>NW_024412406.1:11046981-11178238 GCF_014898765.1 Herpailurus yagouaroundi
ATACAATACAATACAATACAATACAATACAATACAATACAATACAATAGGGATACAATGCGGACCAAGATGCCTTCTATAAAAGCCACCTTAGTCCTTTCAACTACCCTTTTTTCCCCAAGACTTTTGTCACACTCTGGTGGGTTGAATAGTGTACCTCAAAAGTCATGTGTACCCAGAACCTCCAAATGTGACCTCATTTGGAAATAGGGTCTTTGTAGACAATCAAAATTGAGATGAGTTCATCCAGGAACAGGGTGGGCCATGACTCCAATGAGAATATCCTTGTAAGGATAAAACATGACAGAGACTCAAAGAAAACATGGCCCTTCCCAACACCGATTTCAGAATTCTAGCTTTCAGAACAGGGAGAACAAATTTCTGTTGCTTTAAGCCACCAAGTTTGTGGAAACTTATTACAAGAGTCCAAGGAAACTAATGTACCATATACTTTATTTTGCCTGGATTGACGTAACTGTCATTTTCTAAACAATATATTCTGGGCTTTCCCAGCTTCATGTCTTTGCTCATACTACTCCATGCCTGGGATGCCCTTCTTTCACACCTCTTCATGTTCAAATTCTTCTCAACCTAAAATGAGACTACTGTGACATCAGTTAATTATTTGTGGAGGAATTAAAAGGAACAATCAACTAAAAGACTCTTCAAATGTCTTTAAAGTAGGATCCATTTGGTAGTTTAAAGAATCTCCAAGAATGTTATCTCTATCTTTATGTCTCTCATTCAGTTTTACATAGAAAAAGTATTTCTCTCTCAGTTCCTACATAAAAAAAATAGTAATCAGGGGCGCCTTAGTGGCTCAGTTGGTTAAGCATCCCACTCTTGATTTTGGCTCAGGTCATGATCTCACGGTTTATGAGTTCCAGCCCCGCATCAGACTCTGCCCTGACAGTGCAGAGCCTGCTTGGGCTTCTGTCTCTCCCTCTCTCTCTTCCCCTCCCTGGCTTGAGCTCACTCACTCTCAAAACAAATAAATAAACTTTAAAATAAGTAAAGAAATAAAACAGCAATTTCTATAAAGTATATACAGTGACTTTCTATCACCATAATGTTGAAAGAACTCAAACATTAAATTCTTATAGAAGTTACAATTCTAGAACTTGGAATACCATGGATGGCTATGCTCTTCCACAAATATGACATCCTAACCACATGAAAATTAATCATTTATATTCTCATCTTTAAAGAAGGAAGTCAAATGGGAATAAATAAATTAGTAAGCCTTCCCTGCATTTGAAGTAAGGGTCTGCTCAGAACAAAGGGTATTATGGGTATCACTGTTAACATATCTAGTAGTTTAAATCCAGGTATCTCAGGTCAGAAATGTGACAAATGCTCAGTGGCCTACTTATGTACTGACTCCTAGAGGAATTTCTAACCACTGAAAATTAATTTTTCCAGTAACTTCAGAACTCTTCTCAATAGTGATTACACTCAGTCCTTATTGCCAAAGTTTTAAATATCTATACAGTCCTCTAAACACAGTCTATTTTGATGCCTCACACTTGAGAACTTACAGATTCCCAGAGTAAATTAAAAAAATTTTTTTGGAAATTTATTTGAGAAACAGAGAGAGTGAGCAGGAAAGAGCAGAGAGAGAGAGGGAGAGAGAGAATCCCAAGCAGGCTCTGCATGGTCAGCACAGAGCCCCACAAGGGGCTCAAACCAACCAACCGCGAGATCACAACCTGAGCCAAAACCAAGAACCAGCCGCTTCACCGACTGAGCCACCCAGGTGCCCCTGCAGAGTAAATTTTAGATGATCAGTTGACACCAGCATAATCAAAAACAGGAATGCAAATGAAGGTGCTGAGATCTTGTGGCTGACCTGGCTATAAAGTAATCCTTCGGATATTTCAGGTTATTCTTTTAAGATTATTAAAATGAGATACAACCTCAGGAACTTGAACAAATCACATACCTAAGTTCTTCTGACCTTCCCTAATAAATTATTCCATACTAAATACCAAATTAAGAGCTAAGGAAAGAGCTTCAAACTTGTAGTCATTTAATACAGTTTTTCTTCCCTATTAGTCTCTACCACCTACAAAAGCCACTAAACATGTTTCTTGAAAATTCTAAGGTGAACTGAAAAGCTGTAAAAGTAATGTATTTTTTTAATTATGAAAGTATTATATGCTCATTTTAGCTGCCAAATTTAAAAATATATGAAGTAAATGTGTAGTCTCTCAAAATAACTACTCTTTAAGGGGTATTCTTCCACATTTTTTCTCCGCATACTCAAACATTACACAAATAAACGCACACTTCTTGTTCTGTTTTACTTTGTTGTTAAACACCTTGGGAGATGACCAAAGGATGGAAGCTTTAGCACCCAGCCGTAAGATCGCACAGCCATTAACAGTCTTCAAAAATCTTTTTTAAACCTCCTAGAAATGCAAGGGTCTCAACCTCTGAATCTTGCATTAAGAGGACACAAGAAAAAAATATATAACCTAATTTTTCCTCATATCTTGTGATTAAGAGGTTCTAAAATAAGAGGTAACATCCTGAGTACATTTTACAAAGGAAATTACCCTCACTTTTGATTACCCACCAAACACTGTGCGGGCCAGATTCCCAGTATAAATCAGCCTTCCATCTTCTGATTTTTCAAGCTGTGTATGTAAGCATTGAACACACCTTTCCCAACAAACAGGTATCTATTGAAACAGAGACCATTATAATGTGAGTACATAATGAAGTGCATTTAGACCAACTTTTAATTTTCTTTAAGTGTATTTTGTCAATTATAATGAAGAGTAAAAGAGAACTTGTCACATACGGTTATTTAAGGAATTCTCAGAGCTAAAGAAATCAAACTAACAAAATCTCTTTCCTGAACGCCAGTCACAACCTGCGGAGTTGGAGAGTGAAGACCTAGGTTTGCACCCCAGCTCAAAGCCTTCTAGATAAAGCATGACTTTGAACAACTAAAAACTTCAGTGGAACAGTCTCTTCCATTCTATGGCTAATGAAAATGTCAAAAGTTTAAGCGTATTAGTTTTCAAAAAACAAAATCCTCAATGTGACGTAAATAAAACACTGCAAATTCAATTTGTTTGAAGTCCAGACCGTCTTTAATACTTCTACATCTCCTTGCTTCCCTTGTTCCTCTTAATACTTCACTTGAAATCCTGTATCACATTTCACAGAAGAGTTCCCCGAATGTCTAAAAATTTATTTCACAGTACACACACTTCAAAATGTAAAAGGCATGCCTGATCCATTTATGTTGAAATTTAATGAAATTCCAATTCCCATATTGGGCATTTCCAAGTTTCAATCTTGTTTACTAATCTTGATACTTTACAGGGCAGGATTAGGAGACAATTTATTCAGATAAAATGAGAGTATTAACGTCCCCAACCCCTTTTTCCAAAGAGCAAAATAATTCCTTACAATAAGCTCACCTAATAAAAAAAAATAGAACAAACTTAAAGTCCGGTTATCTGAGTTCTTTCAGTTCAGTCTCCAGATGGTGCCTGTAATGTTGCAGATTAACCCCTCCGAGCTTCCGCTCAAGGATAGAAAGAGAAGAGTAGGCACCCACGAGCTGGGTTTGCAACCACCTGTAAATTACTCAGAACCGCCCAGAAAATGACCACTTTCCAACGGATATTCCTAGACACTAGATTCCTAGTGCTGTAAACCCCGGGATCCCGGGCCGGTTCCCGAGGCCGAGGCCCGGTACTTCTGCACTGCCCTCAGAGAGCTTCTTCCGCACCAGGGTCACCAGGCCGCCGGGGCGGGGGCTCCCCAGGCCCGATCTACCCTCACTCCCCCACCTCCACCCTCACCGCCCACCTCCACTCCCATCCTCTCTCGGTCCGCAAGCCTTCAGACTGCCGACCTGCGTTCGCACCCGACTCCCGAGGAACGGCCGGGCTCCCCGCAGCCCTTCGCTTCCACCGCCAACCAGCCCCGCGGAGCCGCTGCAGGAGGCCACACGCGACGAGGCCGCGCTAGGGCCTCGGAGCGCGGCAGCCGCCCACGGCACTGTCCTCTTCCCGCCGAGCCGAAGTCCGGCCGCCCACGGGCTGCCCAAAGCCAGAAGCAGCATCCCGCGCGTGACAATTGGCGGCCGACGGCGCAACGGCGGCAACGGGAACCGCGAGGCCCAGCTCCCAAACCGACCCCAGCTGGGACCAGCCGCGTTCGCTCCGCCTCCAGAAATCGGGCCGGGGGGCGGGCAGGCTTGGCCTCACGCGCGTGCGCAGAACTCGCGGCCTCCCCGCAACCTTGGCCACGCGCGTTCCCTGCGGACTGAGCTCTGAACGCAGCCCACCGGAGTCTGGTTGCAGGGATCTGCCGACGACCATCCTGGGCGCAGCTTTACTTTCCCATACTTTAGCGCTTTTTAGGAGAATGTGGAAGGACAGAGGAGAGGGAGAGCCATGAGCGGAGGACAACGCCTGGAAGCCCCGGTTAAAGTCTTTCATTCTTAGTTGGCGTCATTTTCTAGGCCCCCAAAACTATCTTCTTTCCGGAAAATGATTCTGGCCTGTTACCACAGAATAATAATGCGATTTGGACAAAAATGAATGGTAATTTAATCCAACCATTGGATTGGGAGAAAATGAATGGAATTTATTCATATAATGCAGATATTTGTCAAATACCTCTTCTGGAATCCTTCGCATCCATATACACGTTTCTTCATTACTTAAGAGGTATTGAAGACCTATTGTGAAGACTAAGGAGCAGAGGATATAAAGAGACTGCATAAAATTGGTCAGCTGGGTCTTGAAGGATGAGCATCCAACTAGTAGACACACCTTTGTTTACTATTTCAGAACAATGTTTTTGACTCCAGATGCTATTTGCATGTAAGAAGATCGAACTAAAAGTCTAAACTAAAGTTCTTGAGAACTCCAGATCCTGTTTACTTTTTTTTCCTGGGTATCCAAAAGGATAAAATTACACTGCTTCTTTATGAATAACTTCATTTTCTTAAAGTTATTTTCCACTTACTTTTTTTTTTTTAAGTTTATTTATTTAGAGAGAGTGCATACACATGCGTGCATATGACTGGAGAAGGGACAGAGAGAAACGAAGGGAGAGAATCCCAAGCAGGTCTGCTGTCAGGGCACAGAGCCTGAAGTGGGGTGGGGAGGACTGGATCCCACTAACTGCAAGATCATGACCTGAGCCGCAATCAAGAGTCCCACGTTCAACAGACTGAGCCACCCAGGCCTCCCTCTTCCACTTAGACTTTTAAAATTCTTCTGTTTAGTGTAATTGATTCTGCAAATAGCAATTTTCCATTTTACTGATATATGTCTAAAATTTTCTTTTAATATAGTGTTTTAATATTGTTACAAAGATAAAGTGAGATATATTAGAAATGTTTCATTTATTTGAGCAAAAATTTATTCAAATTGGGCAGCACCAAACTGAAAGTGGTTAAGAGTCCTCCATTGAGAGGAGCTAGCGGCAACACAGAGAAGACGAAGAAGCAAAGCAAGGAAGTTATTTCATTTGCTATAGTTTAAGCATTTGCATTATTTGGGGAAATCTAGTTGGCTGTTTGTGATTGGTTGTTCTTAGACATTTATAGGAATTAATTCTGGCTTAGGTTTGGTTTGCTTACATAGGCTATCAAGGTATTAGAGCCATCTCAGTCTAACAGCGTCCTTGACTGAGTACTTCAATAATATACTGAGAACTTGAATTTTAACTTCTGTTAGGCTTAGTTTTTTTTCCCCAACAGATACTATAAGCAAATAAAAATAATATTTGGTTTACTTCAGGGTTTCAAAATAGCTAAACTGAGATCATATTCTGAAAATTCTATGCTGTAGAATTACGTTGAATTGTTATTTATGCTTAGATTTCCCAGTTCTAGTAATATAGACGTTTGTTGAATATAAACTACTTGAATGGGATTTTAGAATGATACTAAGACTTTAAAAATAAGACTTGATACCCATTCATATCATCTAAGAGGTTCCCTTTAAAAACAGAGGCTGATAAGTATGCCTGGGTGGCTCAGCTGGTTAAGGTCTGACTTCTGCTGAGATCATGACCTTGTGGTTTGTGAATTTGAGCCCTGCGTGGGGCTCTGTGCTGACAGCTCAGAGCTGGAGCCTGCCTCAGATTCTGTGTCTCCCTCTCTCTCTCTCTGCCCCTCCCTGCTCATGCTCTTTCTCTCAAAAATAAATAAACATTAAGAGGCGCCTGGGTGGCGCAGTCGGTTAAGCGTCCGACTTCAGCCAGGTCACGATCTTGCGGTCCGTGAGTTCGAGCCCCGCGTCGGGCTCTGGGCTGATGGCTCAGAGCCTGGAGCCTGTTTCCGATTCTGTGTCTCCCTCTCTCTCTCTCTGCCCCTCCCCTGTTCATGCTCTGTCTCTCTCTGTCCCAAAAATAAATAAACGTTAAAAAAAAAAATTAAAAAAAAAAATGGAGGCTGATGTAAAACTGAAAAACAATTATCACTTGTAGAATGTATGGCCACCATTATTGTATGTCCTTTTTGTCTGTTTTTAGCTGTCTTTCCTCCCCATCCACCAGCTCTCTTTTCTTCCTTTAAGGTGAATTTAAGGGCAAAATGGCATGATGGAAAAAAGAAAAAAAATCGGTAAACCTAATACACTGATAAGAACCCAAAATATTTCTTTATACATTACTGGTTTAAAACATAAACAGAAGAATCTTTCTAGAAAATAATTTGTCAACAGATTATCAAAATCACATTTAGTCAATGTGTTTCTATACAGATGCTAAAAATGATGCCTGTTGAAACTTTGGCTACAGAGTTCAGTTGGAAAGTTAACAAAATATAGAACCACATATACACAGTATGATTATGTAAAAATGCATGGAAAAAAACTTATCTGCAATCTATATTTTTTCATAATAAGCAATATAATAAGCAATATAATAAGCACAGTAAGCATATTATATTGACTATGTAAATAAAAATTTATCCTAGACTAGGTTCTAGCGCTAAATCTGGCATTAGCTAGCCTCAGTATCCTCATCTGGAAAATTCTATCATTCTCTAAGCAACGAATATAATGATCCTTTAGAGGGTGATAATGCAATGAGGAAAAGAGGAAGACAGAAGGGGAGAAAACACTTCTGAAGTAAAGGAGGAAAAGTCTGATTGAAAATGGGCCCACAGCCTCCTCTCCTCAACCCATTGCCTCTCCTTCCTGCCAAACTCTATTCTGAGCTACCATTAAAACCAAAAACTTCCAAAAATGATTTTTGCAAAGTCTTTGAAAAGTAACAGAACAATCTGTTTGCAAAAAGCAAGAACTTTTATCTGCCAAATCAATAAAACATGTGTTTCAGCCGAAAGTTATTAATTAGGTCAACAAACTGGATCGCCTGTATCTATTTTCCTTTCGTGTATATTGTTAACACAACAAGCGCCTAGTTGAGCAACTTGTAATGGCGAGTGTCTTGGCCCTACATTCCCTGCGTGCCACGGCCCGTAAACAAAGTGCAAACGTTATTTAGCTGTTTCAGCTTTTCTGGAAGGGTGCCTGAATTTAACCACAGCAAAGCAAGTAAAAAGGATAGGCCGACTGACAGAGCGAGAGAGGAAGGATGCTGGGGCAGAGAGAGCATGGAGTGTTAAAGAAGGTCTCAGAATTCAGTATCCGCGGCAGACGCCTGGAATCTCTGTGAAAGATCTCAGAATTCAGGACAGCTGAACAACCCCGGGCTGGGAGGGGAATGCAGGGAGGGTTTTGTGGGGAGGGGGAAAAGCCCCAATCCTGGGGGTGGGGACGTGATTAGTTTTCAGTAATCGGTATCTGAAAGAGAGGAAATGAGGCCACCCGTTTGCGTGAACAGTTGAGATGCTCTAGCACCTTTTCACAAAAGACAGATGCTGCTTTTTAAAGACCACGATCTTGTTAACATAGAAACCGCACTTCCACTTTGCAATTTTTTTCTCTGTAATCTCCAAGCCCCCACAAGTACCCCCAAACCAGAGGCAGAGACAACCTCTAAAATTACCAAAGATCTTAACATCCAATGTGAGAAACTACAAGTCCCAGGGTGTAGTGCTGCCGTGGAGAGTACCTGCCAGAGTAACTACAAATCCCAGGATGCAGTGCTGCGACGGAACGCCGAGCATCTCTTTCAGAATGTTGTTCCTGCGGAAATCAGATCAGGCTCGGCGTTGCATGCTGGGAATCAGAGACTCAGAATCCGATTGGTTGAGATTTGCAAATGACCGCGGTCAGTGGTACTGTAGGAGTAGGGAGGAGGGCGTGCGCACTTCCTGTGCACGGAAGCCGGCAATAGACTGCGTCCCTGCCTTACCAGGTACCGATCTCCCGCGCGTTGTAGAAAGCGTCCATGACCCGGCGGAAGTGATTCCTCCAACTGCCCCGGAACCCACGGCGGCAGGCAGCTGGGGGTGGGGGGGGTGGCCCTGGAGTAGGGGCTGTGGCGGTGCGCGGGGACCCGGCGCGGTGGCTGCGGTGGCTTCAGGGCTGACGAGTGAGTCTTGGGCTGGGCTGGGAACGGAGCTCCAGATTCGTATGGAGAACGAGGAAGGCTTGTACTGGGCGCGCTCACAGTCCCACTTCCCACCCCTTCCCATTTGGGCGGGGAAGGAACGGAAGCTCTTAACCTCCCCGGGCCTCCTCAGCTCCTGGTTTGGGGGAGGGGAGAAGAGGGCTGCGGGACCTTTCCAGGCGCCTCTCGGTGGGTTTGGAAGAGGGAGAAGGAGGGGCGGTCGCCAGCGTGTCTGGGCCTTCCCCGGGCTGAGCGCGGGGAGGGTGGAGTTAGGAGCATGGCAGCCTGTCTCTTTCCCTTTTTGCTTTCCCCGGGTGCACTCGGATAAGTCCTTTTCTTGGAGTCCGTCCCCCGTCACAGGAGTGACTCTCACAGTCTTTCACAGTCACCGTCCCCCTCTTTCCAGCTGCAGGACCCCGACAAGTTTACCTTCTGGGCAACTTGTCGGTCGATCTCTACCCGACTTGATAGTTTGAAACTGTCGTGCATCTACCTTCAGTTTTTCTGAAACGTATCTAGTACGGCGGCCGCTGAATTTCTCTTACGGAACTAAAATCTCTTTAGTAATCTGTAGCTGTGGAATTCATGTCATTAGTGCGAGCATTTCTACTTTGCATCACCTTCAGTGTACGAAACAACCGAAATCCTTTAGTTTGAGTTTTTAAATCCTTATATGAAAACTGCCATATTTGCTTTTTGACCCCCCAAAAGTTGTTTCCTTTAGTGTATAGTAGACTAAGATGATAAATTGCTGATCTTGCTTACATTATAATTCATGATGTTGAAACATCACAGGTGGATTCATTCATTCTAGAGATACAGTGGTAAGAAAACAGCTATGATCCCTGTCATCGTGGATATTTATTGCTAATTGCCAAGTAATGATTTGGGGTTCATTATTTTCAAATGGTCATTCTTTTTTCACTTAAGTATGAAATGTATTTAGTAACTACGATTTCAAAATATATATACATATTTTTTTAAGTTCATTTCAACTCAGCTGCCGGTTTCATTACATTATGGTAATTGTGTAATGTAATTAGTGGTTAGTAGCCAGAGGTTATAGTCAACCCTATTTATTCAAGTTCTGGTGTTTTTTTTTTTTTTTTCTTTTTTATGTTTATTCATCTTTGAGAGGGTGAGTGGAGGAGAGGCAGATAGAGAGGGAGACAGATGATCCGGAGCCGACTCAGCACTGAGAGCGGAGAGCCCAAGGCGGGGCTCAGACTCACTATCTGTGAGATCACGACCTTAGCTGAAGTCAGACACCTAACCGACTGACACATCTACACACCCCTATATATCAAGTTTTTCTTTTTTTTAAGTTTTAAAGTAATATTTGAGTGTACCTTATAAGGTACTTTCTTTGGTATTTTTTCCTTAAATAGGTTTTTCAGTACTATAAAATAATCTGGAAACTCTCTGCATTTACATTGATCTGTCTAAATGCATTTTGTCTCACTTGTAGTAAACGTTTTCTGTTCCAGGGGCACCTGTGTGGCTCATTTGGTTAAGCATATGACTCTTGATTTAGGCTCAGATGGTGATCTCAGGGTCCTGAGATCGAGCCCTGTGTTGCGCTGGGGATGGAGCCTGCTTAAGATTCTCTCTCTCTGTACTGTACCACCTCCACTCTTGCATGTGTCTCTCTCTCTCCAAAAAAAATTAAAAAAAAAAAAGTTTACTGTTCCATTATTAAATAAGATCAGAAAGGGGCACCTGGGTGGCTCAGTCGGTTGAGCGTCCAATCTTGCTGTCTGTGAGTTCAAGCCCCGCATCGGGCTCTGTGCTGACAGCTCAGAGCCTGGAGCCTGCTTTGGATTCTGTCTCCCTCTCTCTGTGCCCCTACCCCGCTCATGCTCTGTCTCTCTCTCTCTCTCTCTGTCAAAAGTAAATAAACATTAAAAAAAAAAAATTAAATAAGATCAGAAAAAGCCCATATAGTCATACCTGAAATTTCAAGCCTTGAAATTAAGAAAACAATATTACCTTTCATTCAAGAAATATTTATCAAAAAAAAAAAAAAAAAAGAAAGAAATATTTATCAAGCATCTGCTATACGCCAGACCTGCTATAGTCCTGCCCTTATGGAGCTTGGGGAAAGCAGAGATACAATAAGTATATGTATAAGGAAATATAGTTTCAAGTGGTGATAGATGTGAAGAGATTATATCAAGATTAGAGTTAGGGTAAACTAGGTGACCAGGGTAAGGGTTTCGAATTTGATAGGGGAGTCAGCAAGGAAGATCTGCCTCTCTGAGGAGTTGATGGTTTTGCTTGGACAACCTAAATGATGAGGAAAATCTGAGGGAAGAGCTTTTAAGATAGCAGTAACTGCAAAATGCAAAGACCTTAAGAGGGGAATGAACTTGACCTATTACAATACAGAGAAGGCCAGTATAGCTGGAGCATAGTGAGGCAAGAATGATGGAAGATGAAAATCAGAATAGTAAAGATTAAATAAGATGCAACTTTATGGTCCTTTTTCTGTTTGTGATGAGAGGCCATTAGAGGATTTTGTGCAGGGGAGTAACATCTGACTTAGGCTTTCGATAACTAGTTACTGGGTGGCAAATAGACCAAGTTGGAGGAAAGTGGGGAAACCAGCTCCTAAGGAGGCTTGTAGTAGTCCAACTGAGATATGGTACCTTGAACTAGAGATGTGGTGTGGAAGTTAGTAGAAATGGTCTGATTTGGAATATCATTTGAAGACAGAGCCAGGTGGGTCTTGCCTTCACCCTAGGACAGAAAAAAAATTGAGTAATCAACAGTTTTGCTGAGCATCTGTGTGACCAGTAGTGCCATTTACTCAGATGAGGAAGACAAGAGGGTACACTGGTTTCTGAGGAATAAACTTGGAATTCTGTAAAGGAATAAGTCAGGAGTTTGATAATTATTGTACAGCTCAGAATGTGTGCAAGTAGGCAAGTTGGATATGTACAACTATTGCGTGGGGTCAGAGTCTTATAGGTAATATTTAAACCTGTGGACCAGAGGACATCAAGTGGAGAGTGTTAATGGAGAAGAGGGCAGATGACTGGGAGTACTCTGGTCAGAAGAGGAGCAAACAGTGATAGAAACAGAAAAGGCAGGAGGATGTGGCATCTCTAACATTGAGGGAAGAAACTGTTTTGGGAAGGAGGTAGTAGCCAACTGTAAAACCCTGCTAAGAGATGACAAGTAAAGTAATTGAAATGTGATGAGCCCTTTGAGTGGATTAGTGGGCCAAAAGTCTGATCAGAGTAGGTTAAGGAGATGTGGATGGTAGTAATGATGTTACAGCATTTTTTTTAAATTTTTTTTTTCAACGTTTATTTATTTTTGGGACAGAGAGAGACAGAGCATGAACGGGGGAGGGCCAGAGAGAGAGGGAGACACAGAATCGGAAACAGGCTCCAGGCTCTGAGCCATCAGCCCAGAGCCCGACGCGGGGCTCGAACTCACGGACCGTGAGATCGTGACCTGGCTGAAGTCGGACACTTAACCGACTGCGCCACCCAGGCGCCCCTGATGTTACAGCATTTTGATGTGTATAGGAATAATAGGAATTTGGTAGGACTAATAGAACAAAGTCCTTGGAGAGGTGTGCTTACATGGAAGGGTTGGCCTTAGATAAGAAGGATTTTTTTTTAATGTTTATTTTTGAGAGAGACAGAGAATGTACACAAGTGAGGGAGGGGCCAGAGACAGAGAGGAAGACAGAATCCAAGCAGGCTCCAGGCTCTGAGCTGTCAGCGCAGATCCCTACACAGGGCTTGAACTCACAGACCCTGAGATCATGACCTGAGCCAAAGTGGGACACTTAACCAACTGAGCCACCCAGGTGCCCCTATTTATTTTTGAGAGCAAGATAGAGAGCCACTGGGGGAGGGGCAGAGAGAGAGGGAGACAGAATCTCGAGCATGCTATACCCTGTCAACACAGAGCCCTGTGTGGGGCTTGAACCCATGAACCATGAGATCATGACCTGCGCTGAACCAAGAGTCGGATGCTCAACCAACTGAGCCACCCAGGTGCCCCAGGAAGAATGGTTTTTCAGCTTTTGAAACAGGAGGGTAGACAGAAGATATGGTATATACATGCAAGTAGAATGAAGGTAGAAAGACAAGGTAATTGAAGTGATATCTTTCTGTTTTCTTGATAAAATAAGTAAATTTGTCAGGGCAGGGAGGAGAAGGTGTTGGAGGTTTAGGAGAAGCTAGGATTTTTTTTCAGAGTAGAAAAGCCAGTTACTACCAGGATCACTACAATGCCAGGTGCGTATTTAAAGTGTGTGGTCACAAATTTAAAGTTGAGGTCAGTCAAAATGGTTGTGTCTTTTTTCCAGCCACATCCATCTCTTGGTTGAGGCTTGAGCTAGGCAGAGAATTGGGTTTGCCCGGGATTGGGATGTGGGTGGGCATATACATCAGAGGGGAGGGCAGGGACTTAGGGTATAAAGACTGTGAGATGTGCATGGTGCCAATCCTGATGAATTCAGTGGGATTAAGCAAGGTCAGAACTTGTTTTCTATTTGTTTTTTATATTTGTTTTTGGCCCATTCTAAGGGTTCTTTTAAATTAATTTATAATATGTAGAATCTAATTAGAGAGTATATAGTGGGAATATTTGCTCAAACCTTTTTAAACCAAAACAAAGGAGTTTGAAGATCATTGTCTAAGAGGGAGTTTAGGTAGTTTACAAGAGTGAGGAAGACAGACTCCGTCGAAGCACGTAGCGCTCTGGAGTCCTTAAGTGCTCTGGTGTATGACCGCAACAACTCTGTTGAATAAAGATGGGAAATTGGAGTTACAGGCATTTGTAGAGGGATGAAGAATTTCAGATGGGTATAGTCATGAAATAGTGGCTCTGGAAGGCACTTTTAGACACAGTTTAGCCCATTGTGTTTGGGAGATAAACAAGTATTATCACTTTAATTTATCAGGGTCTCAAGATAGAAATTTGGAGAGCAGAAATTTAGATGTGGACTTCCAGTGACACTTCTACTTTGTATGAAGGCCTTTCCCACCTCTCTCCTGATTTGGCTTATACTGTTTACTTTGCTTGGATCTCCTTCCAGTTCTGCTTGGTAAAAATACCTCCTTACATTGAGACCCAGATCAAAACCTACTTTCCTTTTGTGGCCATTCACTTAAGAGATTCATAGTCCAAGATTTACTTCTTTAGGACTCCCATAGTCCTACTCCTTCTCTATTAGCATCTGCAAATCTAGAGAATTTGGATTAGTTTTATTATCAGCATCAGTATCTTTTGAAAGGTTAATGAGACAAAACCATTCTGGATTGATATCTTTACAATGAAAAATACCTAAATTTAAGAAAAATCAATAAATTTTTAAAAACATCTTACTCTAACCTTGTTTTAATTGAGATATAATTGACATACCCTGAAATAGTGTACCATTTAATTTTCCAGAAAGTTGCCTCATGTTCCTTCAGAAGCAACCACTGATCTATCACCATAATTCATTTTGCCTGTTCTAGAATTTCATATAAATGGAATAATGCAGTATGTACTTTTTTGTTTTTCCATTTAGTATAATATTTTTAGTATTCACCTATGTCTTGTGTACCAGTAGATCATCCCTTGTTGTTACGAATGGTATTCCTCTGTACAAATATATCACGGCTTATGTGTCATCAGAATAGTTTCTCATTTGTTTTGAATAAAGCTGCTCTAGACACTTCCATAAAACATTTTTTTCTTTTTTCTTTTTTAATGTTTATTTATTTTTGAGAGAGCGCGTGTGCATACACGAGCAGGGGAGGGGTAGAGAGGGAGGGGAACAGAGGATCCTAAGCAGGCTCTACACTGTCAGCACGGAGCCCAGTGCTGGGCGCAAACTCACAAACCACGAGATCATGACCTGACCCCAAGTCAGACGCTTAACCGCCTGAGCCACCCAGGCGCTCTGTACAAAATTATTTTGTGGGCAAGTTATTTCTTGGATGAATACTTAGAAATCAAGTGTGAGGATTTAGGAAAGACTTGTTTATCAGTTTGCCACTTGTAAATTAGTAAGCTATAACTTACCAAAACATAAGTAACTGAGAACCATCATTCACAGTGATCTGAAGTCCACTTAACATCACTGTAATGATTGCTGTGGTCTGCATCACCCTGTGTAATATTTCTGATTGGTCATTTGGGGCGAGTCTAAAATAGAGTTCTTAAATATCAGAAGGATCTCTTCTAATCTAGATTCCTAAAGGCCCATAGTTCACAACAGGCAGAACATAGGGCAGACATTTGTGAGGGTTTGTTTCTAGAAATGAAGCCCTGCTGATGGAATATTATAATGCAGTTGATTACTGAGTATTATTAGGTGAGTTATTATTTTAATAGTAAAAACTTGACCATTTAGGACAACAATTAGGCTGTGACTAATTGTTAACTATCAGAAATAGATTGAAAATTGAGGTCAGTGCTTTTACTTTAAATGACCTAATAGATTCCCTTAGTAAAGGCAAAGAACTACCCTCTTTGAGCTAGTGTTGGTGTGTATAGACAGCCACTGAGAACAAAACTTGTTCTTAAACTCAGGGATGTTTGGAAGCACATTTTAACCCCAGGAGATTTGAGGACATTATCAAACACAACATTTTCAGATAACTGAATTTGTTCCAGGAAACATAAAATTCTAGAGATCGTGTACAGAAATATATGTTTCATACACTTGCATTTATAATTAACAATTTGTGGTAGTCAGTGCAAAATTGTGAGACTGGCGTTTTGGTTATCGTAATTTCATAAAATGTGGCTGTGACCTATGTCCTTGAAGTCTTTAAAATAAAAATTATTTTAAGAACCAAGAATTCATATTGACTAAATTTTATTGTGAAAGATGGAATACCATCTCCTTCCTTCGTCACCCCCTCCCCTCAGTATAGCCCAAAATGTTTCAATAAACTTAAATAGAATAGTTTTCACGATGCTTGTCTAAAAGTTCTGTAAGTTGATTCAATGCCAACATCATGGGAAAACATAAAAGTAATTAATCTTGGTCAAAAGAATTGTACCTTTGAATAACTTTATTCTGTCAGAAAGCTCAGAATAGGAATGTCTGTGTCCTTGGCCAGATACACTATTGTATGAAGTTTCACCCTGTTAACATTACCACATAATTACCATTGTGTTGGATACCTGGGTCATAAAGAGAGAATCTTGCCTTGTGGAAACTTAAGGTTAGTCAGCAAGACAAAATGTATCTAAAAAGACACACTTTGAAGCATTTGCATCTAATAGTAAAGAAAACTATAAATTCCACAATGGAGGAAAAATGGGAGAGGAGTAGTACTATTTGCTAAAAGTATTAGAGTCTATGCAAGAATTAGATATAGGAGCATTGTTATAAGTTAAATAGGCCAGAATGAGAAATTCTAACTCCTCTTGAGAGACATACATCCAGTGACACTATAAGCACATTCGGGCAGGATATTTTGATGTGTTATTACAAATTGGAATTGCCTTCTAACTTCTGTCAATTTGTATTACTTTGTTTTCCAAATTAATCATATTTTTACATATAGTTAGGAACTAATCATCAGGCTGACCATTGTTCCCTTATGAGCTGTTTGGTTCCATACGTTTATTTGTTTCTTTTTAAAAAATCAAATTTAGGGTGCCTGGGTGGCTCAGTTGGTTAAGCTCAGTTGGTGACTCTTGATTTTGGCTCGGGTCATGATCTCACACTTCATGTTTCAAGCCCCCTGGTCCGGCTCTGCACTGACAGGGCTCACCCTGCTTGGGATTCTCTTTCTCCCTCTCTGCCCTTCCCTGCTCACACAACCAGCAGGGGAGGGGCACAGAGAGAGGGACACACAGAACTGGAAGCAGGCTCCAGGCTCTAAGCTGCCAGCACAGAGCCCCACCTGGAGCTCAGACCCACAATCCGTGAGATCATGACCTGAGCCAAAGTGGGACGCTTAACTGACTGAGCCACCCAGGCACTCCTCAAAATAAACTTTAAAAACAAATTTAAACCATAGTTTTCTTTTAAAAAAGTTACAGTTTCCTAGTTATTTATACTTTGAACATGTATTTTTGTGCATTTTATTTATTCTGCAGAAAACATAATAGGCAGGAAGCCACTTGTTTTACATAAATGGCACCAAACTATACCTATCATTCTAATCTGCTTTTTAAAAAATTAATCTTGGGGAGCCTGGGTGGCTCAGTCGGTTGAGCATCCAACTTCAGCTCAGGTCATGATCTCATGGTCCGTGAGTTCGAGCCCCGCATCGGGCTCTGTGCTGACAGCTCAGAGCCTGGAGCCCGTTTCAGATTCTGTGTCTCCCTCTCTCTCTGCCTCTCTCCCGTTCATGCTCTGTCTCTCTCTGTCTCAAAAATAAATAAACGTTAAAAAAAAATTTTTTTTTTTAAATAAAAATCTTGGTGGTATTTCATACATACATAGATTTAATTTATTCCCTTTCACTGCCCATAATAACTATCAATAATTGTAGATATACTATTTTTATTTAGGTCATTCCCTAATTGGGAACTTTTCAGGGGTTTTTTCAATGTTTCATTTGTGCACGTATTATAGTCAATATTCTTCTCCTTGCCTTTGTGCACAAGCTAGTGTTTCTCTAAAATAGATACCAAGAAGGAGAATTATTGCTAGCCTCCTGATGATTGTGCTGCTGCCTTCCAAAAACTGTTGTGCTATATATTTAGTATTATCCTCTTCCTCTTCTGTACCACTTGATTCTTAGCACATTTTGGTGTTTTAGTTTGGGTGTTTGGTGATTACTGTTGGGATCAAACATTTTTTTTGTACAGGTCTTTGAGCTATTTTTATTTTTTTCTTCTGTTATTTTTCCAGAGTTCAGTGAGTTTTATTATCTTTGTTTCTTTAATCTGTAGCATATTTTTTATGAATGGTATCAGTTAGATGTCTAACCTTATTACTTTTTTTTAATTTTTTTTTTTAACGTTTATTTATTTTTGAGACAGAGAGAGACACAGCATGAATGGGGGAGGGGCAGAGAGAGAGGGAGACACAGAATCGGAAGCAGGCTCCAGGCTCCGAGCTGTCAGCACAGAGCCTGACGCGGGGCTCAAACTCATGGACCGCGAGATCATGGCCTGAGCCGAGGTCGGACGCTTAACCGACTGAGCCACCCTAGGCGCCCCTAACCTTATTACTTTTTCCAAGTAAATAGTGAATGTAAAGAGGCATACAAAAAATAGATTTGTAGCTGCTGCTGTCATCTACTTAATAACCTAAGTCAATCAGTTAAAAAACTATTAGTACTAATAAGAGAGTTCTGCATAGGTGATGGGATACAAATCAACTTTTAATGGATTTAAAAGCTTTTCTTTAAAACACCAGCAATAATCTTTCAGAAAGTATAACAGGAAAACAGACAGAATTCATAATAAAAACTATAAAGTATCTAAAAGTCCACGTAAAAAGAAATGTGTATTGATAAAATGGGACTTGCCTGGCCACTTAGAACATGTTTATCACACTGACTGTAATGAAAACAGTAGATATCTTAGGTATTAAACAGGTTAGTGAGATAGAGTATAGTCTAGAAATTCCTTTAATAGTAAATGCAGTAACATTTCAAATTTGAAGGATGGGCTGGCTGTTCAAAGATCTTTTCAATGTTCAGTAATACTAGATTCAAAACTGATTGTGGGCGCTAGGCTCACCTAGAATTTCTATTGGTTCCCAAAAAATAAAAAACTATAAAAGAATAATGTTTATATATAACACTAAAAGCACAATATATCTGAGGACTTTTTGTTCATACTGTGTCTTTTGCCTGGAAATATTTTCAACCTACTGCTCAACCACGTGTGTTTACCTACCTAATTCGTATTTCCAGAACTCAGCTCAGTTATGGAATAGACACTCAAGTGTTTACCCTGAGAATTTTGTAAACCCAAACTTAGACTTATGTAGGTAATTTGTAGGTTACATCCCAATTTAATCACACTTTAAATATTTTTAACTTCTACCTAAGAATTAGGATTTACTCAACTATTAGTGTTAATATACTGTGGATTTTTTTGTTGTTGTTAGTGATGGGGAGTTTCTCTTCCCCCACCCACCCATCTTTAATCCTTGAATAAATGGTGAAATTGATTTACTACATTAAGAAGTCTATAGAGAAGCTGTTGCTACACAAAGGGCTTCTAAAATGTGACTGCATGGTTGCATAGCTACTGCTAGTTAAGTAAACATCCTAGATGTTTGGCTCTGGAGATTTTCCAGATAGAAAGTTGGTACTTGAAGTTCTTGTTCTAGCTTTTCTATCGTTTTTTTCCTTTTTTGTTTTCTTAGAATGATTACAAAGCAGTATGAACAGAATACAGTAATAATGACCAATGAATTTTTATCTGCTATTATTACCATAAAGTGGCAGAGTACTGCTTTTAGTACTTACACTTTCAATAAGTATCTAAGGATTTCTATCAGCAGCTCTTACCTAGCAGCAGTGGAAAACAAGTTTTAATGGGAGCCAGAATTTTTTACCATAGCAGCATGGAATAATGGAAAGGAGTGCAGGCCCTAAAGCAGACCTACCTAGGTTTAAATCCTCTTGCTGCCACTTGAGCTGTAGAAGCTTTAAGCAAGTAACAGCTTCTTAGTGTTTCTTCATCTCTAAAATGAGAATAATAATACCCTTGTGGAAGTGTTGTTTTAAAATAATGTACGTAAAGCATGTAGTGCAATGTTTACCACTTATCAGGCCCACAACTTGTTGGTAATAATATGACATTGCCCGTGTTGCCCTTATCTCGTATTAGAATGGTACTTACATATCCATGCTTAGCATTCTAGACTAACAAATAGATTTGATTCCTACTCTTACTCTGTCATTACTGGAACAAATCATTCAACTCCCTTATTACATCAGTGATGTTACTATTTTTTAAAATGAGCAATGCATAGGTTATCCTCCAAGTTTCTTTCCTGCTATAAAATGTTATGGTTCATTTTCTTGGCCCTTCCCTTAAGGCTAGATAAAATACTGGTCAGGAATTTCTTAGAGAACAGGATGTTTTCCCATTAATAACATAAAAATACTGGTATAAATGAAATCTTGAAGAAATGATATAAAAATAAAAAGTTACTCAAAACATGAACCCTTTTCCTTTAGCATTCATCTTTGTAAAATTTAAGATTTGTCAGAATATTAAAGATTTTCTACAACTTCACTGTTAAACTTTAGAACTTCCATAGACTGCAGAAAAGATGCCACAGTGAAATGTATTATAAATGTGCACAATTACATAAGAGGAGGGCAAGCGTTATCTTTTTCATTTTTCTGAAGGCTACTTCATGTCCTTGGATTTATCATGTTATCATTGATTTAGCAAATACGTGCTTTAGTGTCTGCTAGTATCTAGTAGATACAAGTATACAAAGATGATTAAGGTCAACGATCTCCTTCAAGTTCAATTCAACTCCTAAGGAACAACATCTGTATTTTTTTTTTAATTATATAGCACTTTATTTTTTTTTATTTATATATGAAATTTATTGTCAAATTGGTTTCCATACAACACCCAGTGCTCATCCCAAAAGGTGCCCTCCTCAATACCCATCACCCACCCTCTCCTCCCTCCCACCCCCCATCAACCCTCAGTTTGCTCTCAGTTCTCAACAGTCTCTTATGCTTTGGCTCTCTCCCACTCTAACCTCTTTTTTTTTTTTTTTTCCTTCCCCTCCCCCATGGGTTCCTGTTAAGTTTCTCAGGATCCACATAAGAGTGAAACCATATGGTATCTGTCTTTCTCTGTATGGCTTATTTCACTTAGCATCACACTCTCCAGTTCCTTCCATGTTGCTACAAAAGGCCATATTTCATTTTTTCTCATTGCCACGTAGTATTCCATTGTGTATATAAACCACAATTTCTTTATCCATTCATCAGTTGATGGACTTTTAGGCTCTTTCCATAATTTGGCTATTGTTGAGAGTGCTGCTATGAATATTGGGGTACAAGTGCCCCTATGCATCAGTACTCCTGTGTCCCTTGGATAAATTCCTAGCAGTGCTATTGCTGGGTCATAGGGTAGGTCTATTTTTAATTTTCTGAGGAACCTCCACACTGCTTTCCAGAGCGGCTGCACCAATTTGCATTCCCACCAACAGTGCAAGAGGGTTCCCGTTTCTCCACATCCTCTCCAGCATCTATAGTCTCCTGATTTGTTCATTTTGGCCACTCTGACTGGCGTGAGGTGATACCTGAGTGTGGTTTTGATTTGTATTTCCCTGATAAGGAGCGACGCTGAACATCTTTTCATGTGCCTGTTGGCCATCCGGATGTCTTCTTTAGAGAAGTGTCTATTCATGTTTTCTGCCCATTTCTTCACTGGGTTATTTACTTTTCGGGTGTGCAGTTTGGTGAGCTCTTTATAGATTTTGGATACTAGCCCTTTGTCCGATATGTCATTTGCAAATATCTTTTCCCATTCCGTTGGTTGCCTTTTCGTTTTGTTGGTTGTTTCCTTTGCTGTGCAGAAGCTTTTGATCTTCATAAGGTCCCAGTAATTCACTTTTGCTTTTAATTCCCTTGCCTTTGGGGATGTGTCGAGTAAGAGATTGCTACGGCTGAGGTCAGAGCGGTCTTTTCCTGCTTTCTCCTCTAAGGTTTTGATGGTTTCCTGTCTCACATTCAGGTCCTTGATCCATTTTGAGTTTATTTTTGTGAATGGTGTGAGAAAGTGGTCTAGTTTCAACCTTCTGCATGTTGCTGTCCAGTTCTCCCAGCACCATTTGTTAAAGAGACTGTCTTTTTTCCATTGGGTGTTCTTTCCTGCTTTGTCAAAGATGAGTTGGCCATACGTTTGTGGGTCTAGTTCTCGGGTTTCTATTCTATTCCATTGGTCTATGTGTCTGTTTTTGTGCCAATACCATGCTGTCTTGATGATGACAGCTTTGTAGTAGAGGCTAAAGTCTGGGATTGTGATGCCTCCTGCTTTGGTCTTCTTCTTCAAAATTCCTTTGGCTATTTGGGGCCTTTTGTGGTTCCATATGAATTTTAGGATTGCTTGTTCTAGTTTCGAGAAGAATGCTGGTGCCATTTTGATTGGGATTGCATTGAATGTGTAGATAGCTTTGGGTAGTATTGACATTTTGACAATATTTATTCTTGCAATCCATGAGCAGGGAATGTCTTTCCATTTCTTTAAATCTTCTTCAGTTACCTTCATAAGCTTTCTATAGTTTTCAGCATACAGATCCTTTACATCTTTGGTTAGATTTATTCCTAGGTATTTTATGCTTCTTGGTGCAATTGTGAATGGGATCAGTTTCTTTATTTGTCTTTCTGTTGCTTCATTGTTAGTGTATAAGAATGCAACTGATTTCTGTACATTGATTTTGTATCCTGCAACTCAACATCTGTATTTTTAAACTGTTGTCAGAATAGCTACCTTAAAGGGAAGGAAAAAAACAAATCTGTATTTATACAGCCCACCATTCTGAAGGTGATCATCTTTTCCTCCCATGTTCAGAAACTTGATACTGTTCCATTTATGGTGGCTGGGAAACTCCTGCATAGCAGAGAGAGAGTTTTTAAACTTGTAATACCAAGGATATATTAAATAGTAATGGGCGAAAACATGTTATTCCAGCATTAATCTTAAAATAGCATTGTTATATTTTCAGGAAACTACTAAAGTTCCTGTGGAAGTAAAGTAGAATTTCATAAGAACATAATGGGTAAGTTACATAAAAGTCATTTTTTATTGCAAATAGTAGAAGCTGGTCTTCTCAAAGATAGGCCTTTGACATTGGTGAATGCAATCAGAATAGACTGAAATCAGTTGTTTAAATCTACAGCATCTGCTTACTGCAGGCAAACCTCAGAGATATTGTGGGTTTGGTTCCAGACCACAGCAATGAAGCTAGTCAAATGAGATCTTTGGTTTCCCAGTGCTTGTAAAAGTTATGTTTATACTATACTGTGGTCTGTTAAGTGTGCAATAACATTATGTATAAAAAACAAAACACAACATAATACCTGCTAAAAACAAGGTATGCCTGTACATATTTTTGAAAGGCAGATAAGTAATGTTTTTGTGCCAAATATATTTGTGATCGCTAGTAAGAAATAGCACCTTAAGAAATTAGAAACTTTCCCAACAAGCATATAAAATGCTTTAGCTTGCAAAAAAAAACCACAAGAATTGCAAATTTAAATAATTAATAATTGTTTTTATTTTTGTTCTAAGGGATTGATAACACCTGCTAAATATCTGTATGCTTGAGTAGTCTATAATTTAAAAGTTACTTGCATCTTTATGAATGTCCCTGCTTTTTATTATGAAAAATTGTGAGAGTCATACACTACATAGCCTTCAGTGATTGTTAATGTTTGGCCACATTTGCTTTCTCTGTGTGTGTGTGTGTGTGTGTGTGTGTGTGTATGTATGTATTTATATATCCACATACACATGCTTGCTTTTTTCTGTACCATTTATTTAGTTGTGCAGTATCACTTCACACCAAATACTTGAGTAGGCATCTCCTAATTCATTGCATATTCAGAATTTTCTCAGTTATTTCAGTAGTGTTCTTTACAGCAGGTACATTATAGACATAGCTCATTTTATTGTGCTTCACTTTATTGCACTTCACAGATACTGCAGTTTTTTGGTTTTGTTTTTTGTTTTTGTTTTTGTTTTTTTTACAAACTGAGTTTATAGCAGCCCTGTGTGGAGCAAGTCTATTGGTGCCATTTTTCCAACAGCAGTTGCCCATTTCATGTCTCTGTCACATTTTGGTAATCTCACAATATTTCACTTTTTCATTATTATTATTGTATCTGTTACTGTGATCTGTGATCAGTGATCTTTGATGCTACTGTTGTAATTGTTTTGAGATACTATGAACCATGGTCACATAAGACAGGGAATTTAATCAATACATGTTGTGTGTGTTCTGACTGCTGCACCGACTAGCTATTCCCTCATCTCTCTCTCTCTCCTCAGACCTCCCTATTCCCTGAGACACAAAATATTGAAATTAGGCCAGTTATTAACCCTACAATGACTTCTGAGTGTTCAAGTGAAAGGAAGACTTGCACATCTCTCACTTTCAGTCAAAAGCAAGAGATGATTAAGCTTAGTGAGGAAAGCATGTCGAAAGCTGAGACAGGCTGAAAGCTAGGCCTCTTGCAACAGTTAGCCAAGTTGCAAATGCAAAAGAAAAGTTCTTGAAGGAAATTGAAAGTGCTACTCCGGTGAACACACAAATAATAAAGCGAAACATCCTTATTGTTGATGGAGAAAGTTTGAGTGGTCTGGATAGAAGATCAGACCACCCACAACAGTCCCTTAAGGCAAGGCCTAATCCAGAGCAAGGCCCTGACTCTTCAATTCTGTGAAGGCTGAGAGAGGGGAGGAAGCTATAAAAGAAAAGTCTGAAACTAGCAGAAGCTGGCTCTATAACCTAAAACTGTAAAGGTGAAGCCGCAAGTGCTGATGTAGAAGCTGCAGCATATTATCCAGAAGATCCAACGAAGGTAATTAATGAGGGTGGCTACACTAAACAACAGATTTTCAGTGGAGATGTAACACTTTGTATTGGAAGAAGATGCCATCTAGGACTGTTGTAGAGAAAAGTCAATGCCTGGCTTCAAAGGACAAGCTGACTCTTTTGTCAGGGGCTAATGCTGCTGGTGACTTTTAAGTTGAAGTCAGTGTTCATTGATCATTCTGAAAATCCTAGAGCCCTTGAGAATCATGCTGAATCTACTCTGCCTGTGCTCTACAAATGGAACAACAAAGCCTGGATGACAGCACATCTGTCTACAACATGGCTTACTGAATATTTTAAGCCTACTCTTCAGACCTCCTGTTCAGGGAAAAAAGATTCCTTTCAAAATACTACTACTTACTGACAACGTACTTGATCACCCAAGAGTTCTTATGGAGACGTGCAACAAGATTAATGTTGTTTTCATGCCAGCAAACATAGCATCCATTCTGCAGCCCATGGATCAAGGAGTAACTTTGACTTTCAAGTCTTGTTACTTAAGAAATACATAGCTGCCATAGATAATGATTCTCGTGATGCATCTGGGCAAAGTTAACGGAAAACCTTCTGGAAAAGGTTCACCATTCTAGATGCCATTCAGAGCACGTGTGATTCATGGAAAGAGGTCAAAATATAAACACTAACAGGAGTGTAGAAAAAGTGGATTCCAACCCTAATGGATGACTTTGAGGGGTACAAGACTTCAGTGGCGGAAGTAACTGCAGATGTGGTAGAAATAACAAGAACTTGAATTAGAAGTGGAGCCTGAGGATGTGACTGAATTGCTACAATTTCAAGATAAAACTTTAACAGATGAGGAGTTGCATCTTATGGATGAGCAAAGAAAGTAGTTTCTTGAGATGGAATCTACTCCTGGTAAAGATACTGTGACAGTTGTTGAAATGACAAGAAAGGATTTAGAGTATTACATAAACTCAGTTGATAAAGCAGTGGCAGGGTTTGAGAAGATTGATTCCAATTTTGAGAGAAGTTCTCCTGGGGTCAGATGCTGTCAAATAGTATCACGTACTACAGAGAAATCGTTCCTGAAAGGAAGAGTTGATCAATGCTGCAGATTTCATTGTCTGATTTTATATAATTGCCACAGCCACCCCAGCCTTCAGCAACCACCACCCTGCTCGGTCAGTGACCATCAACATCAAGGCATGAACCTCCACCAGCAAAAAGATTACTACTCACTGAAAGCTCAGACAATGGTTAGCATTTTTTTTAGCAATAAAGTATTTTTAATTAAGATAATATACATTTTTTTTTACATATAATGCTATTGCATACGATGGTATACTGTAAACAAACTTTTATATTCACCGGGAAACCAGAAAATTGATTTGACTCACTTTTGCGTTGCTTTTTCATAGTGGTGTAGAACTGAACCCACAGTTATCTCTGAGGTATGCCTGTGTTTTATATCCAGTCAGGGATCACGTATTGCATTAATTTGTCTCTTTAATCTCATCTAAACAGTTCCCTCTTTTTGGGGGTGTGAGGAGTGAGGTCTTTGATGACCATTTAAAATTTAGATTTGTCTGGGTTGTTTACTCCTGATTAGATTCAGATTAAACATTTTGGACAGCAGACGAACATTAATGATTTTTTTATTTATTAATCCTAATTGGAAGGATTTTTAAATTAACTACTAATGAATTAATAAATGGATGTTTATAGCTTGAATACTTCAGTTTTATCCTCTGTACTCTTTTTCTTGGGCTTCGTAAGTTTTTAGAATAAGCCTTAAGATATTTTCTTTCAGATATTGGTAACCATAAAAATAATTCTGTCAGTACAATACTGTGAGAATTCTAGATGTTAGAAAGATCTTATGGGGATATACAAAAATGCATACTCCCAGAAAAGTTATATTGAGCTAGCTACTGTGGCAGAAGCTGTGGTGGCAATGAGGATAGCTGGCAGTGGAGTAACATCTACGTGCTCTGTGTCCTCACCTCCACTTGGAATTTACAAAGACTGGTATTTGTCTATATTCATTACTTCAATCGTGCAGTAATTTAAACTCAGCAGTAAAATCTTTGGATTATTAATACGGACCAAGAGCAAGACGCTGAGTAAAAGGAAGCCCTAACTTTTAGAATTAGGAGCTTATCAGGGAAGTTGAATTCACATGACATATAAACATTCATTCATAAACACACAATGTGTCATATTTTTAAGATGAGTATTTCAGGTGATTTAAAGTTTTACTATTTGCTTATTTTATTTGAGCCTTTGAATTTGAATGTGCTACTGTGTTCACAAAAAAATTGTTAATACTTCTTTGAAAAATACTAGTAAATTTTCATCTAAAATAATATTCTTAAATGTAGTTTATTCTGACATTGGAAAATGTTTAGAGAATGATAAAACAAGGAATTAAAAAAACCTAAAATCTTGGTAGATCTTACCATCCAGAAATGTTTTGGGTCTGAGTTATTCAAAAATTAACCTTGGTAAACCTGTTTATTTTAATTTTGTGATTCAAAAATCATTTTACTACTTACTTTAGATGGAGAAGAGAAAACCTATGGCGGCTGTGAAGGCCCCGATGCCATGTATGTCAAATTGATATCTTCGGATGGTCATGAATTTATTGTAAAAAGAGAACACGCACTAACATCTGGAACAATAAAAGCCATGTTGAGTGGCCCAGGTAGGTACATTTCTTTATTTTCTGTTAATAAATCTTTACTTTCAGTATGTTCTTAACTTGAATTAAGCGATTCATAACATTAAAGGAAAGAGACAGTAACTTTTCTAACATTATTTCATGATTGTGTTGCATTGGAAAAATTGGTTCCTGCCATTTCCTGTTTTCAGTTATTTACCCTAATAGGATCATTTCCCTACATTAGTTTCCATGTTTAATTTCTTCACCACAGTAGGACTCTGATGGTGATGTGTGCTCCTAACTACGTATAAAGTTTATGTTTAGAAATTTACCACTTCCCAAACATCTATTCTTACCATTTTCTTTTTTTTTTTTCCCTTGAGAGGTTTTTGGTTTTTTTTTTTTTTTTTTTTTTTTTTACCTTAAAATTTTTCTTGAGGATTTGAATTTCTGGAGCACACAATAATTCTGTGTTCAGCTTTTGGAGGAAACACCAAACTTTTTTTTTTTTTTTTTCAACGTTTATTTATTTTTGGGACAGAGAGAGACAGAGCATGAACGGGGGAGGGGCAGAGAGAGAGGGAGACACAGAATCGGAAACAGGCTCCAGGCTCTGAGCCATCAGCCCAGAGCCCGACGCGGGGCTCGAACTCACGGACTGTGAGATCGTGACCTGGCTGAAGTCGGACGCTCAACCGACTGCGCCACCCAGGCGCCCCAAGGAAACACCAAACTTTATACAGTGGCTGCACCATTTTATATTCCTACCATCATTGTATGAATATTCAAGTTTCTCCACATTTTCACTGACACTTATTTTCCCTTTTTTTTTGATTCTAGCCATTCTAATGGATATCAAGTGGTTTCTCATTATAGTTTGGATTAACTCTTCCGTAGGGACTAACGGTGCTGAACATCACTTCTTGTGTTTGCTATACAGTTGTATATCGTCTTTGGAGAAATGTCTATTCAGATCTGTTGCACATTTTTCAGTTCAGTTGTGTGTCTTTTTGTTAGTGAGTTGTAAGTGTTTTTTTTAATATAAATTCTGGACAGTAGACCCGTATCAGATATGATATGCAAATATTTTCTTACAACAGTTGTGATTTTTTTTTAATGTTTATTTATTTATTTATTAATTTTTTTTTGAGAGAGAGAGAGACAGAGCACGAGCAGGGAGAGGAGTGGGGCAGAGAGAAAGGGAGACACAGAATCTGAAGCAGGCTCCAGGTTCCAAGCTGTCGGCACAGAGCCCAACATGGGGCTCGAGCTTGTGAACCAGCAGATCATGATTGGAACCAAAGTTGGACACTTAACCGACTGAGCCACCCAGGTGCCCCATAACAGTTCTGATTTTACCTCTTACAGTTAGGTCTTTGATTTTCACTTAATTTTTGTATATGATGTGAGGTAATGATTCAATTTCATTCTTTCTTATATGGGCATCCTAGTACCATTTATTGAAGAGACTGTTCTTTCCCTCATTTAATGGTCTTGGCACCCTTGTTGAAAATCAGTTGACCATAGCCACATGGGTTTATGTATGGGCTTTCAACTCTCCCCCATTGATCTTTTTTTTTTCTTTTTTTTCTTTAAAGTAATCTCTACACCCAACGTGGGGCTTGAACTCACAACCCTGAGATCAAGAGTCGCATGCTCTACCCGCTGAACCAGGGCGGGGGTTGGGGGGGTGGCATTGCATTGATCTGTCCTTATGCTAATACCACAGTATTTTGATTACTATAGCTTTGTAGTAAGTTATGAAATGAGGAAGTGTTTTATTTTTTCAAGATTATTTTGGCTATTTGAGGTCACTTGTTTTGGGTCTTCTTAGATTTGCTTTAAATTCTAGTTAATATACAGTGTAATATTAGTTTCAGATGAACAATATAGTGATTCAGCACTTTCCTACAATACCCAGTGCTCATCACAAGTGAGCACTTCTTAATCCCTATCACCTATTTAACCAATCCCCCCCACTCACCTCCCTTCTTGTAACCATCATTTTGTTCTCTATAGTTAAGAGTCTGTTTCTTGGTTAGCCTCTTTCTCTTTTTTTTCCCCTTTGCTCATTTGTTTTGTTTCCTAAATTCCACATGAGTGAAATCATACGGTATTTGTCTTTCTCAGACTTAATTCATATAACGTATTACTCTAGCTCCATCCAGGTTGTTGCAAATGGCAAGATTTCATTCATTTCTTTCATTCATTTCTTTCATTCATTGTTAATATTCCAGTGTGTGTGTGTGTGTACGTACACACACCACATCTCCTTTATCCATTCATCAGTTGATGGACACTTGAGCTGTTTCCATAATTCGGCTGTTGTAGATTATGCAGCTGTAAATATTGGGGTGCATGTATCCCTTTGAGTTAGTATTTTTGTATTCTTTGGGTAAAAACTTAGCAGTGCAATTGCTGGATCATAGGGTAGTTCTATTTTTACGTTTTTGGGGAACTCCATACCGTTTTCCAGAGTGGCTTCACCAGTTTGCATTTGTACCAACAGTGCACGAGCGTTCCCCTTTGTCCACATCCTTGCCAGCTACCTGTTTCTGGTGTTGTTGACTTGGGCTATTCTGACAGGTGTGAGGTGATATCTCATTGTAGTTTTGATTTGCAATTCCCTGATGATGAGTGATGTTGAGCATCTTTTCATGTGTCTGTTGGCCATCTCTATGTCTTCTTTGGGAAAATGTTATTCATGTCTTCTGCCCATTTTTAATTACATTATTCAGTTTTTGAGTGTTGAGTTTTATAAGTTCTTTATATATTGTGGATACTATCAGATATGTCGTTTGCAAATATCTTCTCCCATTCCATAGGTTGCCTTTTAGTTTTGTTTTTTTTTTTTTAATTTTTTTTTTTAACATTTATTTATTTTTGAGACAGAGAGAGACAGAGCATGAACAGGGGAGGGGCAGAGAGAGAGGGAGACACAGAATCTGAAACAGGCTCCGAGCTGTCAGCACAGAGTCTGATGCGGGGCTCGAACTCATGGACCGTGAGATCATGACCTAAGCCGAAGTTGGATGCTTAACTGACCAAGCCACCCAGGCGCCCCTTAGTTTTCTTGATTGTTTCTATTTAAGGTCACTTGTAATTCCTTTTCCATATTTTTTACTGTGAAATTTTTATTTATTTAACTTTTTTTTTTTTTTTTTTTAAGCGAGAGAGAGACAGAGGACGCAAACAGAGAGGGATAGAGAATCCCAAGCAGGCATTGCACTGTCAGTGCAGAGCCGATGTGGGGCTTGAACTCACAAGCCGTGAGATTGTGACCTGAGCCAAAACCAAGAGTCAGATGTTTAACTGACTGAGCCACCCAGGCACCCCTACTGTGGAAATTTTAAAACATATACAGAGAGATTAGTATAATACACTTGCATGTACTCATCTCCAGCTTCAGTTTTATCAATATTTTGCCAATTTCATTTCATCTATTTTCCTCACTTTTTTTTTTTTTAATGTTTATTTATTTTGAGAGCGCGAGCTAGGGAAGGGCAGAAAGACAGAATCCCAAGCAGGCTCTACCCTGCCCGTGCAGAGCCCGACGTAGGGCTCGAACTCCTGAACTCTGAAATCATGACCTGAGCTGAAATCAAAGGCCAGATGCTAAACTCACTGAGCCACCCAGGCACCCCTATCATCCTCACTTTTTTAAAGAGTATTTCAAGCAAATGTATCCTGCCAGTGTCATTTCACTTGCAGAATCTATGATAGTCCCCCCTGCACTCTCCCTTTTTTTGCAGACCATGAACTTTTTGGAGAACCAAGTTATTTGTAAAATGTTCACATCTGGATTAGACTTAATGTTTCATTTTGTAAGCTTATAAATTAGAACTCTAGAGGCTTGATTAGAATCCAGCTCATTTTTCTAGGCAAGTATACTTTATAGGCAGTACTACTGTATTTCTGTTGTATCAATATTTTAGCAATGTCAGGATAGCTTAGTAGGTTACAGGGCTAGTAAGCTGATTCATCTCTGAACAGTTCTGCAGTTAGATTTTCATATGCTTTTAGCATTCATTGTGATTACTGCTGAGATTTACTTCATTTGGAATTACAAAACAGTGACTTTCTAATTCTTACCATTTCTTGTGCATTTATTAGAATTCTCCTATGAAGAAATATTTGGTTACCCTGAAATATACTCTGTATAGCAAAAATAAGTGCTTGATTTTTTTCTGTTTACATATAATTTTTGAATAATGAAATTATTCTTCAGCATCCTCCAGTAGCAAAAAGTGTTTGGGGTTTTTTTGTTTTTTTGTGTTTCATTTTCTTGTGACTTTTTATTATTTAAGGTTTTTTTTAATCTAGGGTAGTCCTTCTCACTGATGCTCAAATTGCCCCCATTTGCTCCATTTTTATTCAGAAGGAGCCACATCAGGTTGGCTTCTGTGTCCTTTTGACCTGGCTCTGGTAATCTGGGATAGCTGTACTACTTTCTATAATGACAAGATTTCCTAGGCTCATTTGGTACATAATTCTCCAGTCTGGAAAAGAGCCATTTTTCCAAAGAGCCATTTTCTCCTAATGGAAAATGGGCCTTAAGGACCCCAATCTGGTTGTTAGCAGTACTCCTTGCTCGTGGGATGAATTAAGTTTAGACTTTTCTACTGGATAGAGCTAGGATTTACTTTAGAAAAATAAAATCATGGGTGCCAACAAATTTTAACTAAAAATTAAGATTAAAGGATGTTTGTTTTTTGTAAGTGTGGTCTCCTTTAATATATCTGCAGCCCCGAACTAATGTTTGCATAAAAAAGAATGAGGTACAGATACTTGCACCTTCAGAATATGCTAAGTGAAAGGAGTCAGATACAAAAGGTCGCATGTTGTAGGATTCCATTTATATCCAAAATAGATAAATCCATAGAGACAGAAAGATTGGTTTTTGCCAGAGGCTGAGGGTTGGGAAAATGGGGAATAACTGCTTAAAGGGTTTAGGATTTTATTTTGGGATACTGAAAATGTTTTGGAACTAGATAGCAGTGGTGGTTGCACAACATTGTGTATGTACACTGAATCGTATGCTCTAAAGTGGTTAATTTTATGTTATACGAATTTCACCTCAAAAAAAAAAAAACCCTCATGTTTGTCTAGTATCAAAGGCTTAATAAGTGTCTATTGGTAGTATTTCGTACGTATATTCAAGAAAGAGAATTTTAGTCATTGACAAAGCAAAATTTACCTCATTGCTGTGAATTACTCATTCAATCCTGCTCTCTTTTCTTCCCACCCCACCCCCAAGCAACAATTATTAGAAAACTTTTAAAATACTACTACATTCTCAGAAAGTACATTTTTCTACTTTTTATATTCAGTACTCGTGCTAGACTGCTAAGAAACTATTTTATCCCTATAGTAAATGCTAAATGCTATAACCTTTATATAGCTAAAGAAATTTTGAGAGATCATTAAAAACAGTTCATAAAGTGTTACTAAAACAAAGAAAAGTAACTTATGAGGAGATCTCATGAACATAATCATACTTTTAAAAACTAAAGGGGGAAACAGACATTTATTATTTATTTTTATATGGCAATTCACTATAGCACAGGGCTCCTGATGATACATAAAGACTTGATTCCCTAAACTGAATCTTCGAAAATATTGTCTCTTTTTTTTTTTAATTTTTTTTAATGTTTATTTATTTTTGACAGAGAGAGAGACAGAGCATGAGCGGGGGAGGGGCAGAGAGAGAGGGAGACACAATCTGAAGCAGGCTCCAGGCTCTGAGGTGTCAGCACAGAGCCCAAAACACAGGGCTCGAACTCACAAACCGCGAGATCATGACCTGAGCCAAAGTCAGACGCTTAACCGACTGAGCCACCCAGGCGCCCCAAGATTGTCTTTTTTTATATACTATTCGCCTTTACTTAATCATGCCACCATGATTCTTAGGAGAAGCTAAAATTTCCAAAGTCCTTGGAAGAAAATTAGAATTTTAAAATTAGTCTTGATTAATCTCAAATACTATCTTAATAAAGATTTCTTTTTTATATTTATACTCAGAAATCAGAATAAGTTATTTCATGTGATGCTAGTTGGGTTTATTCTTCTCACGTTGTATTAGTTTGCTAGGGCTGCTGTAACAAAGTACCATTGACTGTGTTATTTAAACAATAGAAATTTATTTTCTCATAATTCTGAAGGTTAGCAATTTGAGATCAAGGTATTGGTAGAGTTAGTTTCTTCTGAGGCCTCTCTCCTTGCCTTGTAGTTGGCTGTCTTCTCTGTGTCTTCACATTGTCTTCCCTCTGTGTGCATCTTTGATCTATAACTTCCTGTTCTTATAACAATACCAGTCATTAGATTAGGGCCCACCCTGATAATCCTATTTGGCCTTAATTATCTCTTTAAAAATAGTTCCTGCACAGAAAAAATAAAAAAAGAGGAAAAAAGGATCCTATCTCTAAATATAGTCACAGAAGTACTGAGGGTTAGAACTTCCCAACATGGGAATTGTGGAGGAACACAGTTCAGCCCATAACAAACATACTTCTTTTCTTTTACAGGTCAGTTTGCTGAGAACGAAACTAATGAAGTCAATTTTAGAGAGATCCCTTCACATGTGCTATCAAAAGTATGCATGTATTTTACCTACAAGGTTCGCTACACTAACAGCTCCACGGAGATTCCTGAATTCCCAATTGCACCTGAAATTGCACTGGAACTGCTGATGGCTGCGAACTTCCTAGATTGTTAAATAAAATAAATTATAATAAACTGTTAACTTTTTTCAGTATTTAATACCTGTAGTTCAGTTAGTAATTTTTTCATATATAGCATGTTGCCTGTGTGCAGTTGAACTTTAAAGTTCATTGCAAAGCAGATTATCTTCTGTTCTTTTGCATAGCAATCAGAGTTGAAATTTGTTTGCTACATCAACAAATTGAGGACATTTTCACAAATTGAGAAATAAACAAATATGCCAATTCGTAGGTGGTTTTGCCTTATCCTTTGGATGTGATTTTTAAAATTAGAGCAGTGGTGATATAGTAAAACTGAAATTTAAGCATAAATGAACACATTCTACAGGTAAATAATGGGGCTACGTATTTTTGTGTTTTTAGTGTTGTTTTTTTTAAAAAAAAAAAACCTGATCTTGTAGCCGTTGTTAGCATTACTAGAGTTATGCAAATAATTGCATTATAAACATGTTTATAACTTAGCCAAAACATTGATTTTTATAACTGTCAAAGACATAAGAGTTGAAATTTCTTATGTGTCTTTTGATAAACTGCAGTATTGTTTAAGTGTATCTTGTCTTTTTGTTTATTGCTGCAATTTAAGAACTTTATTTAAAAGCAGTTTTGGAAGATTACTAGGCACAGCTTTTGAAGCAATCACTTTTTGAACCGGTAGCCACATGGTCAACAAGTAAACTACACGATTGATTACATGTGCATTGTGCATTTTGGCCAATCCAAAGTACTGTACCTGCATTGACTATAAAGCTTCCTTTGCAATATTCTTACATAGTCCCTTGTTGTGACTGCACTTCTGATTATTTAAATATGTTTTAAAAGACTCATTATGGACTTTAATCGGCTCTTAAAAGCTAGACTTTTCAGAACTATTCTAGTCTTCCTCCAACAAACTGAAATGTTATAAAAGATTAAAAACATGGAGAGATGCAGTGCAAATCTTATCATGTACTTTGATATAGTATATGAATTATCTTCTATTAATTAAAATATGTCCCAATAAGTATGATGCCCATAATCTGTGGGTCTTCTACTGAAATCAGATTTACAAAGAGGTCATTCAGCTTTTATACTAAACAGAAAAACTATGACAGAGCACCTCTGCTTAGGCATGAGAAAAGAAGTACTGGGGTGGGTTTATTATTATCTCTTAGTGGTAAGACAAAACTATCATTATAGGAGATATATATTTAAGCCTTCAGCTTAGTTCTTTAAGACTGATTTAATATGGACCAGTTTTTCTGGAACCTACAAAAAACATAACCAAGATCTGTAAGTAATTTTTCTTCATAGAAGACCTAACATTGTACTTGCCAGCTTACTGAAAGCAATTAAATGTGTTAATTGCATATATTTTAGTAACTTCTCAAGACATACTGGTACATATTTTAGTATAGAAGACTATCAAGTACAAGAATTATATTCTATCTACTTGCTGACAAATAATGTCAAAAACCTAAATGATGATTCTAAAGGTCAAAGTGACAACTAGAATAAAGTTTAACTTTGACCAATTTTAGTAGGTTACTTTATGTGTTAGATCCAGAAGTAACCTTAAGTTTAAGATATTGAAGTAGAACTGAAAGATTAGGAAAAACTGTATATCTTGCGGCAAATGATACTTGCATGTTAATAAAGGCTCTTGACTGAAAGGTTTGATGAACACTTGGTGTTTGATCTTTTTAACTTTAATTTGCTCTTTTTTCTGAGAATTCATGAAACCACTTGCTTCAGGACATTTGCCATATGATTGAATAGCAGGAATTTTTATTTGGTTAAATCAAAGAGATACTTTTACATAGCATTGAGATCTTAACAGTTTTCTGAGACTTGATAATTAGTTTACCTTTCAAATGGGCAAATCTCAATTTTTTTCCTGCACATAAAATATTACCACAAAATCCTGTTTTATTCAGTCAATACTTCATTTTTGTACTAAGATGATTTTATGCTTTTTAGGTTGCTTATCTTTCATGCAATTATTGACAAATGACAGTCTCCTTACTTTTGAAATCTTGTTGATACTGAGAAATGCAGTTTACTGTAAGCAGTAAATTCACCTCATGTTAGTAGAACTACATTTAGAGACATCTTGCTACGTATGGAGTGGTCATCTTAGCGTGAGCCATATTGCTAAATTTATCGACTCTTCAAAAATAGTGCAAATATTCTGAGAAATAACACAAATGTTTTTGATCCAAACCTACTGAATAAAGGTAAGTGGCCAGGCTGGTTTAGGAAGAAAGTATATAACTAGAGGAATTAGAGTACCTTTCTCAAGTAGCCAGTAATCTGGTTCAGGTAGTATGGCATGTCACAAAACTAAGTATAAGAATGTAGCAGCATCCAGATGCCTAGGTGACTTAGTTGAGCATCCAACTCTCCATTTCGGCTCAGGTCATGATGTCATGGTTTGTGGGATCAACCCCACATCAGGCTTCATTGCTGGCAGTGTAGAGTATGCTTGAGATTTGGGATTCTCTCTCTCCCTTTCTCTGCCCCTCCCCTGCTCGCTCTCTCTCAAAATAAATAAAAACTTTAAAAAAATGTAGCAGCATCAAAGCTGTAATTCAAAGGGATTTCACAAATTTGCTTTCTTATAATGCAACACATCATCTCTTAATTTGTTCAAAGTAGACGGGGTTTAAGCATTGTGTTTCCAACATTTTGGGGGTTTTTTCCAACATCATATTGAAAGGCAATTTTCCTGTTCTGGGCAAGAATAGACTGATGAGGTACCATACCATCCTTAAACACTGAAGGTACTCTGATGAAAACCTGTTCCTAAAGAATTGAGTCCAGGAAGTTACACTGACTAATGGCATGGCTATATATACTAAAGTTATAAAAATACAAAAGCTTGTGAAACTAATGAAACAATTTAAGTTGTGTGATTTTTTTTTTAACACAACTGTTTTCATTCTTTGCCTAGTGGCAATTTTTGCCTTATGTACATCTAAAAACTAGATGGTAAGCCAGCAGGAATGAAGGAGGAAAATTATTTTCTTAGGTGGTATTGATTGGTTATCTTTCTTAGTGTCCAGCAGAATGCCATTACGTTGCAGGCATTCAATAAATGTTGAGTTGAATCAAACTCACTGGTGTGTAAAGGTAGTGTCTCAGGCATATTCCACTGCAACCCTAAAAGTTTTATGTCCTAACTACTAATATGTAAATGTTAAAAGATTAGTCTGAGCCTAATTGGAGATATCTGCACATCATCTGGTCTGCCACTTGCAGGGAAGACTAATGAATAGCAAAGGCAGGAAAGCTAGGTTCAAGGTCATTGTTAATGATCTAGCTTCTTGATGTTCTCCCTTGAAAAAAGAATAGCTATCTCAGAATAAACGTTTCTCCAAAGAAGGTACACAAATGAGCAACGATGCATGCAAGTCTGCTCAAGTCATAAGTCATTAGGGAACTAGTAAGCCACAAAAAGATACCTACTTCACAACCACTAGGATAGCAATAATATTTTTTTAAAGGACAAGTAATAAACACTGGCCTAGATGTATAAATTGTAAAAATTACAATTTATGAGTTGCAGGTGTGAATGTAAAATGGTGCAGCTCCTGTAGAAAATAGTTGGGCACTTCAAAAAATTAAACGGGGAGATTCCAGTTCAAGAAGGTGATGTAGGAAGACTCTGAACTCAACCTCCTCCATGGAACACCCCAAACTACAACTATTAACAAAACAATTGCTCCCGAAGAAAAACCAAGAGCCGACTGAACAGCTACTGCACAGCATAGAATAGCAAGAGAGATGGGGACATGCCACAGTTCAAAAGAGTAACCTATCCAGCTAGCCAGCAAAAGTCACTAAGTCCACATAGCCCAAGTAGGGGACATGATACGCAAAACCACTACTTAACTTTAGGAGAAGTAGCCATTTCACTTAATCCATAGGAAAAAAAAAACAACAACAGAAAGCCAAGCAAAATGGGGAGACAGGAGTATGTTTCAAAAGAAAAAGAAAAAAACTTCAGAAAAAGAACTAAATGAAACAGGATAAGCAAAATGCATGATAAAGAATTTAATAATCACAAAGATACTGGGTTGGGGGAAAGAACTGATGACCTCAGTGAGACCTTCAAAAAAGAGAAAAAAATACTAAAAATCAATCATAATTGAAGATTACAATAACAAGTAAAAAACACTAGAGGGAATCAACACTAGAGGATGCAGAAGAACATATCAGGATCTGGAAAACAGGGTAATAAAAGGCACACAAACTGAGCAGCAAAAAGAGAAAAGAAATTTTTAAGTTTATTTATTTTGGGGCACCTGGGTGGCTCAGTCAGTGAAGCATCTGACTCTTGATTTCTACTCAGGTCATGATCTAGCCCCACACTGACCTCTGCACTGACAGCATGGAGCTTGCTTCAGATCCCCTGTCTCCTCCTCTGTCCCTCCCTGCTCACGTGCTCTCTCTCTCTAAAAAATTAATAAACATTAAAAAAAGAAAAACAGGAAAGAAAAAATGCAGATAAAATAAAAAAAGAAAACAATGCCCAACATTTGTTATGAGAAAGGTTATACACAAAAATGAGAAAAGTTTTTAAATTCATGAGATTATTATATAATCATACCAATAAATTTTTGAATTGTGATTGATTTACTAGGAAATTCTAAATTATGAAAATTAAACAAAGAAAAATCTAAATAGACCAATGAACCATGGAAGAAAATAAAGTAGTTGTCCATATATTTCTCCCACAGGGGCATAAGACTAGATTATTTTTACAGTTAAGTGTTTTGTTTTTTAATCTTCAAGGAAGATGATTCTCACAGTAAACTGTTCAGCACATAGAAAAAGATGGCAAATTTCCAAGTCACTCTTACAAAGCCAGGATTATCCTGATAGATAGATGATAGATAGATAGATAGATAGATAGATAGATAGATAGATAGATAAATTTTAAAAAAGCAATCCACAGACGCCTCTCTCACAGGAATATAGAGGCAACAATTCTAAATGAAATACTGGCAAATCAAATCCAGACTATAGTCAAAGAATACTACACCATAATTGACAGTTATTCCAAGAAAGCAAAGATGGTTGAAGGCAAGAAAACGTATTGATATAAATTTACCAAAGAAAAATATAGGATCATCTCTGTAGATATTTAAAAAACACTTGGTGGGAAACCTCGGTGGTTCAGTTGGTTAAGCGTCCAACTTAGGCTCAAGTCATGATCTCACAGTTTGTGGGTTCGAGCCACGCGTCAGGCTGTGCGCTGACAGCTCAGAGCCTGGGGCCTCCTTCAGATTGTGTGTCTCCCTCTCTGCCCCTCCCCTGCTTACGCTCTGTCTCTCTGTCTTTCAAAAATAAACATTAATTTTAAAAAATCATTTGGTAAAATATTCTTTCCACTTCTGATTTTAAACTAATACACTAGGAAAAGAATATTCCGTACATTATTTTCAAACAATACCTGGGGCACTTGGGTGGCTCAGTTGGTTAGGCATCTGACTTCAGCTCAGGTCATGATCTCATGGTTTGTGAGTTCAAGCCCTGCATCAGGCTTTCTGCTGTCAGCACAGAGCCTGCTCCATATCCTCTGCCCCCTCTCTCTCTGCCTCTCCCCTGCTTGCACTCTCTCTCTCTCTCCTTCTCTCTCAAAAAAAAAAAAACACTTAAAAAAATTTTAATAAAAAAATAAAACAACATCAAGCCAATAGTTACCACACTTAAAAAATATTTATCACGTGCAATTTCATTTAAAATGAGGGCAAAATAACAAGTGTTGGTGAGGATTCAGAGAAAAGGGAAAATTTGTCTACTGTTGGTGGGAATATAAGTTGGTGTGGCCACTATGGAAAATAATATGGAGGTTCCTCACAAAATTAAAAATAAAACTACTATATGATCCAGAAATCCCACTTATGGGTATTTTTCTGAAGAAAATAAAAATACTAACTCAAAGAGATATATGCCACCCTCCAACCCCATCCATGTTCATTGCAGCATTATTTATAATACCTAACATATGGAAACAATCTAAGTATTCATCAATTAATGAATGGATAAAGAAAATGTCATATGTATATATATATACACACACACACATATATGTATATATACATATATATGTACACACAGAGAATGGAATACATTTATTTCAACCATAAAAAAAGAATAAAATCTTGCCATTTGCCACAACATGTCAGACCTTGAGAGCATTATGCTAAGTGAAATTAGAGAGAGGAAGATGTGTACCGTATGATCTCAATTGTATGTGGAATCTAAAAACCAAAACAAAACAAAAACACAAATCAAGCTCATAGATACAGAGAACAGATAGATTGGTGGTTGCCAGATGTTGGGGGAGGGGGGTGGTGGTGAAAGGGGTAAAAGGGATCAAAGGCACAAACTTTCAGACTAGTAAGTCACAGGGATAAAATGTACAGCATAATGACCATAGTTAATAATAACATGTTGCATATTTTTAAAGTTGCTGAGAGTTGATTTTAAAAGTTCTCATCACAAGAAATAATTTTTTTTTCTAACTATGTATGGTGACAGATGTTAACTAGAGTTACTGTGGTAATCATTTTGCAGTGTATACAAATATCAAATCATGCTGTACACCTGAAACTAATATGGTGTTTCATGTCAATTACATCTCTAAAAAACAAAAGTGAGGACCAACATACAAATACTTGCTATCAATACACTACATAGTATTTCTTGGAAATTTCCAGACAAAGTTGTAATTTTTAAAAATTAGGTGTAGGGGCACCTGGGTGGCTCTATCAGTTAAGCATCCAACTTTGGTTCAGGTCATGATTTCACCGTCTGTGGGTTCAAGCCCCGCATTGGGCTCTGTGCTGACAGCTCAGAGCCTGGAGCCTGCTTTGGATTTTGTGACTCCCTCTCTCTCTCTTCCCCTCCCCTGCTTGTTCTCTCTCTCTCTCTCAAAAATAAAATAAACATAAAAAACAAAATTAGGTGTAAATATTGGAACAAAACAGACAATAACATCTGCAGGCAATGTAAGGTCTCACAGAAAAATCCCCTAAGTATAAACTTGAAAATTCTGAAATCTCAAAGAAGTTGAAAATGTAGTGGCCATTTTTATGGGATGTTCTGTTTGTTTACTTTGGTTTTAGCTATATATCATAATAGTCCCCATCCTGGACTTGGAAAATACCCATTATCTAAAAACAAGTGAAGATGGGCCCCAACATCCTACTACAGAGGTTAAAAAAAAGATTTCTTCTCAGCTGCCTGACTGCCCATGCATTGGGACATGACCAAGGAACACTCCACATCCTTCCAATAATTGCCTTTTATTTTCTACCTAGGCTTTAGTTAAGGACTATGACTCTTACAGAAATTGATGTTAAAGGTAGGTTATAGGCAACAAACTCTCAAGATAAAGGGGGAAACTGATATACATTTTTTAATTACCTTGCCTAGCTAGGGCCAAAAGTAGTGGCAATTCCATAGAATTCATAAATGGTAATCTAAGAGTCAAGAGCTCAGGAGGATTAAATAGCTATGCGAGTTATTTCTTTCCCATTGAGGACAAGGCTTTGGATGCTTGCAAAGCATCTATCAAAGAACAAGATGGAAGATATAAAGAATTAACGGTGTGAAATTATAGCCTGAGAGGTGGAATTATAGCTTTTAATGGTACTGAATAGCTTAAAGAAAGAAGACAACCACAAATTCCTGTTTCATTTCAAGGCACAGTTAGAATCCTAGGAAATTTCTATTATGCTGTTCTTCAGCCACAGACAGCTTTTTTTTTTTTTTTTAGATTTATTTTTAAGTAATCTCTACACCCAAAATGGGGCTCAAGTTCACAACCCCCAGATCAAGAGTTGCACACTCTACCTATTGAGCCATCCAGGTGCATCCACAGGCAGCTTTCTGATCACTGTAAAACCAAATGTGAAGATTTATCCAATAAGTTGCTGAATTAAAATGTTAGTTGAGTTGGCAACTGGTGGTTACATGTCTACTATGTGAAATTTAAGATATTAAGAAAAGAGAAGGAACCCACAAAATTAAACAAGGATCATTTCTAATCCCTTAAGACCCTTCTCGACAGCTAAATCTACCACAGTGTTCTAGCTGTAAAGAAGTAGGGACTCCTTTAGACTTGGAGATATACTCTGGGGAGAGCTAATTCTTACCTCACCCATCATTGTTTCAGACTAGGAATATAAATTGATCCCTGGAGATTTTCTAGATCTAGCATCAATGTTAATGAAAGATTACTGCAACTACGTGAACACAGAATCACCAGGAGCTCAGATTCCCCAGGAATAAGTTTAGGGCACCCCATTGATGCCAGAAGGTTTACTGACTGAAGGCAAAGTAAATACAATAGAAGACAGAAAGCATAAAAACCTGCTTCAGCCTTACAATCAGTTGTAAAAATGACAATTGCAACATCTAATTACAACTTACTCTTTCCTGCTATGTCCTATGTATATCTACATGTGTTAACTATCGTCCTTCTTTTTCCACCATCTCCTTTTTTCCCCACTATTTTATTTAGCACTTGTGGTGGTTTAACTTTATAATTAGTTCTTGAGGGGATCACAAGAGAACTGCAGGAGAAACAGACATAATGTAGAGATCTTGGATTTGTTTTTATTTTTTAAAAATGCTTATTTATTTTTGATAGAGAGAGCAGGGGAGGAGCAGAGAGAGTGGGAGAGAGAGTGAATCCCAAGCAGGCTCAACACTGTCAGCACAGAGCCCAATGCAGGGCTCAAACCCACAAACCATGAGATCATGACCTGTACCAAAATGAAGAGTCAGATGCTTAATTGATTCAGCCACCCAGGTGCCCTTCAGATTTATTTTTAAACTCAATAATTGAGACATTGTGGTGGAAGGAATTAAGATGTTGCAGTAGTAGGGGGACTCCATGCTTGCCTCATCCCTCAAACACAGCTAGATAAATATCAAATCATTCTGAACACCCAAGAAATCGATCTGTGGACTGAGAGAGCAAACTGCACCAACTAGAGGAAGAAAAGAGGCCACACTGTGGAAAGTAGAAGCTATGGAGATGAGATTTGCAGAAGAAAAGAATCCCTGGTGTGGTGGAGGGGAGGGAGCCCTGATCATGGAGACAGCGGGGAGGGAGGGAGGGAGGGAAAGAGAGAGAGAGAGAGAGCGCGCAGCATGCAGGGACTTGCACAAGAAAAGCATTTCCCCAGAATTACTGACTGGGAAAACAAGAGAGGCTGATAATCACGAGTTTTTACAAGCAGCAGAGCTCAAAACCTGAAGTTTTGGAAGTTTGTGCCATTGCCAGCGTCAAGCCTGGCTGGCATAGCAGTGCTCATGTGGAGGAGGGCAGAGGACCAGAAGCAGACAGCATGGTCTGAGGATGCCCTGGGTCACTTTGGGAGAGACAGTTCCCCTTCCTGGAGTGCATTTGGGAGAGGTAGCACTGCCTCTCAGGGGACAAAAGACCGTTGAGCTGCCTCATTCATTAGCATAGCAGCAGGGGCACCTGTTGAGGGCAGCTAACTTGGACACTGGGTTTTTGCTGCTTTTACCATAAACTACAAACCCCGCATGGTCATGCAACTGCTTTTCTGGGACAAACCAGCACCAGACACAGCTTGGTGACACCCTCTCCATTAGAGGATCAGTACAGGTCTGTGCCATGCAAGGTCCCTAAAATTTGGAGTTTTGAAACTCAGCCATGCTCCTGAGATAAACACAGGAGTACTGTGCTGCCAGATGGGCCAACACTTAGACACAGACAAGGTGAAGGCAGAGATTTGACAGAAGCCTCAGACACAAGAGAGAAAATTGTTCGTTCCTCTGTGAGGGCTTCCTGAACATCAGTGGGTGCGAACTCCCCTCTCCAGGGACAAGAGAGCCAGGTGACACCATTTTTCACCCCTTCCATCAACACGCATGGACTTCAAAGAGACACAATACTCACAGTAGAGGCTTGAGCCACTTACACCAAGCCCTGTCCCCTGCGCTCTATAGGTTTTTTGTTTGTTTTGTTTTGTTTTGTTTTACAGAGGGCAAATGTGCCCGAGAGCCAGAACGCAACATGCCTCTTCCTCAGAAGACCAACACAAAACCCCTGCACACACCAAATCTAGTAGCCACAGAGTGCTCCAGAGCTCCAGCTCTAGGGGAAATAGGATCTAGTCTTTTTTAACAAGCAAACCAAAACACACAGAGTTAAAACTCACCACACACTAGACAAAGTCCAAACACTCCTCACTGCAGGCAAGGAGAAACTCTGCAGAGGACTGAATTGAGGGAAAGAGCAGCCAAAAGACAACAGCAGAGTGCACACAACAAACACCAAAAACACTTCCTGAAGTGACAGGCCGTGCACGGCATGTGACCTCTTCTTAATATAGCCATTACTCTCTGAAGTAGGAAACATAACAGGCTTTCCTAACACATGGAAGACAGAGACCTAGACAAAATGCCAAGAGGAAGGAATTCATCCCAAAAGAAAGAAAAAGAAGAGGTCATGGCCAAGGATCTAGTCAAAACAGATATAGGTAATATGCCTGAACCAGAATTTAAAACAATAATCATAAGGATATTAGCTGGGCTTGAGAAAAGCATAGAAGACACCAGGGAGTCCCTTACCATACAAATAAAAGATCTAAAAACTAGTCAGGCTGAAATAAAAAAAATGTTGTAACCAAGATGCAAAATCTACTGGATGTAATGACCACAGGATGAAAGAAAGCAGAAGAATGAATAAGTGATATAGAAAATAAAATTATGTGGGGGAAAAAATGAAGCTGAAAAGAAAGGAGAAAGAAAAAGAATTGAATCACAAATGTAGAGTTAGGGAACTCAGCAACTCCATAAAGCATAAAAACACTAGTATCATAGGAGTTCCAGCAGAAGACAGGGAAAAAGGGGGCAGAAGTTTTATGTGAGCAAATTATAGGTGAAAATTTCCCTAATCTGAGGAAGGCAACAGACATCCATATCTGGGAGGTACAGAGAACTCCCATCAATATCAACAAAAGCAGGCCTATACCAAGACATATCATAGTAAAATTTGCAAAAATACAGAGATAAGGAAAATATTCTGAGAGTAGCAAGGGAAAAGAAATACCTAACTTACAAGGGAACTCCTTAAGGCTGGCTGCAGACTTATCAACAGAAACTTGGCAAGCCAGAGGGGGTGACATGATATATTCAATGTGCTGAATAGGAAAAATATGCAGTCAAGAATATTTTACCCAGCAAGGCTGTCATTCAGAATAGAAGGAGAGATAAAGAGTTTCCTAGACAAAAACAAAAAAACAAAAAACAAACAAACAACAACAACAACAAAAAAAAAGGAAAACAAAACTAAACTAAACTAAAGGAGTTTCTGACCACTAAACCATCCCTGTTAGAAATATTAAAGGAGACTCTTTGAGTGGGAAAGAAAGACCAAAAGCAACAAACACTAAGAAGGAGCAGAGAAACTCTCCAGAAATACCAACTTTACAATAATACAGTGGCACTAAATTCATATCTATCAATAATCACTCTGAATGTAAGTGGACTAAATGTTCCAATCACAAAACATAACATAAGGTATCAAAAAGATTAAAAAAAAAAAATTAAGAGCCATCTACATGTTGCCAACAAGAGATTCATTTTAGACCTAAGACACCTCCAGATTGAAAGTGAGGGGATGGAGAACCATTTATAATGCTAATGGACGTCAAAAGAAAGCCAGAGTAGCCATACTTACTTCAGACAAACTAGATTTTAAGCCAAAGACTGTAACAAGAGATGAAGAAGGGCACTATATCATAATAAAGAGGTCTATCCAACAAGATCTAACAATTGTAAATATTTGTGCCCCCAAATTGGAGAAACTCAAATATATAAATCAATTAGTAACAAACTCATTGATAACAATACAATAATAAGGGACTTTAAAACCCTACTTATGCAATGGACAAATTATCTAAGCACATTATCTAACAAGGAAACAATGGCTTTTGAATGACACACTGGACCAGATGAACTTAACTGAAATATTCAGACATTTCATCTAAAGCAGGAGAATACACACTCATTTCAGTGCACATGGAACATTCTCTAGAATGGATTACATACTGTGCCACAAATCAAGCCTCAACAAGTACAAAAAGACTGAGATCATACCATGCATATTTTCAGACCACAACACTATGAAACTTGAAGTCAACCACAGGAAAAAATTTGGAAATCAATAAAAACATGGAGGTTGGAGAACTTCCTACTAAATAATGAATGGGTTAACCAAGGAATTAAAGAAGAAATTAAAAAATACGTGAAAGCAAATGAAAATAAAAACATGATGGTCTAGAACCTTTGGGATGCAGCAAAGGCAGTCATAAGAGGGAAGTATATAGCAATATAGGTCTATCTCAAGAAGCAAGAAAAGTCTCAAATACACAACCCAACCTTACACCTAAAGGAGCTAGAAAAAGAACAGCAGATAAAGTCTAAAGCCAGTAGAAGAAAGGAAATAATAAAGATTAGAACAGAAATAAGTGATATAGAAACAACAACAACAACACAGCAGAACAGATCAACAAACTTAGAGCTGGTTCTTTGAAAAAATTAACAAAATCAATAAACCCCTACCCAGACTTAACAAAAAGAAAAGAGAAAGGATCCAAATAAATGAATCTTAAATTAAAAAGGAGAGATCACAACCAACACGACGGAAACACAATAAATTATAAGAGAATATTATGAAAAATGATATGCCAACTAATTGGGCAATCTGGAAAACAATGGATAAATTCCTAAAAATATATAAACTACCAAAACTGAAACAGGAAGAAATAGAAAAATTGAATAGGCCCATAACCAGCAAAGGAATTGAATCACTAATGAAAAATCTCCCAACAAACAAAAGTCCAGGGCCAGATGGCTTCCCAGGGGAATTCTACCAGACATTTAAAGAAGAGTTAATACCTATTCTTCTCAAACTGTTCCAAAAAATAGAAATGGAAGGAAAAGTTCCAAACTCATTCTATGAGGCCAACACTACCTTGATTTGAAAACCAGGGGCGCCTGGGTGGCACAGTCGGTTAAGCGTCCGACTTCAGCCAGGTCACGATCTCGCGGTCCGTGAGTTCGAGCCCCGCGTCAGGCTCTGGGCTGATGGCTCAGAGCCTGGAGCCTGTTTCCGATCCTGTGTCTCCCTCTCTCTCTGCCCCTCCCCTGTTCATGCTCTGTCTCTCTCTGTCCCAAAAATAAATAAAAAACGTGGAAAAAAAAAAAAAACAGACAAAGACCCCACTAAAAAGGAGAATTACAGACCAAATAACCTGAGGAACATGGATGCAAAGACCAAATTCCCTGATGAACATGGATGCAAACATTTTTGACAAGATACTAGTTAATTGAATCCGATAGTACATTAAAAGAATAATTCACCACAATCAAGTGGGATTTATTCCTGGGAGGCAGGGGTGGTTCGATATTTGAAATCAATCAACAACGATATACCACATTAATAAAAGAAAGGATAAGAATCAGATGATCCTCTCAATAGATGCAGAAAAGCATTTTGAATACAGCATCCATTCTTGACAAAAACTCAACAAAGTAGGGAGAGAGGGAACATACCTCAACATTGTAAAGGCTATAAATGAAAGACCCACAGCTAATATCCTGAATGGAGAAAAACTGAGAGCTTTTCCTGTATGGTCAGGAATAAGATAGAGATGTCCACTCTCACCATTGTTAACTAAACAGTACAGGAAGTTTTAGCCCCAGCAATCAGACAACAAAAAGAAGTAAAATGCATCCAAACTGGCAAAGAAGAAGTCAAACTTTCACTATTCACAGACAACATGATAATCTATGCAGAAAACCCAAAAGACTCCACCAGAACATTGCTAGAACTGATACACAAATTCAGCAAAGTTGCAGGATACAAAATCAATGTATAGAAATCTGTTGCATTTCTCTACACCAATAATGAAGCAGTAGAAAGAAAAAAGAAATCAATCCTATTTACAATTGCATCAAAAACCATTAGATACCTAGGAATAAACCCAACAAAGGAGATAAAATTCTGTGCTCTGAAAACTATAGAACACTTACAGTGTTCCATACACACAAAGAAATGGAAAAACATTCCATGCTCATGGATTGGAAAGACAAAAATTGTTAAAACGTCTATACTATCCAAAGCAATCTATACATTTAATGGAATCCCTATCAAAATACCAACAGCATTTTTCACAGAGCTAGAACAAACAATCCTAAAATTTCTATGAAACCACAAAAGACCCTGAATAGCCCAAGCAATCTTGAAAAAGAAAAGCAAAGTTGGAGGCATCACAACTATATTACACTTCAAGCTATATTACACTGCTATAGTCATCGTGACAGTATGGTATTGGCACAAAAACAGACACATAGATTGATGGAGCAGAATAGGGGTGCCTGGGTGGCTCAATCAGTTGGGCATCTGACATTGGCTCAGGTCACGATCTCACAGCTCAGTGGGTTTGAGCCCTGTGTTGGGCTCTGTGCTGACATCTCAGAGCCTGGAGCCTGCTTCAGATTCTGTGTCTCCCTCTCTCTCTCCACACTCTGTCTCCCCTCTCTCTCCCTCCCTCACTCACACTCTGTCTGTCTCTCTCTCTCAAAAATAAATAAAATGTTAAACAAAAAAATTTTTTTAATGGAGCAGAATAGAAAACCCAGAAATGCAGCCACAACTATATGGTTAACTAATCTTTGACAAAGCAGGAAAGAATATCCAAAGCAGGAAAGAATATCCAATGGAAAAAAGACAGTCTCTTCAACAAATGGTGTTGGGAAAACTGGACAGCAACATGTAGAAGAATGAAACTGGACCACTTTATTACACCATACACATAAATAAACTCAAAATGGATGAAAGACTTAAATGCGAGACAGAAAACCATCAGAATCCTGGAGAACACAGACAGCAACCTCTTTGACATCAGCCCTAGCAACTTCTTACTAGATGTGTCTCTGGAGGCAAGGGAAACAAAAACAAAAATAAACTATTGAGACTTCATCAAGATAAAGAGCTTCTGCACAGTCAAGGAAACAATTAACAAAACTAAAAGGCAACCTACGGAATAGAAGACATTTTCAAATGACATATCTGATAATAGGTTAGTATCCAAAATCTATAAACAACTTATCAAACTCAATACCCAAAAAAGAAATAATCCACTTAAGAAATGGGCAAAAGACATGACACACATTTTCCAAAGAAGATATATATATGGCTAACAGACACAGAACAGATGCTCAATGTTACTTATCATCAGGAAATACAAATCAAAACCACAATGAGATACCACCTCACACCTGTCAGAATGTCTAAAATTTACAACACAGATAAAAACAGATGTTGGTGAGGATGTGGAGAAAGGGGAAAACTCCTACACTGTTGGTGAGAATACAAACTTGTTCAGCCACTCTTGAAAATAGTATGGACTTTCCTCAAAATGTTAGAAGTCAAACTACCCTATGACCCAGCCATTGCACTACTGGGTATTTACCCAAAGTATACAAAAGTACTGATTCGAAGGGGCACATGCACCCTGATGTTTATAGCAGCATTATCAATAATAGCCAAATTATGGAAAGAGCTGAAGTATCCATCAACTGATGAATGGATAAAGAAGGCAATGGATTATTCAGCCATCAGAAAGAACAAAATTTGCCAATTGCAATGACATGGCTAGAGCTAGAGTATTATGCTAAGTGAAATAAGTTAGAGAAAGACAAATACCATATGATTTCACTCATGTGTGGAATTTAAGAAACAAAACAAATGAACATAGGGGAAGGGGAAAGAAAAGAGAGAGGGAGGCAAACCATAAGAGACTCTTAACTATAGAGAACAAACTGATGGAGGTAGGTAGGCAGGGGAAGATCTAAATGGATGATTGGCATTAAGGAGGGCACTTATTTTGATGAGCACTGGGTGTTATATGTAAGCGATGAATCACTAAATTCTACTCCTGAAACCGGTATTAACCTACGTTAACTAATCAGACTTTAAATAAAAACTTGAAAACAAAAACAAAAATAAATAAAATAAAATAAATAAATAAACTCACTAATTGATAAGACACTGAGTTTCTCCTCTTCAGGGAAGGGGTAGTGCTTTTTTTATTTTTTCAAATTTATTGAGATATAATTGACATAGAGGACTGTATAAGTTCATTTATCCATTCTACTGTTGATGGACATTTGGGTTGTTTCCAGTTTTGAGCTCTTAGAAATAATGCTGCTATGAACATTCTTATATAGGGCTTTTGGTGTTCACATATACACATTTTGTGTAAATACCCACAGGTAAAATTGTGGAATATGCATATGTTTGGCTTTACAAATTTCTGGCTAATGGCTTCCCAAATTGTCTGTGACAATTTATGCTTTCTCCAGCAGTGTATGAGAGTTCTAATTACTCCACATCCTTACCAGCCAACACTTAGTATTGACATTTTCATTTTAGCCATTCTAGAGTAGGTATAGTGGTATTGTATTTACTTAGATACGCTCTTTTGTGAAGTGCTTCTTTTGCCCAGTTTCTACTGAGTTGCCTGTCTTCTTTATATTTTCTGTATATGCATCTTTTTTGCTGTAAGTACTGAAAATATCTTCTCTCAGTCTGTGGTTTGCCTTTCACTGTCTTAATGTTGGATTCTTATGAACAAAAGTTCTTAATTTTAATATAACCCATATTATTTTTTTCCTTTAAGGTTAATACTGTGTTAAGAAATTTCATGGGGCGCCTGGGTGGCGCAGTCGGTTAAGCGTCCGACTTCAGCCAGGTCACGATCTCGCGGTCCGGGAGTTCGAGCCCCGCGTCAGGCTCTGGGCTGATGGCTCAGAGCCTGGAGCCCGTTTCAGATTCTGTGTCTCCCTCTCTCTCTGCCCCTCCCCCGTTCATGCTCTGTCTCTCTCTATCCCAAAAATAAATAAACGTTGGAAAAAAAAATTAAAAAAAAAAAGAAATTTCAATTACCCCCAAGGTTCTGAAGCTATTCTCTTATGTTCCCATTCACATTTAGAATTACAATCCATCTAGAATTGATATTTATATATGGTATTAGGCACATGTCAAGATTTCTTTTTTTGCACATTAATGTCTAATTGACCCAGTATCATTGACTGAAAAGGCCATTATTTCTTCTGCTGCACTGCACAGTTGCCTTTGTTGTAAATCAAGTTACTGTGTATGTGTGGGTCTGCTTCTGGACTCTTTCTTCTATTATTATGGACTAATGAAAAACAAAGCCACTTTCTTTCATTTCCAGATGATTCTGAAATATATTTGATATCACTCCCCATACATATAAAATAAATAGTTTTCAAGGCCAACCACAGTCTGAATCCAACCTATATTTCTAACATTACCTCCCACCAGCGGCTGGCACAAGAATCTTTAGCTCTAGCTGAGTCATGCTGAGTCCCTGGTCCAATTCTGGTTAAATAATGTATTTTAAAAACTTCATCTCCATTACTTCCTGGTGACTAGAACGAACTTTGCTGCTCCCAAGCTAGTATCTCATGAATCTGGGATATATTGATGGAATTACACCTTGACTCTTAATCTCTGACTCCATGCTTTATTGGTCTGACTTCACATTTGCCACAAGGTCCTGATTCTAATTCAATTCCCTTACCAATTATGGTGTAAACCTGGACTTCCTGCTTGACTGGGACCCAAACACCATGCCTGAATATTGCCAAAATGTTCTTAATGAGACTAAAAATGTTTCTGTGGAAACTCAAACCAAGTGGGATCTGTTTCCAACGCTTCTTGAGACTGTAATGCACCTCCATTGTTGGCTGCACTTGTGAGTTTTGCCTAGAGATCCCAGCCATGGTGTCCACTCTCTAAAGTAAGCTCCATGGGTAATCATCGCAGTCCCAGGTCATGTATCTTCTTGAAAGTTGTGATGTCAACAGATCACGACTATGAGGGCCAGCCCAGAGCCAGGCCTTTCTTGTAGTCTTTATCCTACATTTTCTCTTTTTTACTCTTTCTCTCTCACCTGCAGTCCGGCAGTCATATTCTGTCTTGCTTCATAATCAAAATCATATGTATTTCAACATCTAACCTATGTCTCTAACTTCACAAGCAGCCATGCCATCCTAATCATCACTTATAAACATTCCAACCTTACTGTCTCCATGAAAAGATGCTTATTCTTATGCCCCTCTATGTTAATTGCAGTATTATTTATGATAGCCAAGATATGGAAGAAACCCGAGTGTTCACCAGTAGAGGAATGGATAAGAAAAAAGATACACACACACACACACACACACACACACACACACACACAGAATATTACTCCGTCATAAAAAAACAAAATCTTGCCATTTGCAACAATGTGAATAGAACTAGAGGGTATAATGCTAAGTAAAATAAGTCAGTCAGAAAAGACAAATACCATGTAATTTCACTCATATGTGGATTTTAAGAAAAAAACAACCAAACAAGAAAAAAAGAGACAAAAAAAAGGACAAAAAACCACTCTTAAATATAGGTTGTCGGGGGAGGTGGGTGGAGGGAGGAGTGAAACAGGTGAAGGGGATTAAGAGTACGTTCATCATGAGCAATGATGTATAGAATGTTGAATCACTATACTGTACACTGGAAACTAATATAACACTGTATGCTGTTACATTGGATTAGAAAATTAATTTTTTAAAAGATGCTTATGCTTTCCCTTTTTTCACAGCTCTACCTCTCCTTTAAGACCCATCTCAAATCACCCCCTCCCAATCTCCTTTCATTTGCTTTTATTTGTATGTCTACTTCAGCATGTATCACAACTAGCCTTAGATCATAAGTAATTATATGTGTCTATATAATTCTATAATTACATTTGTCTGTTTCCCTTACAGACTGTGGAACACTGGACAATCCCTTACAGACTGTGGAACAATATTGTCTGTGGACAATATTTTTAATACCTATAAATCTCAGTCTTGGGCCTTGTGCATAGCAGAGTTGTAAATATTTACTGAGTTTAAGTGTGTGATGGAGGGGAAAAGATAGGATTGAATACTGGCTATATCACTTATCTACCTGCTACCCCACATGCCTGCTGTGTGACCTTGGCCAAGTCATTTAATGTCTTTGAGTTTCTCAGCAGTAAAATTGGGAATAATTGGGAATAAACTGCCTTGCCAGTTTATTATTAAATGACATGATATGTTTAAGCGCACTTAGCATATAGTAGTCTCATAGTAGAAACAATTTAAGTCTTATTTATTTAAGTCATCTCTACACCCAATGTGGGGCTTGAACCCACAACCCCAAGATCAAGAGCCAGACACTCTTCTGACTGAGCCAGCCAGGCACCTCTAGTAGATTTGTTTTTAATATAAAGTTTCCTAAGTATAAAACAGAGAATAGAACTAACAGATGAAATGATGAGTTTCCCAGGAATAAATGACTGGAAAGTTCTTATGCTAGAAATCCCATCACTTTATGTTTTGATTTAAAATTATCAAATATAGGGGCACCTGGGTGGCTCAGTAGGTTGAGTGTCCAACTTCAGTTCAGGTCATGATCTCATGGTTCATGAGTTCCAGCCATACATAGGGCTCTGTGTTGACAGCTCAAAGACTGGAGCCTGCTTCGGATTCTGTCTCTTTCTCTCTCTGCCCCTCCCCCACTAGTGCTCTGTTTATCTCTCTCTCTCAAAAATAAACATTAAAAAATTTTTTTTAAATAAATAAAATTATCAAATCATATTACAGTGGGGTATTTTAAGATATTAATCTCTGGTCTCACTACTTACATGCCATCACCAACAGCAAATGCTATTTCATATAATTTAGCATCAACCTGATAGGAAATTTGAAGTGACTATAAGTAAATAATTTCCATCAGGATATAATTGGATAGGCAAATTATTTCTAACCGATGAAACATTGTCCATTAACTGCTGTGGAAGCTGGATGTTCTACTACAAACAAGAGTGGAGTTGCTTTAGAGCATTCATACTACCAGACCTTAGTTCTATATCTAGGCTGGCTGTACTCTCCACATAGGGGATTCTTTTTCCCTTGGCTCTTCATGTGGCTTACTGTTTCTCAGGTTTCATGTCCCAACTTGAATATCAATCACAGTTATTTCCTGTGGCTACCCTATCCAAATGAGGTACCACTCCCTGCCTAACTGTATTATTTTTTTTATATACCAGTCTGTTTCCTTCCTAGCAATTGGTAAAGTGTAATTGTTTATGTGTTTGTTCAATCAGCCCGTCTCCCTCTATACACTATAAGTACCATGAAGGAAGGAACCATGTCCCTTTGGGTTACAGCTGATCACCAGAGCTAGTGCATAATAGGTACTCAGTGAATAACTAATGGACTGATTAACTTAACAATGTAAATAAACTTATTGCTCACCACTACCCTGTTTACCTCAACAGCTTCTTCATTCAACTTTTAGTTGGTTGAAGAGCTCTCAGAACTAAATTCCACGAGTTTTTACTTCAATGGTTCTAAAATTTGGGGCCACATTTTCTCTTCCGCAAGGGTTTTTTAGATATTGATCTACTGTTTTTTAGTGCCAGAATGGAGAATTCTGATGCCAAACTGATTTATTCTTCTTAATTTTGTAAGGCAATATCTATAGGAGTTTTTCTTTATGTTTAAATTCTAGTATTGTTATTAGGCTATGTGTCTCTGCTGATTGATCTGTATTACCTTTCCAAAAAATTTCATTAGAATACATTTTTATTTTATTTTATTTTTTTTATTTATATATGAAATTTATTGTCAAATTGGTTTCCATACAACACCCAGTGCTCATCCCAAAAGGTGCCCTCCTCAATACCCATCACCCACCCTCTCCTCCCTCCCACCCCCCATCAACCCTCAGTTTGCTCTCAGTTCTCAACAGTCTCTTATGCTTTGGCTCTCTCCCACTCTAGAATACATTTTTAACTTTTCCCAATTTTTTATAAGAATTTCAAGCTTTGAGAAAACAATACTACAATGAACACCTGTATACTCTTTACTTAGTTTTATCAGTTAACATTTGCCACATATGCTTTATCTGTCTTTATATATATATAAAGTTTGTTTTAAAAAATTGGCTCATGCAGTATGGGGGCTGGCAAGTTTGAAATCCATAGGGCAGACTGGCAGACTAGATATTCTGGTAGAAATTGATGCTGCAGTCTTGAGGCAAGATTTCTTCTTGAGGAAAGCCTCAGTTTTTGCTCTTAAAAGCCTTCAAGCGATCAGATGGGGTCCCACTCAGATTATCAAGGATAATATCTTCTATATAAAGTCAACAGGATTGTACATGTTTATCACATCTACAAAATACTGTTACAGCAACATTAGAATGTGATTAAATAACTGGGTACTATATACTCTAGCTGAGATGACACATGAAATTAGCTATCAAAATTATCTCTACATTTCTCTATGTAGCTATAGCTCTTTATGTAGAATACATATACATATGTGTGTGTAAAATTTGTAATTTTGACTGACCATTTGAAAATTGCAGAAATCCTGACACCTTTACCCAGGTGTCCTAAAGACTATTCTCATACATAACCACAATACAGTGAGTACAATAAAGTAACTTCAATACAGTTAAATTAAAATTTCCCCAATTGTCATATTTTAAATCTAGCATTTACTAAAGATTACTTATTGCCTTTTTTTGGTCTTTTTACTCTTCTTTCTCCCTTCCTTCCTTCCTTCCTTCCTTCCTTCCTACCTTCCTTTAAACTCTATAGTCAATGTGGGATTCAAACTCATGACTTTGAGATTAAGAGTTACATGCTCTATTAAGCCAGCTAGGCACCTAATCATTTTACTCTTTAATTCTTGCACAATCCTCTTCTGTTACACTTGTCACGCTGACTTTTTTTTTTTTTTTATGCTGACTTTTTTTTTTTAAATTTTTTTTTTTTCAACGTTTATTTATTTTGGGGACAGAGAGAGACAGAGCATGAACGGGGAAGGGGCAGAGAGAGAGGGAGACACAGAATCGGAAACAGGCTCCAGGCTCTGAGCCATCAGCCCAGAGCCTGACGTGGGGCTCGAACTCACGGACCGCGAGATCGTGACCTGGCCGAAGTCGGACGCTTAACCGACTGCGCCACCCAGGCGCCCCTATGCTGACATTTTTTTAAGAGCCCTGGCCAACAGTGTTAATGAATGTCTTACAATCTGGATTTGACTGATTGTTTCCTCATGATTAGATTCAGGTTAAAATTTTAGTCAAACACTAAATAAGGAATGCTGTATATTTACCATTAAATCCCACTAGGAGGCATATAATATCAGTTTGTCTCTTCATTGGTAATACTGTTTGGTTCATGCAGTATCAGCTAAATATCTCTATTAGCAAAGAATATGCCTTACCCTTTGAAATTTATAAGTAATCTAAGGGTTGGCCATTTGTGACTATCCTCTTCTTCAGCAACATTTTATCTAATGGTATTAGTGTCCATTGATGATCTTTGCCTGAATCAGTTATTACACTGGTAGTTACAAAATGGTGATTTTCTAATGATCATTACTTCCTCATTTATTAGCCAACATTCTTCTATAAAAGAGAAGTTTCTCCTTTCCCTTTTCTTTTGGAGCACTGTTAATGATTTGTGGATATTTTCTAATATTTTATGATTCATTACCATAATTATTCTTTTTTATAACCAAAATATACCAATATGACAAGTGGGAACCCCTTCAAAATAGGATACTAGTTCCTTTTTACATGTCCCCATTATTATGTGTACACTTTTTGTCACAATGATATGTTTTTGGCTAAGCTTGAGCTTTCCGTGCCCCAAACTTCCTTTTAGTGAGGAATAATACTTGAAACCAAGTCCTGTGCTCATTGTTACTGGATTATCATTAGTTCTATGTCCTATCAGTGGGTAGAGCTAGAGTATGTATGCATGTTTGTGTGTGTTTGTCTTTCCCTCCTTTTTTCATATGCATAGGATAGCATGCTGTATCCTCTTCCATGCCTTGCATTTTTTCACTTAATCATTCCATGTACATTCAAAGAGATCTTTCTCATTATTTTTATAGTTACACAGTATTCCATTGTGTAATTGCACCATAGTTTATGAACTGTTCTACTATGGATAGACTCATATTGTTCCAATAATTTTGTAGTATAAATAATTCCACAATAACCTTGTAGAAATTTTATGTTGTATTTGTGGAGGGGTAAATCAGTGTGAATTTCCTGAAGCAGGAACGCCAGAACAAAGGGTAAATGCATGTTTACTGTTGCTAGATATTGCCAAATTCCCCTCCAGAGAGGTTGTACCATTTTTCATTCCCAACAACAATGTATAAAAGTGCCTGTTTTGCCACACTATTTTAATTTCTACCAATCTGAGAGCTGAGAAATGGTATCTCAGTGCAGTTTTACTTTGTGTTTCTTTTCTTTCTTTTTTTTTTTTTAATGTTTATTTATCTGTGAGAGACAGATAATTCCCTTACCAATTAACCGACTGGGCCACCCAGGTGCCCCTGTATAATTTATTTCTTAAATGGTATAATTCACCAGTGAATCCATCTGGGCCCGTGCTTTCAGTTTTGTAAGGTTATTAATTATTGATTCCATTTCTTTAATAGATGGAGGACAATATTTATTTAAAGAGAGCATGTGCGAGTGGGGAAAGGGAGAGAGAATCTTAATCAGGGTCCACACCCAGTGCAGAGCCCAACGTGGGGCTCGATCTCATGTCTGTGAGATCATGACCTGAGCCAAAATCAAGAGTCAAACACTTAACCAACTGAGCCACCCAGGTGCCCCAACATAGGACTACTTAGATGTCTATTACTTCTTGGGTGAGCTTTGGCAGAGTATGTCTTTCAAAAAATTGGTCCCTTTCATCTTGGCCCTCAAATTTGTGGGTACAGAATTGTTCATAATAATATTCCTTTATTTTCCTTCTAATGTGCATGGGATTTGTAGTGATGTTCCTTCTTTCATTTATGGTATTAGTAATATGTGTTTCTTTCCTTAGGTAGTCTGGCTTTAGGCTTATTGATATTATTTATTTTATCAAAGAACCATATTTGGTTTTGTTGATTTTATTGATTTCTTATTTTCAATTTCATTGATTTCTGCTCTAATTTTTATTGTTTCTTTCTTTTGTTTACCTTGGATTTAATTTACTCTTCTTTTTCTAGTTTCTAAAGGTGGAAAATTTTATTGAATTTAGACCTTTTTCTTTTCTAATATGTGTATTTGATGCTGTAAACTTCTCTAAGTACTGCTTACACTGCATCCCATAAATTTTGGTAAGTTGTAGTTTCGTTTAGTTCAAAATATTGTAAACATTTATCTTGCAGTTTCTTCTTTGACCCATGCATTATTCAGAATTGTGTTGATTAATCTTCAACTATTTTGAGATTTTCCAGGTATCTTTATGTTGTTTCTAGGTTTTTTTTTTTAAGTTTATTTTGAGGAAGAGAGAGAGAGGGTGCATGCATGGGTGGGGGAGGGACAGAGAGGGAGAAAGAACCTCAAGCAGGCTCCACACTGACAGTGAGTAGCCCGATTCAGGGCTCTAACTCACAACCCATGAGATCATGACCTGAGCTGAGATCAAGAGTTGGACTCTTAACAGACTGAGCCACCTAGGAGCATTTTTCTTCCTAGTTTAATTTCATTGTTGTCTAAAATCAGACACTGTATGACTTCCATTCTTTCAAATTTGTTAAGGTGTGGTTTAAGGCCAAGTACATGGTCTCTCTTGGTGAATGTTCCATGTGAATTTGAGAAGAATATGTATTTAGCTGTTATTGGATGAGATAATCTATAAATGTTAATTCATCCAGTTGATTGGTGGTTATGTTGAATTCAACTATATCCTTAATTATTTTCTGCCTGCTGGATTTGTCCATTTCTAAGGGAGGGGTGTTGAAATCTCAAGTAGTGAATTCATCTATTTCTCCTTGCAGTTCTATCAGTTTTTGCTTCACATATTTTGACGCTACTTTAAAGTGCATACACATTAAGGATTTTTATGTTCTCCTGAAGTATCGATCCTTTTATCATTATGTAATACCCCTTTTTATCCCTGATAAGTTTCCTTACTCTGAAATTTGCTTTGTTTAGAATTAAACAGTTACTCCAGCTTTCTTCCGATTCGTGTTAACATGATATATCTTTCTCTATTCATTTCCGTTTAATCTAGAAGTGTCTTTATTTAAAGTATGTTTGTTGTACATAGCATATAGTTGTATCCTGTTTTTTGATCCACCTTGATAATCTCTGTCTTATTTAAAGTGATTGTTGATAAGAGTTGGATTAAGGTCCACCATATTTTTTCACTGTTTTCTACTTGTTTCCATTCTTTGTTCCTATTTTTGTTTCCCTTGTTTATGCCTTTATGGTTTTAAATGAGCATTTAATTTTTTTTATTATTATTATTTTTTTAATGTTTATTTTTATTTTTGACAGAGATGGAGACAGAGCATGAGTGGGGGAGGGTCAGAGAGAGAGGGAGACACAGAATCAGAAGCAGGCTCCAGGCTCTGAGCTGTCAGCACAGAGCCCAATGCGGGGCTCAAACTCACAGACTGTGAGATCACGACCTGAGGCGAAGTCAGACACTCAACCGACTGAGCCACCCAGGCGCCCCTAACTGAGCATTTTATAGGATTCCATTTTCTTTCCTTCCTAAGCAGTGTGTGTGTGTGTGTGTGTGTGTGTGTGTGTGTGTGCGTGTGCGTGTGTGTGTAGTTTTTTAGTGATTATCCTACAGTTTGCACATTTACAACTAATCCAAGTCCACTTTCAAATAACACTATACTGAATCAAGAGTAGTGCAAGTTAATTTATAATAACAAAATAATCCTAACTCATCCCTTCCATCCTTTGTATCATTGCTGTCATTTATTTCACCTATACATAAGTTTGTATAAATATATATGCACATACATAATTGAATACATTGTTGCCATTATTAGTTTGAACAAACTTATCTTTTAGATCAACTAAGAAAAACAAAAATGAAAGTTTACATTTTACCTTCACTTATTCCTTCGATGTCTTCTTTATGTAGTTACAAGTTTTTGATCTATATCATTTTCTTTCTCTCTGAAGAACTTCATTTAACATTTCTTGCCAGGGAGGTCTACTGGCAATAGATTCCCTTTTGTCTGAGAAAGTCTTTGTTTCTCTTTCCCTTTTGAAGGATAATTTCACAAGATACAGAATTGTAGTTTGGTCGTTTTTCCCTCTCAACAATTTAAATATTTCAGCCCATTCTCTTCTTGCTTGTATGGTTTCTGAGAAGTTGAATATAATGCTTTTCTTTGTTCCTTTATAGGCTGTCTTCCCCTTGTGGCTTCTTTTAAGATGTTTTCCTTTATCTTTGATTTTCTGCAGTTTGAATATGTTATGCCTACACTTAAATTTTTTTGTTTTTGTTTTCTTGGCATTTACCCTGCTTGGTATTCTCTGAGTTTCCTGGACCTGTGGTTTGGTGTCTAACATTAATTTGGAGACGTTCTTAGCCATTCCTGCTTCAGTATTGCTTCTGTTCCTTTCTTTCTTCCTTTTTCTTCTGGTGTTCCTATTACTTATACGCTACACCTTTTGTAGATGTCCTACAGTTCTAGGATATTCTGTTCTGGTTTCTTTTTAGTCTTTTTTTTCTCTTTGCTTTTCAGTTTTGGAAGTAAGTTTCTACTGTCATATCCTCAAGCTCAGAAGTTCTTTCCTCAGCCATGTTCAGTCCTCTCATGGGCTCCTCAAACACATTCTTCATTTGTTACAGTGTTTTTGATCATTAACATTTCTTTTTGTTCTTTCTTAAAATTTTCATCTCTTTGCTTAATTACCCATCTGTTCTTGCATGTTGTATACTTTTTCCTTTAAAGTTTTTGGTATTTAATCATATTAAAAAAAAATTCCTGCTCTGATGATCCCAACATTCCTGCCATATCTAACTCTAGGTCTTACATTTATTCAGTCTCTTTAAACAATTGTCCTCCTAGCACAGGAATGTGTTCACAAACCCAAAAAACTCTGTTTCTGGGGTTTTTATGGAGATATCATCATGTAGGCATGTTCAATTACTAACTCAATATTCAGTGCCTCTCACCTCTCTGGGGGTTTGGAGAGTTGGACTGGCATTCTAGGCTCCTAGCTTGATCTTTTTACCCATCAGCTGCCATCCTGAATATATACAGGGGCCTGTCAAGAGTTAACATATGATGCTCTATCACTGAGAAAATTCCAAGGGACTTAGGAGCTTTGTGTCAGGAACCAGGAACAGAGGCAAAATATATATTCTTTATTGTACTACATATTTAAAAATATTTTTTGTTCCATTTTTTGCTTTTTTTCAGAAGTCATCAATTATGGCTATATATTTATATATATGAATATTTTTATGTCTTCCATATCTATCATTTCTTCTCTACTCTTTTTTTAAAATGAATATCCAGTCTGTGTTTTTTTTTTAAGTTTGTTTGTTTGTTTGTTTGTTTGTTTGTTTTGAGGGTGGGGTGGGCAGGGGGGTGCAGAGAGAAAATCCCAATCAGGCTCCGTGCTATCAGGACGGAGCCCAATGAGGGGCTCAAACCCACAGCTGTGAGATCATGACCTGAGCCAAAACCAAGAGTAGGACACTTAGCCAACTGAGCCACCCAGGCACCCCCAATCTGTTTTAATTTTCTATTGTCTCAAAAATGTCTGTTTAAAACTGAGGGTGGATGGGGGGTGGGAGGGAGGGAAGGGTGCGTGATGGGTATTGAGGAGGGCACCTTTTGGGATGAGCACTGGGTGTTGTATGGAAACCATTTTGACAATAAATTTCATATATTGAAAAAAATGTCTGTTTATAGTTTGTTTGGATCAGGTTCTACACAAGTTTATAAAACTACATTTATTTAATATCCTCTTATCTTTCATTCTGTGAGTTTTCCTCCACTTCTTTTTGTTATTTATTGAAGAAATTATATCATTTGTCCTTAGAATTTTCTATAATCTGACTTTAGCTATTTGCAGCCTCATGATGCAGTTTAATAAATTCCTCTATTTTGCACCTCTCTCATCCTTATTTCCTATAAATAGAGCATGAGATATAGAGTCTTGATAAGATTTTTTTTTTTTTTTTTTGGCAAGACCACTTCACATTACTTCCTATTGTATCATCTTCAAGAGGCATATACTATCTGGTTGTCCCACTATTACTGACATTAAAATTGATCAATTCATTCAGGTATATCAGTATGATCCATCCATAATAAAGTTCCATCCATAACAAAAGTTCCCTTTAACTTTTGTTCAAACTGATTCCTTTGACACCCATTAATGATTGATGCCATGTTCCATTATTTCACTAGGGCTAGCACAATTATTCTTTTTCTTTTTTTTCATAGCTTCCATGTACAATATCTGTAATTCTTATGGAAAGAATTCCCTTTCATCAATTATTGGGTCACCTTGAAATACAATTTATATAGGAAAGGCAGGAAAATGCTAATCTTTATCCTCTTTCCCCAATGAGTTGGTGACCTAGTAAACTCTAAAGATGACCAATGAAGTTTTTTTTTTTAGTATTGTTATGAATTTAAATTTTATGACACACAAACATACACACATATATTTCCATGTATACAATTATGTGCTTCAGTTTATTACAGTCCTTACTTGTTTTGTTGCTCAAACCATCTTCTTTTTGCCAGAAGATCCCCTTCAAAGTTGGCTTCTCTGATAATTTTAAACTCTGTTCATTTTTCATTTCATTTGATAAAGCCAATTAAGCAAACAGAGCCAGCAACAGAACAAAGTGTAATATTTACCTAATGATTCTCTAAATTTTCACATAAGTAATTCTAAGTGTACCCTCAAATCCCCAGAGTCTGAAGAACATTCTGTTTTAAATAATTTACCCAACAGTAAAATTCATGCTCTAAGAGGATGTACTATATTTACCCTGTGATTTCATATATCCTATAATCATAAGATTATATTTCCCCCAGTCCTATGATATTATGATTTAAGAAGCTATTAGGAGCCTTCCTCAACATCAAATCAAATAATTATGACCAACATTGCCCTCCTTCTTCAGTTGGTAACATTTTCAAATATTTCCCACTCTATTGACTATCTTTAGCCTACGAAATTGCTCAAATCTCTTTCTGATAACAAACAAGAAACAAAACTTTCCCCCAACTCTTGACGTGGCATTTATCTCGAGTATGGTCTCATCTCCTTCTTTCTCTTCTCAGCTAAGACTCTTGATGTCTCCTTACCAGTTCACTCAACAATTCATTCCAATGAAAAGTAATCTGATGACTATCAGTGATATACTCCACATTGCCAGTTCAGTTGAACTTTTTTTTTTTTTTTTAATTTTTATAAGTCCTCTTGGATGAATTTACATTACTGATTACTTACTCCCTGTTCAAGGCTCTTTGGCTTTTAGGCCACTCTCTCCTTAAATGTTAGTGCTCCCCTAGCCTCTGACCTCAGCAACATCTTCTTCCTAAACTCTCTCTTGGGGTAATCTCTTTATTTTCATAGTTTCAAATATAATCATTTTACTTAATGAGCTGTACTCCATGTGGTGCAGTCTCCCACTCTACTTTCAAAACTGCCCCATGAGCTTTCTTTGATGAAATCTCAGGAAAGAGCTAGAACTTCTCCAATTCCTCTGTCACAAGAACAAGCTTGTATCAGTCATTATAATTTTCAGGCCATCTAATGTTATATCACAATCTAAAACTTCACTTAAATGAAAGCTTCTCCCTACCTTCTCCCAGCTTAAGTCTGTGATGTAAGATTATCTGCTGAATATATTCCATTTAATTGTGGTAGTGACTTCTGTCATTTTTGTCTCTCAGGCATTTCTCTTGTCATCTCCCCTCATTCTAGTATGAGAAGCTTCTTTCTTATGGGAGAGCTCATCACATGTGATTTGAGTGGGGCGGACTGCCCCCCCCCCCCCCCCCCATGCTAGGAGAGTCAGCCCAGGCCCAACCAATCAGAGTACCTCACCTCTCTCATCACTGATGTGTTGAGAGATAGAGCTGATGAGAGCTAAGCTGATTGGAGGCCCTCCCAGATATTTGCTGCTAGAACTATCCACTAGGGCTAGTTAGCTGGTAGGATGAGTCTGTAGACTAGTAGCCATTTTGCTCACCACAAAGACTGACAGAAAAAGAGCCCTCCATATCAGCTGAGCCTCTGTTCTGAGGATTTTCTAGTGAATTCATTTGAGATATATTTTACAATTTCCCTAGAAAAAGGCATGACAGATGTCCTATAGCTAATTTAAAATCCTGAAGCATGTCCAAATGAATTATTTTTTCTTCCCCTTCTACTTCCATTTCTTCTATATCTAATTCCCATATTTTCTAGTCAAAAAACCTGGCACTTAACTCTTTCCTTGTCCCCTTCATACAACAAATCTTAGTCCTATCTGTTACCCTGCCTAAATATCTCAAGAGCTCTTCCTTTTATTTCTCTACATGCCCTAGTCCAAGCCCACATCCTCCACTTGTCAAACACTTACAATAGCCTCCTTTTATGATTTTTCTTTTCTGCTCTTACCTGACTAAATCTGTTCACTCACCAGAGAAGTCAGGGCAAGACACAAATCTGGTCTTACTACTTCCCATTTGAAAACATCTCACATTTGGCAAATGGTTTCTAAGATAAAGTCCAATCTCTTCATGAACAAACAAAGCCTTCCAAGGCCATGTTTTGCCTGCCTCTTGTCTCCCACCTCCTTCCATCAGTTTCAATTGGGCAATATCAAACTTGTCATTCCCTTTCAACACCAATTACATGGTTCCTGCTCCCTCTGCCCAGAATGCCTCTCTTTTACTGTTTTTCACCTCTGCAAGGTCCTTAGTTCTTCCAGAAAGTGGTCTTAAGCTCCTAGACAAGGACAAGTGCCCCCCACTTATGATCCCATAATAGCAAGTAAGTCGCTTTTTCCATATTCTATCAAAATCCTTTCATCTGTTTTCCTGATTGTAAGCAACGTGAGTATGGGGACTGTTTCTTTTTTTTTTTTTTTAATTTTTTTTTTTCCAACGTTTATTTATTTTTAGGACAGAGAGAGACAGAGCATGAACGGGGGAGGGGTAGAGAGAGAGGGAGACACAGAATCGGAAACAGGCTCCAGGCTCTGAGCCATCAGCCCAGGGCCTGACGCGGGGCTCGAACTCCCAGACCGCGAGATCGTGACCTGGCTGAAGTCGGACGCTTAACCGACTGCGCCACCCAGGTGCCCCTGTATGGGGACTGTTTCTTACTTATTCTTAGATCCCCAGTGCCTGGCATTCAATATATGCTTTTTGGACAAAATTACCACAATTTTTTTATTTTGTCAAACTGTCTGAAAAGTCACAATTAGATATATTTGGGGGCATCAGATATTCTTGGTAAAATGTAAAATCCACATTGCCTATTAAATTTCATAGTTTAAAATGAATCAATTTGATTAGAGTTATTTTTATTATAAAACTCCATTGATATGGGTCCTTAAGAGAATAGATTTGGAAGGATTTTTTAAAGAATTCAATCTGTAGAGTTAGAGTTCCCAAGGTAGAATTCTGATTCTGCTATGGATAAGCATGTGACTTTGGCAAATTATTACCTAGCCTCTCTAGGCCTGTTTTCTTACCTGTAAAATGAGAATTGTTTTATGTATTTCATAGTGCTGTTTTAAAGATTAAATGATACAGGAAATACAAGTCTCTCTTGCATTGCCTATATGGCACATATAAATATTCAATCCCAAGTAGCTGGCATCATTATTATTAATAAAGGCAGGTCTGGAAGGATGCCACATGTGGGGAAGGACACTGGGTGGGGCTGGGAAAGGCAACATCCCAACCTTGAAACTTTGATTATGGCAAGCTCAGTTCAAAGCACAGTCTGGTTCAAAGACCAGACTGTTCTATGTTCACAAGGGGTATGAAATTTGGGGATCTTGTCATAGGTATTTCTCAGTCACTGCCACACACACCCCACTTCTTATCTCTAGCCAACATGTCATCTGCCCACTGGAGAGAGAACTTGGAGTAAGTCAGAAGAAAAAGTAGGTATTGCCTGTCAACTGGATGGTGATATGCAGTTCACAAAGCTTCTTCACATTAATGATCTCACCTAACTCTACCACAAACCACGTGTTGGCATTTTTGTCCCTGTTTTACAGATGACGAAACAAGGTCCAGAAAAGTTTAAATGACCGATTCCAGGTCATGAAACTAAGAAGTAGCTGAGTTAGGATTCAAATGTAGGCCTTCTGATTCCTAGTCTAGAGTCTTTTCTGACACATGGTAAACAGAGATCAGGCAAAAGGGGGCATAAAAAAGGGATGAGAAAGTTAGGCAGGAGGGAAGGTCATAGGATGAAAAAGAACTATCTGGCAAGGACAAAATCAGTAGGGCTGCCATCCATCCTAAGCAGCAGAGAAAGGATAAATATGTTTTTGGGCAATGATGGCCTTATGAGCAGGTGAAAAGAGGGAGATACGAATTATGATGACACAGTTATGGAATTTTTTACAAGGAAAATCATTTATCTGGAAAGTTTTGAAAAAATAACTGACTCCCCATTTTACAGATGGAAAAGTCCAGACCGAGGAGATACCTACCCAGCCTTCAATCTCATATCATTAATGGGAGAGCCAGTCCAAAGACCAACCATGACTTACTGGTATGGATATATTAAAATCTTGAAGTGCTTTTATTTTTTAAAAAATAGCTTTATGGGGGAGGGGTGGGGGATGCCTGGCTGGGTCAATTGGAAGAGCCTGCGACTCTTGATCTTTGGGTCATGAGTTTGAGCCCCATGTTGGGTATAGAGATTACTTAAAAAAAAAAAACAATAAAAATAGAAATAAAAAGCTCTTTAGGGTATAATTTATATACCATAAACTTCACACATAATTGCTCAAAATGTTGAGTAAATTTATACACTTGGGTAACCATCATCACAATCCAGTTTTAGAACACTTCTATCACCCACCCCCCTAAAAAATAAAACACTGAAATACTTCAGTAGTGGTTAGTAAATAGCCACTTCCCTCAAACCCCCAATAAATCCTTCAATCCTCTGAATCACCCCTGATCTTCCTATAATCTAATTTCAGATACCTGGTCCACCGGGTAGGGAATATCCAGGCTCCTGCCCCAGCATTGAGCAGCTTCTGTTCTGCAGGGTTGGAACCTTTGCCACACCTGTGCCACATCTGTTGTAAAGTAACTTCAATATCATCCCTGGGAAGGGTGAAGGCAAGCATATAACTCCTCTGGTTCCCAAGCTGGAGCTTTTCACACAGGACCCTGCTTTTCAGAAACATAGGAAAATACACAAGTGAACAAAAGAAAGCAAGTGCTATGAAATTATATCTACATAAAGGATAAACTGGTTTTGAAAGGTCAAGAGATTGAGCTGCTATCTATCATGACAGTTACCTCTTCAGTAGAGGTGTTCTTACCTTGAGGTTTATACACGTCTGCCATTGGATGAAGTTCTTCTGAAGGTCAGGTAACTCCCTGAAATACAAAATTTCACAGGTATGCGCATTTTTCTGTGGAGTGGGTCCATGGACAAAAAGGAAAAAAAAATAGGATAACTTGCTAAGAACATGTTTGATAAGAGGTTTAGGGGAGAAGCAAACAAGGAATGTGCTCAAGGAATGTAGACATGGGGAAAAGAATTCTAGCTAGAGGGACAGGTAAAGGGGAAAAAGTGAAGACGAAGTTCTCGATTCACAATTTTGTTTACAAACCAAATATATATGTGAATCAACTATTTTTGACATGTAGGATAAGTCATACATATTAGGTCATACATATAAACCATTTGTTATTTTGCTAATTTTCTTTGTCCTTTATTAATAGATTTCACATGAAATGACTAGTTTGGGTTACACTTTTTTTAAAAAGAAAACTTCATTTATTTTTATGTTTTATTTTTGAGAGAGAGCAAGAGTGAGCATGGGCAGGGGAGAGGAGCAGAGGCTCAGCATGGAGCCCAACACAGGGCTTGATCCCATGACCCTGTGACCATGACATGAGCTGAAATCAAGAGTCAGGCGCTTAACCGCCTGAGCCACCCAGGGTTATGCTTATTTTAAATTATCACTCGGGGATGCCTGGGTGGCTCGGGCAGTTAAGCATCCAACTTTGACTCAGGTCATGATCTCGTGGCTTGTGAATTTGAGCCCTGTGAGTTCGAGCCCTGTGAGTACAAGCCCCACGTAGGGCTCTGTGCTGACAGCTCAGAGCCTGGAGCCTGCTTCAGATTCTATCTCCTCCTCTCTCTGCCCCTCCCCTGCTCATAATCTGTCTCTCTCTGTCTCTCAATAATAAATAAATGTTAAAAAAAAATTATCTTAAAGTATCACTCTAAATTGTGAATATGGAATTTTTGCTACTTTATTAAATCCCATCTGTAGCTCAACTGGATTACACTAGCATTTTAAAATTGTTAACTAAGGCCCCCAGTATGTCTATATAAATTGCAGTGAAGTCAAATTCATTCCTAACGTATTTATAAACATGATTTTTTAACTCAAAATAGTACAGTATTCCCATTGCATTTTATCTTAGACTTTTTAAGATAGTATTTTGGATATATCATTTAAATTTTTGATTATCTCTAGTAGGTACGTGGAATTTGAAATCTGGAAGAAACCTTCAAGATTATGCAGCCAGACTTGCTCATTTTACTGACAAATAAGCCCGAAGAGATTAAGAGCCCTGACCAAGCTCACTAATGACAGAGGTAGGATAAGACTATAAGCATTGGATTCATAGCTTGGTGTCTTTTCCAACATCCAATTAACAAGCTAATGATTACTGAACTACCTACATTTCTTTGATGAGATCAGGCAGTAGGAGACTACAAACAAACCATCTGTGGAGACACAGACTCAAGTGAAAACTTCTCAATTCTACCTCTTCACACTCCAACAAGCATATTCTCATAGGACTTCTCCTAAGTCTCCAGTTTAGTGCATCACTAGAACTCAAACATTCATAAATCAGATTATATTATCAATATTGCAGTATTTGCCCCGTGATCACTTTGTAGGTTCTTCAAGTTACTAGACTCTGGTTTCCCATATTTCCTCCCTTTTTTCTGCCAGAAAGTCCAGCTGCTTTTAGTCCTCTGTATCACAGGCTCTGCCTTCCCCCTCGCCCGCACCCCCCCCCGCCCCCCCACCCCCTGTGCCCCCCCCCCCCCCCTCCCCCCCCCCGGCGGGGGGGGGGGGGGGTAGTTTGTGAGATGAGGGAGAATCACCTCCTTGAACATGATGGTCATTTGTAATTGACGTGGAAATCAAAAATTATCAAATACGTTTTATGTTTAAATTTCTCCAGTTGTCTCAAAAATATCTTCTTTACAGTTGGTTTGAATCAGGATTCCAACAACGTTAAACATTTGCATTGGTTTAATACGCGTGTTGTATCTTTTATTGCAAATGGTGCCATTAAAAAGGTTCATTAAGGGTATGGGAAATCTTAATTTTATTTTCGTTGAACTGTTTTCCAAAGGGATTGTACCCATTTCACTCCTATAGAGTTTATGAGAGCTTCACCTCCTCCTCCACTTTTGGTATTGTCAGACAGTTTGCCTTTTGCCTATCTAATACTAAGTCCCACACTGTAAAGAAATGATATGTGAGCCTAGTCTTCAAACACTGTATAATGAAATGTTTTCGATAAAAAGATTTCATGCTCCCTGGAAATACTATACACTTCACCCCATCTGAAAGTCATTGTTTTAGTTCCTGAGTACATCAGGATCTTTCTGTTACATATCAAAGAAAAAATGTAAAAGATAGTAAGCATATACTATTTAATATTTCCCAGGAAAGATATAGTTGGTACTGACTTATCCCTCCCATGAAGATCCTTTTTAACATACATATAACCCAAGGGACCAGATGTTGATTTTACTGTGAGGAGTGTTGTAAGGAATTCTGTAACTCCTTTTCTTATTAGTATGTCATGGCAGGTTGTTGGTTCTGCTGATGTCATAATGCTTTGTTTGTGGGGGTCATCCGATGTCACTTATACTTAAAGACTCAGCTTTTTAATAAAATTAACTCTTGGGGTGCCTGGGTGGCTCAGTTGGTTAAGTGCCAACTTCAGTTCAGGTTATGATTCCGTGGTTCCTGGGTTCAAACCCTGCATCGGGCTCTGTGCTGACAGCTTGGAGCCCACTTCAGATCTTCTGTCTCCCTCTCTCTCTCTCCCCCTCCCCTGCTCATGCTCTCTCTCTCAAAAATAAACAAACATTAAAAAAAAAAAAGCTAAATAAAATGGACTTTAGATGGTAAAACCTGACCTTCTGGAGAAATTTTCTGAGAACATAGGGGTAAAGATTTCCAAAAGAAAATTTATCTGGAAAAGCTTTCCTCTTTCCTTGGGATATATGGGTTTTACTTACAAATGAAATGTTGACAACACAACTGAGCTGACACCAGATATGCTTCTGGATGATTCCTGGTTGCCAAGACCCTCCAGACATTCCTCAAGGACACAGTCATTTTGCACAACAAAGGGAAACCAGCCCATTTCTGGCAATAGGGTGGAATTCTAAGAGGAAAAAGCAAATCAATATAACTTCCTCTCCAGTGATGAAGAATGATTCATTTATATTATACTATAGAATAATCGGTCTTTTTAAAAGATCTTTTTCCTTTTTGAAAACACTTTAGAGAATTTCTCAGAGAACGTAATGATCTATCTTTAGGGGGAGAAGAATAACATCCTACATTGCTCTTATATTTAAAATCTTACAGAAATTTGCAAAAAGAGCCCAAGTTAATAAAATGATAGATTTTAAGCGTTCCTTCTGGTAAAGTAAAAGCATTCTATTCAATGTATCAGCCACCTAAATCTTTAAAAGAACATGAGGTACAAGCCTTTGGCTTCCATTTTCCTGTTAAAAACCAATGACATCTTCAGTCTTGGGATAGCTTTTAAAACTGTGGCTTCTGATAAATGTTGGCAGAACTGGTGCATTCCCAGAATAAATTCTGAATGCTCAGCTTTCCCTATTCAAAAACATCCCTCGGTCAAATGACTACAAAACTGCCCACCATGAAACAAGCTGAAGAGAAGTCCGGATGTGCTACAAGCTGTAAGTGTAAATTATAAAGTGCACTGGCACATTATGTCTAGGATCAAATCTCTATAAACAAATGTGAATGCCCTAACAACCTTGTTACTGATACACGTGAAGTTTAAAACTGAGGGGCTGGGGTAGTAAGGAGACAACAGCACACAAACAAAAGAAAAACTTCCCTTTTCAGGCAAGTTTCAGCTCTATCCTTGCCTTTAAAATACCAAAGTGCTGTTTTGCTCTCAATTCTTGTCCCACTGTACAAAGAAATCTGTGTCTCTATCCCCCAAATTAGGAATATGAGAAGCTTTCCAGACCGTAAAGACCAGAAAGCAGCCCCGCAGGTAACTGGCCCCAAGGGTGTGAAAGCGGGCATGGTGATGTGGAAAGCCACGCGAAAGGAAAAAAAATCTGTAAACCCTACACCTGTGGTTGAAAACAAACAAACAAGAACACCCCACGGGACTGGACATCATCAAAATCTCGGGGTATAGAGAGAAAAAAACAACCACCATGGCGAGATCAGAACCAGAGCGGCGTTTCTTGAACGACCAGGTCAGCAGGTGAGCTCGCCGGGCACGCCGGAGAGCTGGATGTGACTGAGTACCGACAGCGCCATTTACCATGCTCTCGCCTGCCCCACCCCCACGGAGGCCCAGCGCTCCAGCCAATCCCCTCCCGCCGTCCCCTTCCCATCGGAGGCCCCGCCCCCCGCGCCCAGGATGCTGGGCCCCCGCGGCGTGACGCGAGCACGGCAGCTCCGCCCCCTGCGTCTCTGGCCTCGCCGGCCTTGGGGGGATGGTTCCATCATGGCGTCAATGCAGGTGAGAGGAGTTTGCAGCATCTGGGCGGGCGAGGGAGCCGCCGAGAGAACGCAAGCGTTTTGTCAGGGGCGGCGTCTGGGACTCTGGGGCACCCGGGCGGGCTCGGGAGCGGCCCTGGTAGCCAGTCCTTTCCCAGCCTCAGGACGTTGGGGAGGGGTGAGAGAAGGCGAGAAGAAGGGCGGGGGAGGGGGGTCCTCGGTCGGTCGAAGCGGACACCAGCCGGCCGGGAAGTTGGGGGATAAAGAAGGCTAAGAGGGGGGAAAAGGGCGAAGTTTGGCATTGGTTCGGCGACAGTGGTCTCGAAATCATCTGTCGTTCACACACACACACTGGCCTGTCCGCCCGCCGCAGGGATGCCTTCTTCGCGGTCCCCGGCCCAGCGGAAACAGCTGCTTTCGCCGTTGTCACTGGGGCAAGGGCGGCCCTGAGAGGGGCTGAGTGTGGGGTAGCTGAGAAGGCGGCTGGCTGCAAAGGCGCCTCGCGGCCTCTGCTCAGGCCTCCCACGCCCAGCTTCCCTGACTACTCGGCCCCTCGGCTCTCCTCTCCTTTGACTCTTAATCCTTTGCCCCGTGTATCTTCCTCTGTTAGCCTTCGCACTTTCAACGAGCATTAGTCCGGCAGCTCACTTCGTAGCTCTCCCCGAAGCTGCCCTTAGTCCATCAACATCATTTGCCGCCTAGTATGCAGTCTCCCCGAGATCTGAGTCACCAGCCCCCTTATACCTTCGGGATAGCTCGCCCTCAAAATTTTTTTTCTACGGTGCCCCACCCTTGCGATCGCGGTAAGGCTACAGCCCTTTGCCCTTCTTCCCCAGGTCTTTAGTGGAATCTTAGTTTGGTAGGAGGCGTTTATTAACCCGTGTCATAGCTACCTGAGTTAGCAGTTCATGGTTTTCTGGCTTTCCAACTTAATACATTCTTTTTTTCCCCAAGCCATGGAGTTTGGTGTTTTGTTTTGTTTTCCAGGCAAAGATGGCAACCACAACTGCAGTTTTGTAAAGATTGACTGTGTTATCTATAGCTGCATTTAATTTTACAGATGAAGACTAGCTCTAATGAAAGTATAGGAAGAGAAGGTAGAACTCTTGTTTGGAGTGTCAGCTGAGTGCTTTTTAGAGTTTTGACATCATCTTAAAGAGACTGACATTTTTCTCAGAAGGATTTAGTGCTTTTGTTTCTAGAAGAATAAGCAAATCTCCCTATCCCCCCCTCTGTTTTTTCTCTCGTTTCTAGGCAAGATCACTTTTTCTTCTCTTTTCTGCTTCTTCCTCTTTTGTGGACATATTTGCTTCACATTTACTTCTGTGCTTTTTCTTATCTATTCCCTTTCAACTTATTTTCCGTGCGATATTTTTACTTTTGCTTCTCACTCTGGACTTTCCTTCAGAATAGAAAAATGTATATAACGTTCCTAGTTGAAGGGATGTCACAAAATGGTGCGGGGAAAAAAACAAGAACAATTTGAGGAAACATTATACTTTACACCAACCTCCCCAGAGACGTTAGAGAAGTTTCGTCATTTGAGGCCAAAAAAGGAACTGTGGAACACTAGTTGAACAGTAGATAGGCTATATGACTAATTTAAGATTATTTGTATTAAGATTAAAAGTATTTGTTTTAAGACTAAAAATTAAGGTTAAATCCACAACACTTGTGAGATTGTATTTGACGGAGAATTATAGGGATAACTAATTGGTTAGATTTAGACTCCAGGGTTCTGGAAAAGGCAGATTTCAGTTTTTAAAAGAAAAAAGTACAGAACTGAGTTAGTACAGAACTTAATGGTGATAATCTTGGATTTTACATGGCAACTTTAACAAAAAAAAAAAAAAAAAATACTTGCCACTGCATTTTTCTGTGTCCCAAGTACTACCTCTGAGTATCTTATTACCCTTTATTCCTTAGTGTCTTCTGATTAGAGGAATGGAAAACTATTGGTTTCCTATTTTAGTTAAAATAAAACCTTTCCTTTTGTGTGTATTTTTGAAATACCTGATAAAGGTTTTCTGGTAGTAACTAGAAAAATAATTTTAATATAGATAAATCAAACTTCTGAAACACATTACTACTTTCAGTGTGTTTATTCTGTCTTTGGTGAACAAAATTTTTTCCTGACCATCTTAATAGCAAAAAAAGTTTTTTGTAAAGATTTTGTTTTTTTAAAGTAATCTCTACACCCAATGTGGGGCTCAAACTTAAAACCCCAAGATCATGAGTCACATGTTCTATGGACTGAACCAGCCAGGTACCCCTTAAATTTAACTCTTCAAAAAACTGAATTACATACAAAACTGCAACCAGATTATGAAATTTGTTTATTTACTTATCAATTATTTTTTAAGGGCGCACTGTGTCGGGTACTGATCAAGGTGCTGGAGATAAAGCAGATAAACCAAAGCAGATCAGGACCTCTGCCTTTGTGGATATAATAGTCTAGCTGAGGGAGACAGATAAGAACTAAATATTTAAGTTAATTGCATAGTATATTGGAAGGAAGGTGTTAGTGCTTTGGAAGGAAGTTAGGAAATGGATATTTTGAGGATTTCAGTTAGGAATCCTCAGCTTAGGAAAAAAAGATACTATACACAAATGCTGCTCTGACCATGTCTTACCTAAAAGTTTTCAGATTTCTTTATCTTACCCATACCAGGATATTATTGCTGCTGAAGAGATTACGTAAGCTGTGAGAGGAACTGTGTCTTAAAAACATAAATACTCTACAAATGTAGGATTTGATTACTTGGTAAAATGAAATAAGTCTTTAGGATCAATAACATCAAGTAGACTTTGATTTTCTCATTGGAGAATATTTTGAAGTTGAGGTTTTAACTTCTTTAGTGTACCCTATCAGTGCCTCCCAGCCTTTTCTCAGGTGGTGGCATACCTAGGAAATAATTTTTGAATCAGGTACTAAGGTGGATGAAATAAAACATTGGTGATGAGTATCATCACATCTGTACAGATCTGTACATCTGGCACCTCTGTAATGCTGGAGGTGCTGTCCGCTATCATATTGATAGAGTTGTTCTTCAGTATACAGTGCAGAATTGTGGTTTTCAAACTTATTTGAGCCTTTGAGATGTTCTTTCTCATTTTTTTTTTCTTTCCAACTGTTTCTTCCTAGAACAAAGTCACATATTACCAGGATAATGGTTAGATTATGTTTTAAGAAAACATTCTTAGAGAATGGTGGGTTTCTGGCAGTGCTTAACATTGGCAGGAGTTAGAGTAAAGAAATAGATCCACATTTAATTTTGATAGTTCTAGAAATGTTAAATTACTCTTGCAGATTTTGTGCATTTTTTCTCTCTTACCTAATGGGGACTTATTTATTAACTGTTGATTTAGCTAGATGAAGGAGATTAAGATTTAGAAACAGGTGGATTTTGAATGGGTGCTTCTTTTCAGAGGATTTAGAAAGAATAAATTATTTTGGATTATTCACAACACTGCACTGCTCTTTACTCAAGTATCTGGCTGTAGTAATTGAGAGGTAGAATATGGGCTCTTACTGACATTTTTAGTAGTCACATTGCCTTGATGGACTCCATATAAGTATTTGTGATGTGAAGGGTTACAGCATAATCAAAGGTTAGAAAATTGACTCATCTTGGATCTTGAGGTTTACTGGGTACTGGGAACTTGGGGAGTATATATACCTAGAATTATAGTATCTGAGAAGGTTGATTGGATAATCTGGCCAGGAACAGGGCTGTCAGGGAGCTTTTAGGAGAAGCCAAGGAAAGGGGGAACAGAATAGAATTGAAGGTATTTTGTGTGAATGATAAATATAACTAGATAGTAGAGTTACTTGAGTAAAGGATAAAACTAAGGTAATCATCTTAACTTTCAAAGCAGTCATTGTGATACTTTCTTTTAGCTGTTAATCAATTACTGCTTAATGAGATGCCTTCTATTTTTATCCTAAAGTGTTTGGGTGTTTTATTTAACTTTTCAGGTCTCTTTCACTCCCATGGGCCATAGATCTCACGAGAATAGGAAAAATACCTTTTCTCTGTCTCTTAAATGGGTGCATAGTGATTACAGCAAATGTTCATTGCTTGGCAAACCAAAAAGTGTTTCTAACTATAGCAAGTTCTGAAATAGTTTAATTCTATTTTACAGAAATCTTTTTTTTTTTTAATTTTTAAAAATGTTTATTTTTGAGAGACAGAGAGACAGCATGAGCGGGGGAGGGGCAGAGAGAATGGGAGACACAGAATCTGAACCAGGCTCCAGGCTCCAGGCTCCAGGCTCTGAGCTGTCAGCATTGAACTGACTGAGCCACTCAGGCACCCCTGAGAATTTTTTTAAGCAATTCTGTAATAGTAAGGTTGAGGCCCTATAAAGGAATAATTTAAAATTCATATTTATATATATGTATTCCCCCAAAAGTTGGCTTATTTTCTTAGTTTATCTTTGCCATAATTTTTATGTTTTGCAAAGTATACTTAACGTTTTCTGGATTTATTCCAACCTTGTAAAATGGAAATTAGATAATCCTGTTTCATTTCAGTAGAGACGGAGAGTAATCACTTATTTGGAACGTGACTTACCCCAAATTATGTAGCCACTGTGTGGTGAAGCTGTGATTAGATCTGTTAATGCTATGAAGTTGTAGGTTATTAACATATTAACAAGTTTGGCATTATAGAGAAATCATTGGGACAATTACTTAACTTTACAGTCAAGAAGTAAACATTTGCTAGACTATTTTATAGCTTCTATAGCTGAGAGGATAATATTCCCCATATTTTATAATATAAAGTTAATGCATCACATTTTAAAAATAATTTTTTTATGCATGTACTTGTGTGCTGATTAAAACTATGGCAAATCTTTACTGTTCAAAGATAGTTTTTTAAAAAAAATATGTTTATTTTTGGTTGAGCACAAGTGGGGTAGGAACAGAGAGAGGGAGATAGAGGACCCGAAGTGAGCTCTGTGCTGACACACTGACAAGCAGTGCGACCAATGTAGGGCTCAAACTCCAGAACTGTGAGATCATGACCTGAGCTGAAGTCAGGCGCTCAACCGACTGAACCACCCGGGTGTCCCAAGAGTCTTTATTAATCAAGGAGAATTTTTTAAAAATTTATTTTCAGTTTTATTCTTTTTTGAATGTTTATTTGTTTTTGAGAGAGAAACACAGCATGAGCAGGGGAGAGGCAGAGGGAGGAGACACAGAGTCCGAAGCAGGCTCCAGGCTCTGAGCTGTCAGCACAGAGCTGGACACGGGCTCGAACCCATGAGCTGTGAGATCATGACCTGAGCTGAAGTTGGACGCTTAACCAACTGAGCTACCTAGGCACCCCAAGGAGAATTTTATTTTTATTTATTTATTTAAAAAAAATTTTTTTTTAACTATTTATTTTTGAGACAGAGAGAGAGAGAGAGCATGAACGGGGGAGGGTCAGAGAGAGGGAAACACAGAATCCGAAACAGGCTCCAGGCTCTGAGCTGTCAGCACAGAGCCCAACGCGGGGCTCAAACTCATGGACCGCGAGATCATGACCCGAGCCAAAGTCGGCCGCTTAACCGACTGAGCCACCCAGGCGCCCCAAGGAGAATTTTAAAAGTAGGGGTGATCTGGCATCTTTCTGCAAGTATAGTTCTGCATAGTATTTATCTAAATTGAACATTTGTTACGTGAATTTTATTTATTTGTGTCATTGCTGTCTGCTTTAATTTTACCTACATAATACTTGTTCCTGTTTGTCAGGTGTTTTTAATAATTCTTCATTTGATAGCCTTTATTTGTGAATGCAGGTTTTGGGTCACCAACAAATGGTGCGTGCCTTTGAGTTATTTTATTCTGATAAAAACTAACTTCAAAAAAAAAAAAAACTGATTTCATTCAGTAGGTCTTATAAAACTTCATTAGAAAAAAATATAGGATCTGGAATCAGAAGACCTGGATTTAGGTTCTGTTTCACTACTTAATGTCTGTGTTGCACAGAAATCAGTGTGTCAAGTTAGCGGTTAAGACAAAAGCAGATTGATAGAGGTAAACATGTATGAAACTGCTTTTTTTGACTTTACTTCCCAAACCTGTTTTTTTCTCCTGTAGTATTCTTCATATTGGTACATGACAACTTTATTCATCCATTTGTTTAACCAGAAACCTTGGTTTCGTCCTATCCCATAGTCAAAACATCATCAAATTCTATCCAGCTCTACCTTCAGAATATATCCAGAATCCAACTGTTTGTCCTGTCTTCTGAATTACTTCCTGATGGAAATCCTTGTCATCCCTCATCTGGATTATATCCACAATTTCATAACTGATTTCCCTGCTTCTGCCCTTGTTCTCTTACTGTCTTTTCTCAGCCCATTATTTTAGATTCTTTCAAAACAAAAGTCATATGTGACTGCACTCGCATCCCTGCTGTGGCTTCCCCGTTTTACTCAGAATATACAGTTGACCCTCCAGCAATGCAAGGGTTAGTGGTGCTGACCCCTGCACAGTCCAAATCCATACATAACTGTTGACTCTCCAAAAACTTTACTAATAGCTTACTGTTAACTGGAAGCCTTACCGATAACATAGTTGATTAGCCTGTATTTTGAATGTTATATGCATTATATACTGTATTCTTAAAGTAAGCTAGAGAAAAAAAGGAAAACCGTAAGGAAGAGAAAATGCATTTATATTACTCTACTGTATTTATAAAAAAAAATTCATATGTAAGTGGACCTGTGCAGTTCAAACCCATGTTCAAGGGATTACACCTGTAATCCAGAGTCCCTGTTAGGGCATAGAATGCCTTACATTATCTATCTTTTCCCCCTCCCTGTTCACTTACCTACAGACTCCTTTCTATTTCTACCTCAGGGCTCTTGCCTTATTTTTCTCTTCTTGGAGTCTTCACCTATTGGGATGGCTCACTTCCTTTATTTATTCTCAGATCTTTGTTCATATGTAGTTTTCTCAGAGAACCCTTCTTTTGACCACCCCAGTGTAAAATAGCTCTTCCATCCATGGCAGTCGTAATTACCCTGCTAAGTTTTTCATAGCCCTGACATACTATTTATTAATTTACTTACTGTTTTTCCTGAACGTGACTCAATGCCTGGTATTTAGCAGGCCCTCAGTAAATGTTGAAGGAATAAATGAGCGCAGCTTCTGGATTCAGATAAACTTGGTTTGAATTGATTCTAGCCTTGCCACTTAATAGTTGTATAACCTTTTTTGCCCAATATAAAATAGGAATAATAATCATATGGGATAAAGTTGCAAATTACTTCATGTCATGGATCTTTAGAGGCTATAGGCCTCTTATTTTAAACCATAGTATCCCTATAAGATATTCACTTTTTAATTTTTTAATGTTTGTTTATTTTTGATAGAGCGTGGGGAGGAGCAGAGAGAGAGGGAGAGACAGAATCCAAAGCAGGCTCCAGGCTCTGAGCTGTCAGCACAGAGCCCGACACGGGGTTCGAACTCACGAACCATGAGATCATGACCTGAGCCAAAGTTGGATGCTTAACTGACTGAGCCATCCAGGCGCCCCTAGATACTCACTTTTTAAAAAAAATTGTCTAATTCTTGCTCCTGTGTTGGCTATCAATGGGAAAAAGCAGATTTCCTATATGATCCTGTGTCAAATGAGATCTCTCCTATTTCCACACTATAGGAGGGAGAGTAGAAGTATGGTTTCTAGTTAGCATGTATGCTTGACTAATTCTCAAATTTTGAAGAGGATTAGCAAAGTAATATTTTGACTTTTTATAACAGTTTAAATGGCACATTCACATTTTTTTAAATTGAAATTAATTCACATACTATAAAACTTACCTTTAAAAAAAAATTTGTTTTTAATGTTTATTTATTTTTGAGACAGAGCATGAGCAGGGAAGGGGCAGAGGGGGAGACACAGAATCCAAAGCAGACTCCAGGCTGTCAGCACAGAGCCTGATGTGGGGCTCAAACTCACAAGCTGTGAGATCATGACCTGAGCCAAAGTCGGATGCTTAACCGACTGAGCCACTCAGGCGCCCCAGAACTTACCATTTTTATTAAAATGTACAATTCAGTGATTCTTAGTATATTTACAACCATCATTACTATTTAATTCATCCCCAAAAGAAACCTTTTACTTATTAGCAGTCACTCCCCATTCCTTCCCCCCCCCCCCTCGACTCCCCTCCTCCTCCACCCCTGCCCCTCCAGATGGAAATCACTAATCTGTTTTCTGTCTCTTTTTGCCTGTTCTGGGCATTTCATATAAATGGAATCATACAATATGTGGCCTTTTGTAACTGGCTTCTTAGTATAATGTTTTTGAGGTTTATCCATATTGTTGCTTGTATCAGTACTTAATTCCTTTTTATGGCTAACAGTCCATTTTATGGTTATACCACAGTTTATCCATTCATCAATTGATTGACATTTGGGTTGTTTCCTGTTTCCATTCATCAGTTAACTGGCAATTTGAATTGTTTCTACTTTTTGAATGCCACTATGAACGTTCATGTACATGTTTTTATTTGGCAGTGTTTTAATTTGTCTTAAGTATATACCTAGTAGTGGAATTGCTGGGTCATTTGGTAACTCTGTGTTTAACTTTCTAAGGAACTGCTAGGCATTTATGACAGCACCATTTTACATTCCCACCAGCAGTGTGCAAAGGTTCCAGTTTCTACACATTCTGGCCAGTGTCTGTCCACTTTCTTGATTATAGCTATCGTAGTGGATGTGAAGTGATACCTCCTTGGTTTTTTGTTTGTTTGTTTTGTTTTGTTTTTCTTTTTTTTTTCCTTTTTTTTTTTTTTGACAGAGAGAGTGCATGTGCACACAAGCAGGGCAGGGGCAGAGGGAGAGAATCTTAAGCAGGCTCCATGCCCAGCATAGAGCCTGACTCGGGTCTCCATCCCATGAACCCTGAGATTATGACCTGAGCCAAAACCAAGAGTTAGACATTTAACCGACTGAGCACCCAGGCGCCCCTCTCCTTGTGGTTTTGATTTGCATTTCTCTAATAACTAAGGATGTTGTGCATCTTGCGTTTATTGGTAAATTTCTTGGAGAAATGTCTAGCCAAATCCTTTGCCCATTTAAAAAATAAAGTTGTCTATTCATTGAATTGTAAGCGAGTTTTTTTCTGTGTGTATTCTGAATATAAGCCCCTTATCAGATATGTGATTTGCAAACATTTTCTCCGAGTTATGTTTGCACGTTCTTGATGGTATCCATGCCAGCACAAAATTTTTTATTTTGATGAAGTCCAATTTAACTTTTTTTCTTTTGTCAAATTTATGCTTTTGGTGTCATATCTAAGAAATCGTTACCTAATCGAAGGTCATAAAGATTTACACTTTTTTACAGCTATGTTCTCTTCTGAGAGTGTTACAGTTTTAGCTCTCACATTTAGGTCTTTGATTCATTTTGAGTCCACTTTCTATATGATGAGGCATATTTAGTTTAATAGCATTAATATGGCAGCTTGTTTTTTTTTTCTTTTTGAAGTTACCCAAGGTGAGAGCCTATCAGATTTGATAGTATCCTGCTGGATTCAAATTATTTTTCTAAGTCAAGTGGAGCTGTTAAGCTGTTTTTCAGATGACAATTTGTATTGCAGCCCTACTACTAAAAAATGTTGATTGTGGTCCTAATAAACTGTTACTGAGAATATTTATTCATATACCCGCTTTTATCATAATTAAAATAGGCATACCAACTTAACTTTTTAGACTTAAAAAAACTTCACGCCACAGGGCATTTTAGAGGTCATCTGATTCAGCCAGCGTACCTTTTCTTTAAGTCATTGCTGTATTTTGTGATTAGAAGTGTTTGATAAAATATAATTTGTTTACTTTTGTACTACATGAAAAGAAGATATTTGAGCAAATTGAGTATACGAGTGTTTTTTTTTGTTTTTTTTTTTCATTTTTTTTTTTTTTTTTTTTTTTTAATGCTTACTTATTTTTGAGAGGGGGGCACAGAGAGGCCAGAGACAGAATCCAAAGCAGGCTCCATGCTGTTACCAGAAAGCCCAAAGTGGGGCTAGGCTCAAACCCACAAACTGTGAGATCATGACTTGAGCTGAAGACCCTCAACCTAGTGAGCCACTCAGGAGCCCTGAGTATATAGGCTTTTTATTTACTTATTTTTTAATATAGATTTGATATGAGAAAAATTGTCACATTCTTAGGAAATCCAATTTAGGAGTTCTAGTGGAGAAGATTACATAGATGAGCATATTGGTGTCATTGTTCTTGATCTTGCTTAGTGGAAACTCAAATAGAATTCATTTCTTTGTAACAATTTGAGCTACCTTGACACTTCTACAGACTATTCTCAGTATTCATGGATTCTGTATACAGGATTTGTGAACCTGCCTGCTTGGTAAAATGTATTTGTAAGCCTAAAGTCAATCCTCATGGTGATTTTATGGTGATTTGTACACATGTGCAGAGCTGTGAAAAATTGGAGTACCTAAATATGCACGTTCCCAACTGCAGTCAAACAAGGCAACACTCTTTCATGCTGTAACTGTTTCAGCTGTCATGCTGTAAACAAGTGTCCTTTTTTTGGTCTATTTAGTACTTCATGTTTTGGGGTTTTTTTTTGCATTTATGTGCTTTTCAAGATTTCACTGTTTAAAATGGTGCGCAGGCATATTATTGAAGTGCTGTCTAGTGTTCCTAACTGCAAGAAAACTGGAATGTACCTTATGTAGAAAAGGTGTGTGTTAGATAACCTTTTTTTTTAGGCATAAGCTCTTGGCCTTAGGTTCAATGTTAATGAATCAACAACATATATTAAGGATTCTTTAAACAAACACACAAAACCAGGTTGTTAACTGATTGGTTGAGTGTGACCAGAGGATGTAGGAACCTAACTCTCTTTCCCTTAGGAACAGTGTGGTTCAATATTTGCTAATTTAGTATTTGCTGTGATTTTATAGTCTGTAACATAACTACTGTGAATACTGAGAATTGGCTGTTTGATTTAAATTTCAGTCTGCCTTTGATTTAAAATATATTGCAACCAGGTTAAAACTGGTAAAACTTGCTACATCTAGGTTCCTTGTTTCCTTTTTTACCTTTTTCTGCTGTAGATCGATGCCTTCTAGTTTTTTTACTTGAGTTACCCGTACAATTCAAGTTGGTGGTTTCCCACTTTGGCATTATATTGAAATCACCTGGGGAGCTCTGAAGGTTGGGGGGGGGGGGAACCTATCCCCAGAGATTAATTTAATTGGTCTGGCATGCATCCTGGGTATTGGAATTTTTCTCAGCTCCTGGGTAATTCTAATGTGCAGTGTAAGGTGAGAACTCATCTTTACTACAGGGGGTGAACTTAGGTGTGCAAATGATGTAAATTGGATCAGGTGTAATCCATCTCCTTGGACCAGATTTAGAGTTCAGGAGATAGTAGACATTTCTTCCTTCCTTCCTTCCTTCCTTCCTTCCTTCCTTCCTTCCTTCTTCTTCTTCTTCTTCTTCTTCTTCTTCTTCTTCTTCTTCTTCTTCTTCTTCTTCTTTAATTAGACCTTCTTTTTTAATGTTTATTTTTGAGAGAGCGAGTGAGAAAGAGCATGCACTGGCGCTCACAAATGAGGAAGGGACAGAAAGAGAGGGAGACAGAGGATCTGAAGTGGGCCCCGTGTTGACAGCAGAGTGCCCGAGTCGGGGCTCGAACCTGCGAACTGCAAGATCATGACCTGAGCCAAAGTTGGACGCTTACCCGACTGAGCCATACTGGTGCCCCAATAGTAGACATTTCAAAGTTGATACCTCTGGAGAGAACTTTAAGAACCAAATTTGAGACTGACAGTGTTTCTATGTGTTCCTGGCTATCTGTATAATTACAGTTCTATCAAAGAACATCCATTTCCTGTACATATCAGAACCAGTGTTGACTGCTTTATTAATTTTAGTGAATTCTCTTGTTTGGTGGCTGTTTTATACAAAGAAAGTTTCTGCCAGGAGAGTTCTTTTGTGGAGGAGGATACTTTTGTGAACAAAATACATTCTGTGGCTGCTGTGTGGTCTTCTAGGCTCAGTTATGAGTTGAGTGATTTTTCTATGCCAATTGTGTACCTAGACAGACTTACCAATTTTATTTCATGAATCTTTGGAGTTGAACTTGAGTAATTCCAATCTCAAGTTGTTTTGTTGTTGTTATTTTAAATAATCTTAGGGGCCCTGTATTAAAATATGAATAGTTCTTGGAATATTAGTCTTGTCTTTAGTCTTCTGGCCCTTCCTTAGGGCCATTATTATTACTGGCCCTTGCATCTCCCATTCCAAGGCCTATGCTGAACTTTTTATCAGTCCATTAAAATCCCTGAGAGTCAGGTTGTTTATATGATTCTGGGTGCTGGGTCTCTCTCCCCTGTCCATTGGTTGAAGTGGACATTACTGCAAACATGTAGATGCTGCACCCTTAACTTGCTAGGAATACTTACCAATTCTTTTTAGTCACTTTTTATATTGAACATCCATTTGGAATTCTGGGTCTTTTTTTTTTTTTTTTTTAAATTATGAATTCTGGGTCGTTTTGATAGCCCTCCTTCTTCTTATTGTTCCTGGGATTAAAAAAAAACAAAGATAGCCCTTTCACTTTGTACCTGACATCATGCATGAATCCACCAAACTTAGCTTCAGTCCTCACAGTGTATGCACTTTTTCCTAACTCCTAGCACATTTTACCTCTTTCATTAGTATTTTTCATTTCTGCCTCTGTATAACTCACAGAGCAGTGTATTAGTGGTAAGCACTCAGGTGTTTTCTGAGTATTCAATTCGGTAGAACAGAGACTCAGGAAAATGCTTTTTCAACATAGGTCAGAAATGATATGAGAACATGGATTTCTTGCTATATCTCTTATTCCTTTGATGTCTCTTTTTTTGCTTCTGCCTTAGCCCAATTACACCAAAGAAATGAGGTGAATAGAATTTTAAAATCAGTGTAATATTTGTTAATTACATAAATCTCTCTCAACTAGATTAATATTTGGTTGGTAATTCTTTCACATTGGAGAGACCTTTATGAACTCAATGCAAATCTATTTTTTTTTTCTCGTGATTAAACTTCCAGTCCATAACCCTTATGGTAACAGCAGATAATCCTAGGTCTTGCTTCATTGATACTAAAATAACGTGGTTGCTTTCTCTCTAAACCAAAATATGTTGTGTCTCAGGATATTTCTCATGTCTGAAATTTATTCTTTTTCCAGATGTTTTATTCTTAGGGTGTGTCTAGGTGTGGTTTGGGTATAGATCTGTTTGTGTGTGCTTGTCGAGGTAGGAGGTTGTTTGGAGAGAGAATGTTGTGGAATAGGGAATTTGTGATTGGTTCCTTCAGATGTTGCAGAAGACAGGACCTCTGTTGATGTCTATAAAATGCAGACTGGTTTCTGATAAGCCTTTTTATCCTTAAACGTAAAGCTTTTGCATAGTGGCAGAGTTTTACTTCAGATTCTTCCAACTTAAAGTACATGGAAGAAATTGGTCAGTTTAGAATACTCCTACCAAAAACAAAACAGAAAAATCATCCCTGAAAGGGTAAAGAAGTTTGGCTCAATCCTGGCAAGCTTATAGTTTTCAGAAGTTTGTGCTGACAATGATAGAAGTACCAGGGGAGGCTAAGACAGTTAATGATGAAGGCTTGGAAAGCATTATCCATGATCCTAAACAGTAAAAATGGTGTCAGTAGGTACTGCTCCCTCTTTTTCTCAGCACCTAGTCTAAAATTGATAATTTTTTTGTATCAGCTTCTGACCGAAACCAGGTTTTTTAATTTAAAATATGTTTAATGTGTTTTATTATTGTATTTTACATTTTCATAAAGTGGCCAAAAATAAGGTAAAATTCAGCTCTAGTTTTGTAATTGAAAAAAACTTTAAGGTAAATTGATATTTTCTTAAACTGGCAACATTAGTTGCGAAAATTGATTATATAAATCAGTCATTTATACTTATCATATTTCTTTTTGTTTTTGTTAGGATGAAACTTAGTGTAAATACATTTTATGTTCTCTTTAAGTTTATTATTCAAATAGATTGTTTTACTCTCTAGAGTGTTACTGTGTTACTCTGTAGAAAAAAATCAAGTTGTTACTTTTTGTTTTAGTTAATTTTTTTTTTAGTAATCTCGACACACATCGTATGCTGGAACTCATGACCCTGAGATCAAGAGTTGCATGCTCTTCCAAGTGAGCCAGCCAGGCTCCCTCAGGTTTTTAGTTAAATCTCAGTGGCCTTGTATTTCCAGAAATTTTACATACTAATGTTAAAGAAGTTGCTGACTTCTGAGTTTGCATGGAGTGAAAGAAACGTGCTAAAGGTATTCTTAGACTCTTAGAGTTATACTGTGGCTATTTTTGACAGCTGAGGCTCAAATATGTGTAAATTTGTAAGCAAAAATTATTAAGAAGACAGTGATTTGGGGTGCTGGCTGGCTTAGTCAGTGGAGCATGAGACTCTTGATCCTGGGGTTGTAAGTTCGAGCCCCACATTGGGTGTAGCGATTACTTAAAAGCTTTTATTAAAAAAAAAAAAAAAGACTGGGGGGTGCCTGGGTGGCTCAGTCAGTTAAGTGTCTGACTTCAGCTCAGGTCATGATGTCATGGTTCGTGAGTTCAAGCCCCGCATCGGGCTTTGTGCTGACTGTGAGGAGCTTGGGATTCTCTCAGTCTCTCCCCTGCTCGTGTGGGTGCATTCCTTCTTTCTCTCAAAGTAAATATATAAACTTAAAAAAAAAATAGTAGCCTTTCTACTACTATACTATTTATACTGTTGTAGCCTTTTATAACACATTGATGTCTTTTATAAAACATAAACTGAAACTATTCTGAAAAAAAAAACCTTTTATTTTGATCACTTCTACGTATGTACATATATATGAGATACTCTGCCATCTACCTTAAGCACAGGTCTTAAGCATATTGCCATATTTTTCATGTTAAAAATATTCCTGTAAACATTAAATATGATTCTATTTTTCTTTTCTTTTTTTTTTTTTGATTCTTATTTGCCAAAGTTAATCTAATCTTATAGAGGTTTCTGCTGTGTCAAGGGAAAGTATTGATGGAGTAAATCCCTAAAATCACAGGATAGCATAACTGAGCATGCTGAGGAAAAAACAAACAACTGTTTATCTTCAGTGTAATAAAAAAGTTGCACAAACTATCTTTTCATTAAATGGATATTTGGTTTTGGCAAAGTAACTAACCTGGAATCTTAAGGTGAGTAGTTCACTTTATGATTTTATTCTTGCTGATGGTAATCTTTATAAATAGTGCTTAGGCATCACATTTTGTGGGCGTTTAAATGGGTAAAAGGTAACAAGGGGAGGGAGGAAAATTGATTATACTGAGTAGCTTTTCCCCCAATACTATTTTTTTTAGTGTTTATTTATTTTGTGAGAGAGATGGAGCACACGTGGGGGAAGGGCAGAAAGAGAGGGAGACACAGAATCCGAAGCAGGCTCCCGGCTCTGAGTCGTCAGCACAGAGCCTGATGCGGGGCTCGAACCCACATACAGTGAGATCATGACCTGAGCTGAAGTCGGACTCTTAACCAACTTAGCCACCCAACTGGCTCCCCATACTATTTTTAATTAAAAATGGAAATTTGCTTGCTTTAGACAAGATACAAGGTAATGATAAAATGAATTATGAACCTGTTTGCTTTCATAGTGGTGATTTGTTCGTTTGGCTAACTAAAAATGTTTGTATAGTAGATTTTGTAATTAAAAGGAAATTTAGAGAGCTACAAAGAGAAAGTAGCTCTTTGTATAGTAGCCTTCTCTTTATTTGCATTTTTGCCTCTGTGGACCAGAAGCAGACAGTCCTCCTTTTGACATATCGATCCTTTGACAGTATGTCAGAAGATCACTTATACCCTAATGCTAGGTCACAGTGCCTACATCATTCACCTCACTTTGTCTCATTATGTAGGCATTTTAACATCTCACATCATCACAAGGAGGGTGATTTCAGTATAAAAAGATTTTGAGAGAGACTACATTCACATAATTTGTTGTAGTATATTGTTATAGTTGCTGTATTTTATTATTTTATATGATAATTTATTATAATATTTTACTGTTGTTAATGTCTTATTGTGCCTAGTCTATAAATTAAACTTTATTTTATGTACGTAGAGGAAAAAACATAGTATACATGTAGGGTTTGGCACTCTCTGTGGTTTCAGACATTCACACGGGGTCTTGTAGTGTATCTCCCTCAGGTACGCGGGCACTGCTGTATTTAGTTTTGGAACACGTTGTAAACCATTGTAGTTATATAGAGATCTGGATATACAGAAATAACACTATGTTCACGTTAGATGAACATGTTATAGTATATAGGATTTACAAGATAATATACAGAAGTGCTTAAAACTTTGATGAGAATGTATGCATCACTTGTAAAACTACAGAAAACTAATTGCGGGTAACTATTGAATCAGACTGAACAATGTCTAGAGGAAGCTGCATGTAGCTTTAACTTGTGAAAACAAGTAGAATGGGTTCCGGGATTTTTTAATTGAAAGGAAATTTAGAGATCACTTAATCTAACTTTTTTTTTTAATGAAAAAATGGGCCCCAATTTGAGGTGACTTCTTAACTTGGCTAGGTTCATACTTCTCAGATAACTCTACTTAACAGAACAGATATGTTTTCAAAGAAATTGTCCATATTATCAATTTTATCTTTCCAAGATGAGTTCCATTACAAAACTAGATTTTACTCAGAACAGTAAAAATCACAATAAGAATGCAGTACATCTTTAAAAATATATGTATTTATTATATGAATGTTCTAATATTTACGCTCAGTAAGTTCCAAATCATCAGAAGTGTGTTCCTTTGGGATTAAGTCTATAAAAAGGAAAGATCTGTCCAACTAAGATCTGTCAAGTTTGTGGCTTAAAAAGATCTTATAAAATCTTCTTAGTTGTAGAATTTAAAAGGTAAAGGCCCTGGAAGCTGTCTTCTGGTATAGAGAGTTGAGTGTCAGTGTTTGTTCTAACAGCCTGTCATGATCTAAATAGTCATGTTCCTGTTGTTGCCACTTTTTCCCCCCATTATGAGCTTTCATTCTCTTCCCACCCCTCAATTTTAAATTATTCCTTAGAATAAATTTTTAAGAATAGTGTTCCTGAGTCACAGAATTCAGTATTTTCTGGCTCTTGAAATACTTGATGACAGTTAATTTAAAGTCATTGGGTTGGAGCTTCCCCAAAATGGTAGAAAACTATTTTGCTTTAGGGGTACCTACAAAAAGAGTGGCCAGTAAGTAAGACATAAGCATAGCAGAAATGGGAACAGAGCCGTTTTGTATAATAGAATCAAAGGGGGTAAAGCTTTTCACGTGGAAGATTATAAGTGATAAGTCACCAAAATGGGTGACTTTGTTTTTAAGTAGGCTCCACACTCAACGTGAGGCTTGAACTCACGACCCGAAGATGAAGAGTTGCATACTATACCGACTGAACCAGCTGGGCATCCCGAACCCCAGTAGAATTTAATAAGCAAGTAGCATTGAACCTTGAGAAGTTTTGAGGGGTTGAGGCTTAAGTGAATGTATTAGAGGGGAAGTAGAGAGGCAGTGGATGTTGGCTGAGTTCAAGGAGTTGGGATAGTGAAACAAAAGGAGGAAATGGACAGAAGTAGAGGATAAAGGATGACTTTTTGCTTATTTTAAAGCTGGCAGAGACCCAGTTGATGGCTGAAGGGAAGGGATTCTGGAATGGCAAAGAGTGAAGTTATTATAAGTCAAATTATTAATTTGATCCTAGATGACTTGATAAGATCCAGTGAGAGACTGATGGGAAGATTTTGAGAAGGGAAAAGAATCTCCTTTGTCTGGGACTTCATTGAAGGACCAGAGATTGACTATAGGGACCATGTGTTTTGTTTTGTTTTTTTTTTTTAGTTTTAGCTAAAGATGAGGAAGCGAGTTGTGGTTTGCATTCTTTGCATGTTTTAGTATTTTTTGCTAAGAGGAAGCTTTCCATTAATAACTTTTGGAGAACATCTGGGGCTAAATTTATAGATTGCAGCTGAGAGAGACGCTGAAGTTTGTTATTTAAAAATATTTCCCCAAAGCAAATGAAGCTGATGCATATTTTTATTTGTTCTCTAATAAAGTTGGTTAGGGAAAACTCATAATTTTAGGATAGTAATCTTTTATTTCTTTTTATTTGCCATCTTATTTTTTTTCTTTTTTGTCATCTTTGAATTTTGATACTAGTGTATTTATTTGGAACTTACAACTTTTCAAAATAATGTTTTGTCTGTTGGACAGTCTCATTTCTATCCTGTTAACAATCTGAGGTAGATATTTAATTATACAGGAATTAAGATAAAGGTTATTATTTATTCAAAGTTACATATATAATATACACTCCTGAAAACAGGTATTAATTTTTTTCAATGAAATATATCCCTTACAGCATATTCTAATTTATACTCTTTAAGGTTTGTGCTTTGCTTACCTTTAGAACAAATAAGTGACAGAACCTACTATTCCTAAATCCTAATTCTGGTTTCTTGTGATAGATCTGCAGTTTGATTTGAAGGTCAAACCAAACTTTCCGCTCTTTGAGGACAGTATTATCCATCATTTTATCCAGCATATTTATTTAAGGTTTGATGTGTGCCAAACCTTGGCTAAAATGTGCATTTTCCACTACATAGCATGTTTTATGCTTTATGACATTTTATTTTCCTGAGTAATTTCTTTATTAACACTTACCAAAGTCTCTGGATATAGCCCAGCCTGGCAAACTGGAAGGTAAAAAATTTTGAATTGTACCTTTACAGGAGAAAAAAAAATTAATATTCTTCCGAAGTTTAAAAAGGTTAGCTTAAATGGGACCTCATTTCATTCAGGCTTAATGCTGATGACTGTTTTTCATCTACAGTGTGAAATGTAGTGATCAGAAGGAGAAAGTAGACTCAGCACTGTATTTTATTTCATCTGGAGTCAGTGTTTCAGGGTAACTTAAATATTTTATTTGGAGTTATAATTTTCAAAAACTCCAGATAATTTCTGAACTAGCTTGAGAAATTCAGGTTTGATTCTGGGGTTGTAAACTCATTGCCTTCTGAATGAAGCAAAGCTGGTTTAAGGTATAAAGTATGTGTGATGCATGCATTGAGTTTGTAGTAGAGAGCCTACCCAGCCTAAAGAGCCTTATTTAAAAGGAGCAACTATGGTTCAACTCTGGTTGATTGACTTATTTTCATCCATCAGTCTGAATGTTCACAAGAAGCTTGAATTCCACAGGTTCAAAACTGAATTTAGTCTCAGCTGCCTCCAGCCCCAACGAGAGATCTGCAATTCCTGCCTGTTCCTCTTAACTGTATTTCTTTCAGATTAATAGCACCACCATCCATCCAAACTAACATCCTGGAGTCATTCTTTTTGCTTCTCTTCCTCCCCCCCATTCAGTTACCACTCAATCCAGTACATTCTGCATCCTAATATAGTCCTGTGATTGCTCTGGTTGTTCAGCAGTAGTGTCCCAACCCTTCTTTTTCTAGTATTCAATCTGACTTCCTGGTCTTCCTTCTGTCTTAACTTCTCCAGTGTATCTGCCCACCATTATTGGAGTTATTATTTTTACTAGAAAACTTACACACGTTTAATGTTGAAATTATAGAAAATTACAGATAGGCAAAAAGAAAAATCACTACCCCAAGAAAATCACTGATGTTAAGATTAAGGGGTATTTTAATTTGTAAATATTTTGGTTTATATCTTTCTTTCCTAGGTATACAGCATTTGCCCTTGAAAAGACACTTCCCTTGTAAAATCAGTCCCTGATCCTGAACTCTAGGTCCCATCTTCTTATAGGTTTTTTTATATCAGTTATCACCTTCTGTATTTACATGTGCTTCAGTTTTTCCTTAAAAAAACAAACACCTCCATCTACCACTTCTGCCAACTATCATTCTATTGCTGTCCCTTCTTTCACAACCAAACTTTTGAGAGTGGCCTAGAAAAAAAGATGATGAAATATACATACAAAAGAATTTAAAAATTGCAGGTGAATATTTAAATAATATTAATAAAATACTGAACCTAAATAAAAGTTACCATTACTTTTGAAGTTTTCTTTCTGCCCCTTCTAATTGTACCTCATGTCCTTCGCTGAGTAAATTTCTCTTCTGGTTTTTATCCCCAATTTTTTATTGTAGATTTACCTTAAACTGTATATTGTTTTGCTTTTTTGAACATTAAATAAATGGAATCATACTGTAAGCTTTTCTGACTTTTGTTTAGCATTTTAAGATTAATTTATCTTGATGGATGTAGTACATTTTTAAGGTTAAGTAGTGTTCTTTGTTACAAATTCTATCAGTATTTATTTTACTCCCAACTTATTATGAACATTCTGCTTTAGATCTACTGATACCTCTTGCCTGGTGCACACGTGTATGGTTTTCTTTAGGGTATATATCTAGGAGTGAGTGGACTTACTGGGTGGTACTCTGTCTTTGTTCAGTTTTACTAAATGTCAGAAGTAGTTAAATCAGTTTATGTTTTTGCTGGTAGTATGGGAGTCCCAGGGATACCACATACTCCCTCGTTTGGTATTGTCTGAGTTAATAATTTTTGTAGGTGATATCATTGTGGTTCTGTTTTACATTTCCTTGATTATTTGTTTATGGGCCATTTTTGTTTCCTCTTGTATGAAATGCCCATTGACTGTTGTCAGTTCATTTGTCTTTTTATTGATTTATAGTTCTTTTGTATGGCTAAATTCTTTTCCCAATTCAAGATTTGTTTTTTTGCTTTCACAGGGTCTTGATAAACCCCAAAGAAAATGTCAGTCTTTTCCTTTTGTTCGTATTTTTTGCATTTTGTTTAAGAAATCCTTTTCTACTCTGAGGTCCTGACATTTTCCTGAAATTTGTCCTAAAACGTTATCTTCCAAAAAGTCTTATGGTTTAGCTTTTCACATATTAGTCTTTTAATCCTTATGGTTTTAGGTAGAAATCCAATTTCTTTGTTGTTGTTGTTGTATTTTTTTTTTAATTTGTTTTAATGTTTGTGTTTATTTTTGAGAGAGAGAGACAGACAGAGCACAAGTAGGAGAAGGGCAGAGAGATAGGGTGACCCAGAATCCCAAGCAGGATCCAGGCTCCAAGCCGTCAGCACAGAGCCCGATGTGGGGCTCGAACCCACAGACCATGAGATCATGACCTGAGCTGAAGTCAGACGCTCAACCGACTGAGCCACCCAGTTGTTTGTTTTTTCACTCCCTATCCAGTTTGTCTCAGTTCCATTTACTAAGAACCTTTCCTGTTTGGTCATCAGTCAAGTTTCCAAATAGTATGGGTTGACATCTGGGCTCTTTCTTCTACCCTATTTGGTCTATATGTGTCCATACTTCACAGTTTATGGTGAAATCTTGATACCTGCCAGGGTGAGTCCTGCCATCTTGCAAATCTAGATTTCTTTTCTTAAGGCAGACATTAAGGGAAATTTGCAAAAATATAAAATAATATCAATTCTTATAATTTCTGTATCAGAAGTAAAGTTATCTTCATAAATATTTGTATGTTGGGGTGCCTGGGTGGCTCAGTTAGTTGCGCGTCTGACTCTTGATTTCAGCTTAGGTCAAGATCTCACGTTTCTGGGATCAAGCCCTGCTTCAGGCTCTGTGCTGACAACATGGAGCCTGCTTGGGTTTCTTTCTCTCCCTCTCTATCTGCCCCTCTCCCACTTGCTTACACACTCTCAAAATAAATAAACATTTTTTTAAATAATAAAAGATTATTAAGCAATAAGTTTATTTTATTTTTAAATGAATTAACAGACTTTAAAATTTCACAATTCAAATTTCTAATACAGTAGTTATCTATGTGTCTGTTTATCTATCTATCTATCTATCTATCTATCTATATATATATTTGCCCCATATTAACAAAAGCTTTTTGGGGAACTAAAAATCTTGTAAGTATAAAAGCCTTCTAAGACAGAAAGTTTAGTCTATGGCCATACCACCCTGAATGTGCCTGATCTTGTCTAAGACCAAAAAGTTTAAGAGCCATTGCTTTAAAGTAAACATTTAAAGCTATAATATAGTTTATGTTAAGTACACTTTTAACTGTATGTCATAAGTTTTATAGGTAATATTTTTGTGATAATTTCTGAATATATTTGGTCTCCACTATGATTCCTTCTCTGATCATTGTGTGTAAAAGTGTGTTTTAAGATTTCTAAATGTATGCACTGTCTCCTATTTTTGCTATGTCTAACTTACTGCATTGTGTTCAGAGGATGTGATTTGTATCATACAATTCTGTGAAATTTGTTGAACTAGATTTTATTGCTTAACACTGGTCATTTTTTACAAATGTTTTATAAATGCTTGAAAAACTTTTTTTTCTCTAGGTATTAGTGTCAGTATTTTAAATATGCTCTATTGATCTGTGAGCAGATAGGAAAATAATAACTACTGTAGGTATTTTCAGGCAGAGAGTTTTAATGCAGGTAATTGGTTACTAGGGTGTGGTTAGGACTAGACCGGCCAAAGGGAGGGGAGAGGGGTTGAGAGGAACAAAGGAGTTTTGTTTTCTTTCTCCCCCTCCCCCCCCCAAAAGATGTGGTTGTTGTACTGCTTAATGGCTGGAACCAAAGAGTTTGCACTTGCTACTAAGCTGCTGGAGCTACTCTGAGTTACTGCTGTTGGTAGAAACCCACTACCAGCTCTTGACTTCAGTAGGAGACATCTTCATTTTGGAGACATTATCAGAATCTGGGGGGTGGAGACTGGCATTTTCTTACACTCCCCCCCCCCCCCCCACTACCTCCTATTGGCAAAACCAAGAAGGGAGTCTGGCAAAAGTAGTTTGCAAGTTGATTTGTCTGATTGATTTGTCCATTACTTTGAGATATGTTAATAAAATTTCCTGTTATGAAGGTAGATTGATTTCTTCTGTTGATCAGTTTTTGAGGCCAAGTTGCGTATATTCAAGTTCTATGCTTTTGGTGAATTGAACCTTCTATCACTATATAGATTTCGTCTTTTTAGTATTTTTGGCCTTAAAGTTGGTTTTAGCAGATACAAGTAAACTATGTCAGCTTTCTTGTGGCCTGGTATCTTTTTTTTTGTCCTTTGACTTTGAACCTTTCTCTGTTTTTGTTTCAGTTATATCTCTTAAAAATATCATAAGTATATATTTTTACCATTTATTTAACTTTCTTTACCATTTAAAGAACTTAATCTGTGGGGCACCTGGGTGGCTCAGTCGGTTAAGCGTCCGACTTTGGCTCAGGTCATGATCTCGGGGTCGGTGGGTTCGAGCCCCGCGTTGGGCTCTGTGCTGACAGCTCAGAGCCTGGAGTCTGTTTCAGATTCTGTGTCTCCCTCTTTCTCTGACCCTCCCCTGTTCATGCTCTCTCTCTGTCTCAAAAATAAATAAATGTTAAAAAAAAAAGAACTTAATCTGTGTTTTTAATGAGTAACTGATATAGTGGAATTTGTTTCTTTTTTAAATGCTTTTCATTTATCCTGCTTTTGTTCTGTACCTTTGTCTTGTATGGATTGATTTCTTTTTCCTTTTTCTCATTTTGTTTTTCCCACTTCCACCTCTTTAAAAGATATACCTCCTATTCTTTTAAGAGTTACCCTACCCGTTCTTGCATTTGTTTCAATGTTGTCATTCATGTTTTTATTCCAAACTGTAAAAAATTTTTTTAAATTTATTTTATTATTTTTTTAATATTTAGTTTTGAAAGAGAGAAAGCACGAGTGAGGGAGGGGCACAGAGAGAGGGAGACAGAGAATCCTAAGCAGGCTCTGGGCTATTAGTGCAGAGCTCTGTTTGGGGCTTGATCTCATGAACTGTGAGATCGTGACCTGAACCAAAATCAAGAGTTGGGACACTTAACTGGCTAAGCCACCCAGGCACCCTTTTTTTATTTTACAGAGAGAGTGCAAACCTTGGAGAGGGACAGGGAAAGACAAGAGGGAGGGAGGGAGAGAGAGAGAGAGAGAAAGAGAAAGAAAATTTTAAGCAGGTTCTCCACTCCACGCAGAGCTTGATGGGAGACTCCCATCTCAGGACTCTGGGATGATGACTTGAGCCTAAAGCAACAGTTGCATGCTCAAACCCGTTCAACTGATTGAGCTACCCATGCTCCCCCTGTTCCAACCTTCTTGTTATGAAAATTTCAAATGTTCAGAAAAGTACAAAAGATAGTACATCTATAGTTTTTATATAGATTCAACACTTAACATTTTCCATATTTATCTTTCATTTTTGTTGTTTAATAGAATTTTTATTAATCGTTTTATTGAGAAGTAATTCACATACTATGGTCATTTGTTTAAAGTATACAATCTACTGGCTTTTAGTATATTTGCAGAGTTGGTCACCATAGTCAATTTTCGAAAAGTTTGATGAATGTTTTTACTGAGCTATAACATACAGAAATCTAAATGTAGAGTTTATATATTCACAAAGTGAATGCTATCACATACAAAGAAATAGAATAATAGTTGTACATCAGGAGCCTCTCTTATGCCCACTCCCAATCGCAACTACCTTCTGCTTTCCAAAGGTAATCACTATCTTGATTTCTAGTGCCATCACTTTGCCTGTTGGCAAGCTTTATATAAATGGAATTATATGATACGTATTTTTTTCTTTGACTTCATTTTCTCAGCATTACTTCATAAGATGATCTATGTTCTGTATAGAACTGAATAATTCTTATTGAAGTGTATGAATAGACCACAAATTATTTACCCATTTTACTTTTGATATTTGTTTCTAGTTTGGGACTATCACGAATAATGCTGCTATAAACATTCTTATACATGTGTTCTATTGAACCTATATATGTTGGGTAGATACCTTGGAATAAAATTGGTGGAATAAAATATAAAATAGTTTATATTCAGGTTTACAAAAATGCGAATTGGTTTGTCCACCAACTGTATGAGAGTTCCAGTTCTTGCACATATTTGCCAACGTGGTCTTGTCAGTTGTTTTTAATGTTAGCCATTTTGGTAGATATATGTTATTACAGTAATATGGTTTTAATTTTCATTCTCTGATGATCACTGAAGCTGAGTACTTTTTCATACAAATTATTCATTACATTGCTTTCTGTAAATTGTACTAGTCTCTTGCCAATTTTTCTGTTTGGTTGTCTTTTTCTTAATGACTTCTAGGCATTATGATACCTAATTTAACATGCACAGCTATCAAAATCTAAAGCTTACCAGTGTTAACTGGTATTAACTGGTACTGGAATTAAAATAAAATAATAAAACAACAGTCATTGTCTTTCATACAATATAAAGCTTATGAGTATGTTTGTACTCTTTTACTCATGACCCTGAGATTGAGAGTCGCATGTTCTGTAGACGGAGCCAGCCAGGCTCCTCTGTTTTGCACTCTTCTAAGACAATGTGATCTTAGAATGTTCTAACTCCCATTACCTGTCTTCCAATTTATGTATTAATTGCCCTGTATTTTGGTTCTGTTCTATTTTAATCTTACCAATTGATACTTTAGGCTTCTATGTTTTGTTGAAATCCAAAATCTAAAAAAATGTTTAGAAACCAAAACTTCAGTGTATGTTGACCAAAGATTTTTCTAGTGGCGAAACCTGCCCTGAGTGGACATGAGACTGCATAGTCTTGAAAAAATCCCATGTATTCAAAGTGCTGAAGCCTAATTTGTGACATTTTTAAAGTTTATTTTGTTGAGACAGTGTGAGGAGGGAGGAACAGAGAGATGGGGGGGGTGCGGGAGTGTGGGTGACTGAGGATTCAAAGCATTCTCTGTGCTGACAGCAGTGAGCCCAGTGCGGAGCTTGAACTCATGAACTGAGAGATCATGACCTGAGTTGAAGTCTGACACTCAACAGACTGAGCCACCCAGGGGCCCCTGTGACTTATTTTGAGAGAGACTGTAAGCAGGGGAGGGACAGAGAGAGGAAGAGAGAATCCCAAGCAGGCCCCACGCTATTAGCATAGAGCTCAGCATGGGGTTCCATCCCCATGACCTCATCATGACCTGAGCCTCATCATCCTCATCATGACCTGAGCCAAAATCAAGAGTTGGATGCTTAGCTGATGGAGCCACCCAGGTACCCCAATATTGTTATTTTTATAAAATTCAAAAATTTCTTAATTTTGAAACACATCTGGCCGCAAGACTTTATCCATAAGGAATTGTGGGCCTATGTTTTATAGCCAGTGTTTAGATTTATAGATTTACTTATATATTTATGTATTTTTGCTCACCATTCCTTTGCATCTTAAACTTGCAATTTGGGATCCTTTTCCAGAAGGAAGTCAAGATTTATTGTTGGTTGGTTGCTATTGGTGGTAAACTCTGTTTTGTCTGAAAATACTTTTTTTTTTTCACTTGTGTTCCTGAAATTTAGTTTAGTTTTACCAGATATAGGAGTTAAAACTGTCCATTGTTTTCACTTACACTAAAGATAAAATTCCAGTTTTCTAAGTTCTAGTGTTATCTGACTTCCATTGTTACTTTTAGGCCATCAACCTAATTTCCATTTCTGTGTGGCTAATCTGTCTTTTCTCTCTAGTTTTAGGATTAAGCTCTTTTTAAATTGATGTTCTGTGTACTTTAAGTTCAGAATTCTTTTTATTTCGCTGTTTGGAATTCATTGAATTTCTTGACCTGAGGATTGATGTCTTCAACAATTCTGGGAAATTCTCAAGCATTATCTGTTTAAGTGTTGCCTCTTATTCTCCTTTATGTTCTTGTTTCACATTTTCATCTCCATTTCTCTGTTATATCCTGGATAAATGCTTCAGGTTATTGTCCTAGGTACTAATTCTCTCTTCACCTATTTTAGTCTGCTACTTAATCTATCCATTGAGTTTTTAAAAGGTTTTATTTAGATAAAATTTATATGCTATAAAATTTAACCATTTAAAGTGTACAATCAGTGGTTTTTAGTATATTTACCTGGTTTTGTACCCATCCCCATAATCTAATATTAGAATATTTTCATAATCTCCAAAAGAAAACGTGTACCCACTAGCACTCACTGTTCTGACACTTCACTCCACATCCCTCAGGCAGATAACTAGTCTACTTTCTGTATCTATAGACTTGCCTATCCTATTACATGAAATGTAAATAGTATCACATTAACTAGTTTTTTTTGTGACTGATTTGTTTCACTTGGCATAATGTTTTTGATGTTCATCCATGTTACAGCATGTGTCAGTAGTTCATTCTTTTTTATGGCCAAATAACATTTTATTATCTGGACACATTTGCTTACCTCTTCATCAGTTAATGGGCATTTGGGTTGTTTCTTCTTTATGGCTATTGTAAATAATGCTACTATCAATATTTGTGTACAGGTTCTTATGTGGATATGTTTTCATCATCCATTGAGCCCTTAATTTTATTTAATTTATTTTTTAATGTTTCATTCATTTTTTGAGAGAGAGTGAGCGAGCAGGCATGGGGGAGGGGCAGAGAGAGAGGGAGACACAGAATCCAAAGCAAGCTTCAGGCTCTGAACTGTCAGCTCGGAGCCCAACAGGGGGCTTGAACCCATGAACTGTGAGATCATGACCTGAGCCAAAGTCGGATGCTTAACCAACTGAGCCACCTACATGCCCTTCATGTTTACATTCTTACTGTAAAAGAGTCATAGTATAAAAGTATATAGTGCAAATAGAGGTGTCTTCTTTCTCCTCCATTTCCACTGCTAGTAGGGTACTACTGTAAAATAGTTGAATATGCTTCCTTTGGACCTCTTTTGTATACATTTATATAACATTTGTACAATCTGTTGCTTTTGTTTTAACATAAAGGAATTCTGTGTATTTTGAGACTTGCTTTTTCTTTTTTTTTTTATAAATTTTTTTAAAACATTTATTTATTTTTGAGACAGAAAGAGAGCATGAGTGGGGGGAGGGGCAGAGAGAGAGGGAGACACAGAATCCGAAGCAGGCTCCAGACTCTGAGCTGTCAGCACAGAGCCCGCTGCGGCTCTCGAACTCTCAGACTGCGAGATCGTGACCTAAGCCTAAGTCAGATGCTCAACCAACTGAGCCACCCAGGTGCCCCTAGACTTGCTTTTTCTTCATCAGTATATTTTGAGGTTCTTTTGTTAGTACACATAATTCTTAATGGTTGCATAGTTTTATTTCTATATGCCATAATTTGTGTAAGTTAGCTATTGATAGACACATGTATTTTTTCTGGATTTTGCCCTTGCAAATAGTGAATTGGTCAACACCCTTATTAATTTTTTAGACATGTACTAAGGCAAAAACCATTATGTGCCAGGCACAGTTTTGAATGCTAGAAATACACAGAAATAGACACAATCTGTGCCTTAGAGTTGCTTACAGTTATATAAATCCTCTAAAGACATGATTGGGGGATCTGGTACTATTCTGAATGCAAGAGAAGATAGATTTTTATCACAGTGGGTATTGAATGCTATTGTCTTCTGAATAAGTTCTCATTTGGTCCTTATTAATTTTTAATTTATCTTTCTAGATTCTGATAAATTGTTGCCTCCAAAGGATAGAACTTCTTTTCCTCTAGGGTTTATATTTGCTTCTGCCAGTTGCCTGGGCATTACTTCCTGGACTACTTTGATTAAATTCTTGTCTAAGGTTGTAGGAATTCATACTGAAAATCCACGTGGGTGTCCACTTGAGGTTAAGACATTTCATGGAAGAAATTTTTTCTTCCTCCGCCCATTGCTGAGTTCAAAACAGGCAAATTTCTATGCCCTTTCTCTTACTCTTACACTGAAGAGTCATAGTCTTCTGTTAGAAGCCTCACTTTCTGGCGGCCTTGCCCTCCTTGGGTTTGGTAGAAATCCCCAAGGCGAAATCCAACCATGATCCTTTTATTTCAGGATTCCTACACTCACTTTTTGGTTTTTTGTTTGTTTGTTTGTTTATAGAATTATTCAGAGTCTCTATTCTGCCATTGTGCTGAAAATGAAATTGTTTAGTTTTTGTAACACATTCTTCCTTTGGTTTTCAGTTTATCATGATCGTGGTTTCTTTCTGTGCCCACTCCTCTCCTTTCAGGCACTGCTGTACCCTGAAAGCATGTAGAAGCATGAAAGCATGCAGTTTTTGTTTTTTTTTTTAGACTGTGGCCTCTTTGTAAGAAGAGGAATCTTTAAGTCTTGTCACTTTTTGCATTCCAATCTAATTTTTGAAAATGTTAGTTTAAAATAAAGAATGAATACCTCTATTTGTTGGAGGCTTTCCATTTCCGAAAAGGGGCAAGAGTTTCAACAAATACCTATTAGGAACTAAGTCTGTAGAAGTGTATTTAGAATTCAGTAGGAAAGGAAATGTTTCCTTAATTTGCATGAATCAAATTCTGCTTCATTTTACAATAAGGTAAAATCATTTCATTGCTTAGCCTCTCACCCTGAAAGAAGAGAGATAGCTATTGTTATAATTGTTTAATGTTGTTGGGGGGAAAAATAGTAGTTGTTTGATAGTGTAATGATACTAATGTGTATAGTAATCTTATTTTTATTCCATTGTGTTCCCCTATTGTTAACCTTCCACCTGTTGGTTGTTGGATGAAATGAGAGAAAAACAGTGTTGGCCATTTCATGTACAGTTGCATTGGCATCCACTGACATTTATTTCTACATTTTTTTTAATGCTTATTTATTTTTGAGAGAGAGAGAGAGACAGAGCATGAGAAGGAGAGGGGCAGAGAGAGAGGGAGACACAGAATCCGAAGCAGGCTCCCGGTTCTGAGCTTTCAGCACAGAGCTGGATGTGGGGCTTGAATTCAAGAACCGTGAGATCATGACCTGAGCTGAAGTGGGACACTTAACTGACTGAGCCACCCAGGTGCCCCTATTTCTACATTTTTAATGTTTTCCTGTCTTTATATTTTTCCCTACCCTAAATAAGGTTTTTTTAATCCATTTTTTTTTTTTATTTTTTTTTTCAACGTTTTTATTCATTTTCGGGACAGAGAGAGACAGAGCATGAACGGGGGAGGGTCAGAGAGAGAGGGAGACACAGAATCGGAAACAGGCTCCAGGCTCTGAGCCATCAGCCCAGAGCCCGACGCGGGGCTCAAACTCCCGGACCGCGAGATCGTGACCTGGCTGAAGTCGGACGCTTAACCGACTGCGCCACCCAGGCGCCCCTAATCCATTATTTTTTTAAATATTTTGAGAGAGAGGGCACGTGTGAGTGAGGGGCAGAGAGAGAATCCCAAGCAGGCTCTGTGCTGCCAGCTCAGAGCCCAGCGCAGGGCTTGATCACATGAGCCGTGAAATCATAACCTGAACCAAAACCGAGTCTAGACACCTAACCAAGAGTCTAGAGCCACCCAGGTGCCCCTAATTTTACCCATTAGAATATAGGCATACCTCAGAGATCCTGTGGGTTTGGTTCAGACCACCACAATAAAACAAATATCACAGTAAAATGAGTCAGATGTATGTTTTGGTTTCCCATGTATATAAAAAGTTGTATTTACACTATGTTATAGTCTGTTACATGTGTTACATAGCATCGTGTCTGAAAAAACAATGTGCATAGCTTAATTAAAAAACTGCTAAAAATGCTAACCTCCATTGAGCTGTTAGTGAATTGTAATCTGTTTTGCTTGTGGAGCTTCTTGCCTGGATGTTGATGGTCATTGATCAGGGTGGTGGTTGCTGAAGGTTGGGGTGGCTCTGGCAATTATACGAAATCAGACAATGAAATTTGCAGCATTGATCAACTCTTCCTTTCAGGAATGATATCTCTGTAGCATTTGATGTTGTTTGATAGCATCTGAACCACAGTAGAACTTCTTTTAAAGTTGGAGTCAATCCTCAAACCCTGCCACTGCTTTATCAACTGAGTTTATGTAATACTCTAAGTCCTTTCTTGTCATTTCAGAAAGTGACAGCATTTTTACCAGGAATGGATTCCAACTGAAAAAACCACTTTCTTTGCTCATACATATGGTGCAACTCCTTATCTGTTAAAGTTTTATCATGAGATTCCAACAATTCAGTCACATCTTTAGGGTCCACTTCTAGACCTTGCTGTTTCCACCACATCTGCAGTTACTTCCTCCACTGAAGTCTTGAACCCCTCAAAGTCATCCATGAGGGCTGGAATCCATTTTTTTCTACCCTTCTGTTAATGTTAATATTTCGACTTCTTTCCATGAATCATACAGGGGTTTTTTTGTTTTTTGTTTTTTGGGTTTTTTTTGAGAGAGAGAGAGACTCCCAAGCAGGTTCTGCACTGTCAGCACAGAGCTTTATGTGGGGCTCAAATCCATGAGCCGTGAGATCATGACCCAAGCTGAAAAACAAGAGTTGGCTGCTTAACTTAGTGAGCCACCCAGGTGCCCCAAATCACACATGTTTTTAATGGCATCTAGAATGGTGAATCTTTTCCAGAAGGTTTTCAGTTTACTTTGTCCAGATGCATCAGAAGAATCACTGTCTATGGCAGCTGTGTATTTCTTAAGTAAAGACTTGAAAGTCAGAATTACTTCTCGATCCTTGGGCTGCAGAATGGATTTTGTTTGCTGGCATGAAAACATTAATCTTGTTGCACGTCTCCATAAGAACTCTTGGGTGATCAAGTACATTGTCAGTGAGTAGTATTATTTTGAAAGGAAGCTTTTTTTCCCTGAGCAGTAGGTCTCAAAGTAGGCTTAAAATATTCAGTAAGCCATGTTGTAAACAGATGTGCTGTCATCTAGGCTTTGTTGTTCCATTTACATTGCACAGGAAGAGTACATTTAACGTGATTCTGAAGGGCTCTAGGATTTTTGGAATGGCCAATGAGCACTGCCTTCAACTTAAAGTCACTAGCTGCATTAGCCCCTTACAAGAGACAGCCTGTTCTTTGACTCTTTGAAGACAGGCATTGACTTCTCTCTAGCTATGAAAGTCTTAGATGGCCTCTTCTTCCAATAGAAGGCTGTTTCATTTCCACTTAAAATCTGTTGTTTAGTGTAGCCACCCTTGTTAATTACCTTAACTACATCTTCTGGATAACTTGCTGCAGTTTTATATCTCTTACTGTTTCACCTTGCACTTTCATGTTAGAGAGACGGCTTCTTTCTTAAAACCTCATGAACCAATCTCTGCTAACTTCAAATCTTTCTTCTCAGTTTCTTCACTTTCTCAGACTTTACAGATTTGAAGAGAGTTAGAACCTTGTTCTGGATTAGGCTTTGGCTTATGGGAATTTTGTGGCTGCTTTGATCTTCTATCCAGACCACTCAGACTTTGTCCATATCAGCAATAAAAGGCTGTTTTGTTTTCTTACCACTCAAGTGTTCACTGGAGTAGCACTTTTAATTTCCTTTAAGAACTTTTTATGTTGCATTTACAACTTGGCCAACTGGTACATTTCATTTGATGATGTATTCTTCAGATTAAACAGTAATGTTCACTACAAAATGACCATAATAGTAACTTTTTTTTTTTTTAAATACAGTCATACTCATCATCCTTAGCTGTGTGAAGAAGAAAGACTGGAATTAATATATGACTGTGGGCATTGATGAAAATGACAATAGCTGAAGAGGCAGAGATCACATCATTGGGATGAAACTCCATGGTTTAGCACTGTGCTACACAGAGTATGATCTGTAGATGTTACTGGGCCATGCTTTTCATTTAATGAGGACTTGCAGAAATTACTCCTAATTTCTCCAGTTCGTTTCAGTGAGACAGTATATTATGGTTTAAGAGCATGTGAAGGAATAAATGTTTGCCACTGTTAATGCTAGCCCTGAAGATGAGTATGGTTAAACAAAAATAAAGTGATATATTCAACAAAATAAACAAACTCTTTTGCTAGGTAATGCAGGGTGGGCTTGCGGAGAGGGAAACAGCAGATGAAGGAGAGAAAAGAGGAGAAAGGAAAATAAGATGTCAGTGAGTAGAAGTTAGGTATTGTGATAAGTTATTGGCAATGAAAAAGCAGATGACAGTAAAAAAAAAAAGTGGAAAACAAGGATATCAGACTATCACAATTTGCTGCAGAGTTGGTTGGGCTTATAGATCTCATTGTTATTTAAGGCTGTCACAATAATGCAGTCATTGTTAGGCTAAATTATGTTCAGTACACAATGGCAGGGCTCTTTTAGGATAGAGTTTTGCCACACTTAAAAAGTTTTTTGGACTTCTGAGATTTTATGTATATATGTATTTTATGTCTATATAATTTGTTTTAAGTTTTTATTTTAATTCAATTAACATAGTATTTTATTACTTTCAAGTGTATAAGATAGTAATTCACTTCCATACATCATTCTGTGTCCATCATAAGTACACTCCTCAATCCCTGTCACCTATTTAACCATCCCCTCAGTCCCCACATTAATTTAAAAATTTTTAATATTTAAAAGTGTTAGTCTTTGTATTTATCCATTATCTCATATCTTGATTATGCCAGGGAGGCATATGGCATATTCAAGCTTGATTTAACATTATGAGTGTATATTTGGATAGCTTTGATATTTTGAGTTGGGGGAAATGGAATAGGACTGTTAGAATACAGTGATTACAGTTTTAAAGTGATTATCTTTTAAATTGCTTTTTTCTCTTTTGTATACAAACTGGCTTGAGCCTTCCAAGGGCTTTACATCTCGTGAAGTTAAGAGTAATAATAAATGTGTCTATTCTTCACTATGTTGACTGTTTTGTGTTTCCACAGTTCACCTTTGGTGTGAAGCAGCTTACTGTAGTAATTCTTGGAGAAGTAATAGTGGAGAGAGGGTATGTTAAGCTCCAGAGCAGCCTTTTAATACTATATTAATTTCTTTCTTCAACCCAGTACTGTAGTAATAAGCCCCAGTCATAGGGGAGAGTAAATCTCAAGAATAATCCCTCACATGCATTGAGTTGGAAAACATTTTAGGAACTGAACTGGTGTCACTGTAAGTACAGGGTTACAAGTCCTAGGCTGTTGTAATCTAGAGCAGAGATTCCCAGCTGTGGTGTTATGACATACTGGAGTGTCCTTCAGTTTTGTGGTGTGCTCCAATACCTTGTCATTGATGATAGTTGCAAAATTTGTCAGTGGTTTTCTTAATACTCCCCACGCCCAAAGGTAATAAATTAGAATGGATTCATATCACTTTGAACCATTTGCTTTTGTGAGGAAGGAAAGAAAAGGAGGTGCTGGCTGGACTACTGAAGCCAGAGCCACTGAACAGCCAAATCAGTTTTTTGTTTTGTTTTGTTTTGTTTTAAGTAGGTTTCACGCCCAACATGGGGCTTGAACTCACAACCCTGAGATCAAGAGTTGCATGTTCTGTTTGCTGAGCCAGCCAGGTACCCCAAGCCAAACCAGTTCTGAAATTGTTTAATCATTTCTCTCTCAAGGTATTTAGATGTATCAGGATCTTTCTTACTGATTATGTAAATCCATCTGGATCTCTTCAGAGCTCAGATTCCTGTGTGTTTTTCAGACTTGAGCCAACATAAGATGATGGCTTAGTTGGGAGTTTTTCAGGTTTACTCTAGATTTGTGGTGCTTCCAAACATTTAGATTCTGGACCTGACCATTTTTGATGAATGAGGTGAGAAAAAGAAATTCTTTTGCTAGTAGCTTTAGGCCTTTTTGTCTGGGAGGACAAGATGTCGGTGCACTTTTATGCAAATTCTGGAAAGAAAATGCATGTTTAAAGAGTGACTGAAATCATGTATTTTTGGTTAGGTATTAAATATTGAGATAAGAATCATTTCGGCATATTAAATTTATTCAGCAACTTAATTTTTATTTTTCAAGTAATTCTGGTATTTAAGTATTAGGAAAATTAAACTTTTATTAATACAATATTCATAGATTTTTTAAATGCGGTTTTTTCATATTTAATCCAAAATGAAGATATGTCTTACCAGTGGTGTGTTACTATTCAGTTGGCAGTAGTCTTCTTTTTCCAGGGTTATATAAAATAATGGTGCATCTTAAGACTGATGATGTTTCTTAGATTCAGAAAATGATGATACATTTGCAATATATGTAATTAGTTTTTCCATATCCTCACCAATTTAGGTACAGACAAGGGTGATATTTGGCCAAGAACCATTGCAAATTTCTTGGCTTCTTCCCCTCCCAGTGGTTTCAGGGTAGTTCTGCTTCTCTGGTTACAGCTGTTACCTTCTGCAATTAGTTTCTATTATCCTTATTTTAGTCTGTAGCTGCCATTTTCAGCACTGTATGGGAAAGCTGGCCATGTTGCCATAATGGTTTTCACAGCTGGTGGTATCATCACTTTTGCTAGTGTTTCTCATCCACTTTTATAATACTTTGTCTTCAATGATAGGAGGAGCTGAATGCTTTCCTAATGTGATAATAGCTTTCTGTTGATTGATACTACATGGTGTGATCTCTAAATAGATCACTAGCTCTTTACATCCTCAAGTAAGTATGAATTCTTGTTTATTTTTACATCAAATTTTTAGGTCCTTCTCTTTTAGCTTCTGTGTCCATGTTCAGGAAACTTAGGGCTAGTTTCTTTGTTGTTGCTTTGTTTTGTTTTGTTTTGTTTTGTTTTGTTTTGTTTTGGAGTATACCTCATTAGAACCAATTTCTTAGATGATCCAAAGGACCCTTGAGGGGACTGACTGCTTATTTAAAGATGTGTTCTGCCTTCTCCAGTGAATTATTGTTCTGAGAATACACCAAAGGATAAATTCCCTGTTTTGTGAACCATCCAAATAGACAAACCATTTGACCTTCCATTCTTTGTATTTTTTTTTTTTTATGTTTTGATTTCAAGTGCATGGGTGAATTACTACCTTTATTAGTGGGCTTAGTAAATATGCATTAGCCCCCAAGAGGTTGGTCATGCTTTATCTCTTTATTGGAGGCGATGTGGATGTGTGCAAAGTAGTTTAAAGCCTAGTAGCTAAGACATTAAGGGGCTGGCATGAATTGTCTTTTTATGTAGTGACTCACCCGCTCAGTAAAAAAAAAACTTTTTATGTAGTGACTCATCCCCTCAGAATGTTTTAGATTCTGACCTGTGATATTGAAATGGAAAGTGGATTGTAGATTATAACCCCTTTTCATGAGGGGAGTTTGGAACAGAGATCCTGCATTATCTGCTGCTATATAACAAATTATCTCCAAATATAGTAATTTAGAAGAACAAACCTTTATAATCCCATGTCGCCCAAAGGGTCTGGAATCAGAGGCTTAGCTGGATGGTTCTGGCTTAGAGTCTCTCTTGAGTTTGTAAGCAAGATATTGGCCTGGGCTGCAGTCATCTGAAAGACTGGCTTAGGCTTAGGAGAATATGCTTCCAAATCATACATGGTTATTAGCAGGAGGCCAGTAATCTTAGCATGCAGGCTTCTGAATTAGGCTGTTCACAATACAGCAAGTGATTCTAAAGAGAATGACCAAGATGTAAACCATATTGTTTTATAACCTAATCTTGGGAGTGACATACCATCATTTCAGCTATGTTCTGTTAGTCACACTGTTGAATTTTGGTACAGTGTGGGAAGGAACTACACAAAGATGGGAATACAAGAAAGCAGAGTTAATTGCAGATTCTCTTGGGAGTTTGGTCATCACAGGTCTTTTTCTTTGTGGACATGTAAGAATTAGTGTCAGGGTGAGGAAAGCATTTCTTTTTTCATAGCACTCTTAATCATTATGTTCAGGAGACATAAGGGATAATGATACCAATAAAGCTCTTCTTAACTTACCTTTATATCCTTATGTTTCAGTTAGTACCTGTGCAAATTGCCTTATATATCCTTGATTTGATAACAGGGCTTGCGCTCCCTGTTTTAGTAAAGTTCTCAAGATCTGCAGAATTTCTACAGCAGTGTTACCCAAAATGTGATTATTGAAACAAGACTTTTCAGAGATGCTCTACACTAATGGGTTTCCATTACTTTTGGAAACTTCTTTGTTATCTTCTTCTCCTTGGAGAATCAATGTTGAAGTCTCTGAGAAGTCCCGCATTGAAGATACCAGTTTTTCATTGTTGCACCCAGTGTTCTTAATTCACTTGAGGGGCACCTGGGTGGCTCAGTTGGTTAAGCATCCACCTTAGGCTCAGGTCATGGTCTTACAGTGGTTCATGAGTTTGAGCCCTGCATCAGGCGCTCTGCTGTCAACACGGAGCCCATTTCAGATCCTCTGTCCCCTTTTCTCTGCCCTTTCCCCACTTGTGCGTGCGCTTGCTCTCTCTCTCTTTCAAAAGTAAACATTTAAAAAAATAGTAAAATAAAATAATAAAAATTTACTTGATCAGGGCACCTTGGTGGCTCAGTTAAGTGTCTGACTTCAGCTCAGGTCATGATCTCGTGGTTCGTGAGTTTGAGCCCCGCATCACATTGGGCTCTTTGCTGTCAGCCAGAGCCTGCTTTGGATCCTCTGTCCCCCTCTGTCTCTGCAACTCCCCCTCTTCCCTTCTCCCCATCGCACGTGTGCATGCTCTCTGTCTCTGTCTCAAAAATAAACATTAAAAAAATTTACTTGATCATTGAATCACTGTATTATATACCTGAAACAAATAATAACACTGTATGTTAAATACACTGGAATTAAAATTTAAAAACTTGAAAAAAAATATACTTGATCATATAACCTACATTTGTTAACATAAGTGGAATAAATTAAAAACCTTGTTCTAACAGAACTTTATCACATATATTTCTTTATTCAAAACAAGTCACTTAGGCAGCTTTATTTCTGTATTTTAGATACTTAAAATTTTTCTTAACTGCGTTTCAATTTGTAATTATTTTGCATTTTGGAAGGCAGCTGAGATCAGAAATTGCAAGTAGTTGATACCTTATTTTCATTTTACTAGCAATTATGATACTGCAGGATCTAAGGAAAGATTTCATTCTTGGCCACTTTAAGAGCCATTTAGGAATTTAGAATTTTTTTTTTTTTTTAACATTTAGTGATTTATTATCAATGTTTTTCAGCATATTCTAGACCCTGGGGATGCTGTGATCAAAAACATGGTCTGTCCTCATTGTGAGGTGAGAGCCAAACAAATGTAGGAGGTAATTGCAGAAAGGCCACAGAGACCAAAGTAAAGGTGTGGTAGTCCACAGATACCTGCTTGTGGGCCAAGTGTGTGTGCCTATTAATAAGTTCTTTTCCAGTGATTCTCAACAGAGAAGGCAGGAGGTTTTTTTGTTTGTTTGTTTTTTATTTCTTTATTTTGAGAGAGAGAGAGAGAGAGAGAGAGAGAATGAATCCCAAGTAGGCTCTGCACTATCAGCACACAGCCAGACATGGGGCTCAAACTCATGAACGGTGAGATCATGACCTGAGCCAAAATCAAGAGTTGGTCGCTTAACCGACTGAGCCACCTAAGTGCCGCGAGAAGGGAGGATTTTTCCAATCTGTAGTGGTATTGGATGCTGTTAAATTTACTTAAAGGCATCATAAACTGAAAAGGTCTAGAAATATTTGTTAGTGATACTTGATTGTCCAGCAACAGCACAAACTAGCTTTTAAGTAGAGAATTGTTGAGTTCTGAACAGATACCCATTTTGGTCTACTTTATTCCAAGAAAAGATGCTCATTAAGAGTATTTATAATGTTACATGAAATAATTTCTAATACCATGGGTTATTTGATTTTTAAACCCGTAAGTTGCAGGCTTCTATGGTTTTTGTTTTGCTTTGTTGTATACTGATAAAGAATGTCCACTAGTGATAACAGAAGAGTTGAACAGTAAAAACTTATAAACAAGAATGTAAATACATAGTCATTTGGGTTATGTGGAAAAATAACTGCATATCTTGGGCCCAGATATGTTATATTCTGATATTGATAGTTTAAATTATGTGCAGATACCCTATTTAAGAAAACAAATATGGGCTGTAAATTGTAAATTAAATTATTTAAAATGTTTTCAAAAGGCTTTTTGCATGAATGGTTACTTGTATACTTTCTCTGAAAAGCTTGCATGTCTGAAATGACACCTTTTTTAAGGATGATGGAGAACTGTGGTTTTTACAATTGGAAAGCAGTAAAGGAAACAGTGCTGAAACTTTTAAGCACTTAAAACCTAGGCTGAGATCTTGTAACTGTTACAATGGAGTAACAGTGAAGTTTTGTAGGTAGCTGGCTGCTCTTCATAACTAACCACTTTACAGCATCGATGTTTTCAAATATATTTGGAAATCTTTTGATTGTGAATTATGGGACAAGCAATTAAAACTTTGAGAGTGAGGCATACATACAAGGTGTAAGGGACTTGAAAAGATATGAGCCTATGGAGGAAATTTAATCAAGGATTTCATTCTGTGTAGAAGGATATTTATGTTGTCATTTTTCTTAAAGTACAAATTATTATTGATACTCTTTTCTAGAAACGATTGCAGAAAGAACTGTTGGCTTTGCAAAATGACCCACCTCCCGGAATGACTTTAAATGAAAAGAGTGTTCAAAATTCAATTACACAGTAAGTAGTTAATTTATTATTATTATTATTATTACTTAATGTTTACTTATTTTTGAAAGAAAGAGGGCACACATGCACACGAGCTGGGGAGGGGCAGAGAGAGAAGGGGACGGAGGATGTGAAGTGGGCCGACAGTCAGATGTGGGGCTTAAACTCATGAATCATGAGATCATGACCTGAGCCCGAGCTGAAGTCAGATGCTTGACCTACTGAGCCACCCAGGTGTCCTGGTAGTTAATTTTTGAAGTACTTACGTGTTTCATTTATTAGAGTAATGTATGAATATATACTTACTTTTTTAATGTAGAATTTTCATATTTAATTCCACTCTCTTCTATCGAGATAAACAAATAGATCTTATTCTATGCATTTATATATACAATTTGGTGTTATGTAATATCATATACATTATATATAATGTATGATTTGTAACCCTTTGTTTTTTAAAACCATATGTTTGATTACTATTTTTTTTTTTTTTTTTTTTTTTTTTTAGTGTTTATTTTTGAGAGAGGGACAGAGTGCGAGCAGGGCAGGGGCAGAGAGAGAGAGGGAGACAGAGAATCAGAAGCAGGCTCTGGGCTGTGAGCTGTCAGCACAGAGCCCAACACAGGGCTCAAACTCATGAACCGTGAGATCATGACCTGGGCCGAAGTCAGACGCTTAAAACAACTGAACCACCCAGGTGCCCCTGATTAGTAGTTTTTAAAATGTCTCTTGCTAAGAAGGCAGCATTTAAAAACTTAGGTCTGTCTTCATTTATGAAATGATCTTCATCTTAAATAACACAATTTGGCATGAAGTTGTTTATCACAGTTTTCAAAACCACATGTAAAAGTTTAAAGAGAGTAATAGTCAAGAGGTGTCTGCATCCCATGAACACAGTAGTTGCCCTGTACAGAAGGGTAAATAAATGAATGTCAGACCCTCACCAACCTCTTTTAATAGATAAGAAACTTCTTCATGAGGATGAAAAAGTGAAGCATGAAAGGAAGACACAGAAATATTCTAATTCCCCTCCTTCCTTGGGAGTAAAGAAGTGAAATCTTTTCCCAGATACAATACCAAGAAGGGTAGAGAGATATGTGTCCTCTTGCATAAAAATGAGCATTTGAATTAGTTTGAAACATTTTCAAGGTTATCACTTTAAGTCTCCAACCCTGTGTAGTCTATTTTTTACCACTCCGTTGATTTAATATTTTATTAGACAAGGGTAAATGTTCTGAAATGGGGGGGGGGGGGTAGGGGTGGAATTTAAAATAATTAAACCTCCTCTTAAAAAAAAAAAAAAAAACTCCAAAAACATAAAAGGGATAGGAGGCAACAAAATAAAAGTATACTGTAGACCAAGTTGTAGGGCAAAAACTTAGTGATAGTCTAGGTCCAGAGAGCAAAAGTGACCAAAATTCATGGACTAGGGCACCTGTATGGCTCAGTCAGCCAAGTGTCTAACTCTTGATTTCAGCTCAGGTCATGATCTCATGGTTCATGGGATCAAACCCCACTGTCAGCATAGAGCCTGTTTGGGATTCTCTCCTTTCTCTCTCCCCCTCTTTCTCAAACAAACATGTAAAAGAAAAAAATTCATGGGCATATTTATCTTTTTAGAGAAACAGTTTTGGTTACCTTTGACTTTGATACTTGAGTCAGTACTTAAGACAGAAGTCAAGCCTTTTAAGAACAGGGATATGAAGAATGGATCTACTGATGGTTGGATGGATATTGATGTTTGAAAATGTAGTGTAGATTTCTATCTCTATAACAATCATTTTAAAACATTGCTGGGTTCGCAAGTATTTTTAGGTTCCCTGCAAAACTGAGCAGAAGATACAGAGATTTCTCATATATCCTCTGCTCTCACAAACGCAGTCTCCCCCATTATCAACATCTTGTCCCCAGAGTGGTATATTGGTTATAATTGATGAATTATGATTGACACATCATAATCACGCAGAGTCTGTAGTTTACATTGTAATTCATTCTTGATGTTTCTAAGGATTTGGGCAAATGTACAGTGACCTGCATTATCATTATGGTATCATACAGAATGTTTTCATTGGCCTAAAAATCCCCTGTGCTCCAGCTATTCATCACCTCCCCCAACCACTGATCTTCTTACTTTCTCTGTAGTTTTCCCTTTCTCAGAATGTCATATAGTTGGAACCATACAGTAAGTAGCCTTTCAGATCTCTTTTACTTAGTAATATGCATTTAAGGTTCTTCCATTTCTTTTTGTAACTCTCAATTGATTTTTCATTTCCATCAAACAAAATTTGAAAATGGAATGTATGGCATTTGTTCTGTATAATTATGTGATTTTTTTTTTGTTGTTCTGTGTAATTAAACAGAATATATTCCATTTTCATTGGTAATAAGTGCTTCCTCTTTCAGTCTTTTTTTGGTGGGGCAGGAGGACTACACAACACAATGATTTATAAAATGTTAATGGAATGTTCTGCATTAAAAAAAAATTTTTTTTTAATGTTTATTTATTTTCAAGAAACAGAGTGCAAGTGGGGGAGGGGCAGAGAGAGAAGGAGACGCTGTCAGCACAGAGCCTGACGCGGGGCTCAAACTCTTGAATCATGAGATCCTGACCTGAGCCGAAGTCAGACCCTCAACTGACTGAGCCACCCAGGCGCCCCTGTTTTACATTTTTATAAATGGAAACATTTGTATCAAGTAATTATACCATATTATATTATAACTACCAAAACAGCAGTGTCTTTGTTGCAGGATAAACCTGTCATTTAGAGAGGTTTGTCAGGCAGTTTTTTTTTTTTAATAATTTATTGTAAATCAATCACAAAAGTTTTATATCTTTATCTTCCAGGATCTATAAATACTCTTAAAAAATTCTATCTTAAAATATGTGTTTAAATGGGATAAGAATTATAACGAAAGCACATTAAGCTTTCTGGAAGACAGTTTGGTGGCATATATTAAGATATTTAAAAATGAGAGTGTCATATCCTTTGACCTAAGAAATAAACCCATGCTGTCTTAAGGAAGGAACAGAGATACAGAAAGATTAGCCCAGGGGCACCTGGTTGGCTCATTCAGTAGAACATGCCACTCTTGATCTCTGGGTTATGAGTTTAAGCCCCATGTTGGTGGACATAGGGCTTATTTAAAAAAACAAAATTAACTTAGAACTAACTATACTTCTTTCAACATTACTATTTCTGGGGACAATTTGGAAACAATGTAAATATCTATAATTGGGAAATGGTTTCTCAGTGAAATGGCATCCCCTGAGTTACAGCTGATAGCATGAAACACAAAAATTTTGTATAGTCCTAATTACCTGTGAAAATCCTTAGAGAGGCAATATTGGTATGTATCCTGTCTTAATATATCCAACAGAGCTGGTTTTTCCTCCAGAAGGGAATAGTTGGTTGTTTTTTTTTGTTAGTAGGAGTTATGAATGCATGAAAAATACCTGTCTAAACATTAGAATCCTAGAACAATAGTTATTCACAGGAAGTTAAGAACTGAAACTTCTCCCATATTCATCCTCAGAGGCATGTACCCATAATTGGAATCATAAACACTGGTGATTTGAATGTATATAAGTGTGCACATAATTCAACTATTAGATGTCAATATCATAGATAAAGAAACTACAAAATGACTAGAATGAAACGTACCCCAAAAATTTCTACAGTGATTATCTTTGGGCGACTTTTGTTTATTTATACCTTTCTAAATTTTCTGTGGTGAACAAACATGCATTACTTTTTTAATTAGCAAAAGTTATTTAAAATTACCCTGTACAGGGGCACCTGGGTGGCACAGTCGGTTAGGCGTCCGGCTTCAGCCAGGTCACGATCTCGCGGTCCGGGAGTTCGAGCCCTGTGTGGGCTCTGGGCTGATGGCTCAGAGCCTGGAGCCTGTTTCCGATTCTGTGTCTCCCTCTCTCTCTGCCCCTCCCCCGTTCATGCTCTGTCTCTCTCTGTCCCAAAAATAAATAAACGTTGAAAAAAAAATTTTAAATTACCCTGTACAGTGTTGAAAATTATGCCTTCTTTGACCGATCTCACCCAGGTATTGGAAGGATTACTGAGATATTTGCTTAGCTATTATTTAAAAGCTGTGTTTATGGGGTGCCTGGGTGGCGCAGTCGGTTAAGCGTCCGACTTCAGCCAGGTCACGATCTCGCGGTCCGTGAGTTCGAGCCCCGCGTCAGGCTCTGGGCTGATGGCTCAGAGCCTGGAGCCTGTTTTCAATTCTGTGTCTCCCTCTGTCTCTGCCCCTCACCGGTTCATGCTCTGTGTCTCTCTGTCCCCAAAATAAATAAATGATGAAAAAAAAAAATTAAAAAAAAAAAAAAAAAAAAGCTGTGTTTGGATAGATCACATGTAAATTTGTGGTACATTATATCCTAAAATTTGCCTTTAAACAGAAGGAAAGGGCACCAGGAAGTCCTCTGATTTTTCCTTGGAATAATCACTGCATAGTGGATGTCAAGATAGCTAGAAAGGACCCAGTTTTTAAAGAGAATAGATTTTTGTTTTTAATGCAGTTTATGCATTATACATTTTCTCAACGTTTTTATTCATTTTTGAGACACGGAGTGTGAGTGGGGAGGGGCACAGAGACACACACACACACACACACACACACACACACACACACACACACACAAAATCTGAAGCAGGCTCCAGGCTCTGAGCTGTCAGCACAGAGCCCGACTTGGGGTGGGGTGGGGGGGCTCGAACTCACGAACCATGAGATCATGACCTGAGCCGAAGTCAGACGCTTAACTGACTGAGCCACCCAGGTATCCCTGCATTATATTTAATTTACTGCGTACTGGTTCTAATATCAGGAAAGTGCTATGCGATTTATGTTTCCAACACTTTGAGATGAATATCTATTTTCAATGAAATTTTAACTTGTTTTTAATACCAATTTTACAATTGAAATAGTTCAAACAAGAGAGGTAAAACAGCTTACTCATGGCCACACAGCTAAAGGACAGACCTGTGTAATTTCATGATAAAATATTGGCTCTTGGCTTATATTTTTTATTGCCATGTATAGTATTCAACACGCATTCTGAAAATGAATAGCTATGTTCTTAAGGGCCTGTATGTGTTAGCTGATTGCTTTCAGAGAGTAGACACATTTATTATTTTACATACTCTAAAGTCCATAGTATATGGAATCGTGACTAGAACCCCAACCCTGTATTCTCAATATTACTTCCTTTTGTTTCCCTGTACTTAAAGTAGTACATTTTTATACCTAAAAAATTTAAGAGGAAAGGAATTGGCCAGAGAGATAATTAGGAATTCATTCTTATGACTGGTCCATTTTTGCTTCGCAATGTGACTCTATCATCTTTGCCACCATAACCCTTGTTCTACTCCTGTTCCTCCTTTTTTTTTTTTAAAGAGCAAGAGATAGGTGTCTGGCTGGCTTGGTCTGTAGAGCATGCGACTCTTGATCTCAGGGTTTTAAGTTTGAGCACTATGTTGGGTGTAGAGATTACTGAAAAATAAATTAAAAGAGCAAGAGATAAGTGTACAGACTATAATTATAAACAGATTTGTATTCATGATTGTTATATGTGGAAACAAAGTATGCTTGTAAAGAGGCCATAGAAATCTCTTCTAAGTTTTATTAAACAACTGAAACATAAGACGCAAAGGAAAGGCATATAGAGCCTTGAATAGCCATCGGAGTAAGTGGACTGATGTCAGCTTAGCTTCTTTTTCCTGTTTAGTCTTCTCTAGAGTACTGATGAGAAGATGTGTCTAACGGCCATGATTCTCTAGTCGTTGTTGATATCTACTTCCACCATTGTTTCTAAAATGACATCAGAAAGGCAGTTCATTTGTTTCATGTTATCTATAAAATCTTTTCAGTCATTGCAGAAATAGTGTTTCTGCATATGATAAATAGTGTTATAAAAATAGTGTTCCTGCATATAATAATTTCTGCATAAAATAAAGAGCACAGGCTTTAATGTCAGCACACTTGAGTTGGGTTTTATTTTGTGTTTTTAGACCTGGGTTAAAATTTGGCCCTGTCCTCTGCTAGTTGTCTGACTTTGATCTGGTTAAATAACCCTTGAGTGTCAGAGAAGGGAATAGGGCGAGGGAGTTAATGTGCAGTAGGATGAAACGTGCTGTTGCAAGCTAATGCCTGGCATAGAGGAAGTCTTCGGTGTTCCTTTTCTCTTTCTCATCCCAATTCCTCTTATCTGAAGTTTTTAAATTTTTTTTTTCCTGTTCTAGGTGGATTGTAGACATGGAAGGTGCACCAGGTACCTTATATGAAGGAGAAAAATTTCAACTTCTATTTAAGTTTAGTAGTCGATACCCTTTTGACTCTCCTCAGGTAACTGCCTTGCTTTTTAACATTTTATTGTGTTTTTAGATTATAGCAAAATACTAAATTAGTGACTTTTTACTAAATACAAACTTAAAAAAAGAAATCCATTATAATTATGTAAGTAGATTTGTTCCTTTTTCTTATTTGTAATATAATCAAGATCTTAGGAACATTTACTTTATTGAGATTAGGACTTTGCTTTTGTACTTCCAAGAAGTTAACATTGTTCTTATTCATAGATGTTAGTGGAAAAGGGTTTGGAAATCTAACCTAGGCCCAGGGGTTGTGGGAGAATTTAACATTTTGGAATACCTGGAGGCACTTATTTCTAAATAAGATGATAGAATAATTGTGAGGAGGCAGTGCTTTGTTGAAAGGAACACTTTCTTGATTTTGCATTAACATGCTGTCTTTGTAGGCTTTTAGTACTGTAAAGATAGAACATATTACAAGATGTTGAATATCTAAACATAAGCCCTAAATCTGATCATTATAATTTGAGGCACAGTTAGTTTAGGTAATGGGTTAATACTTAGACAAATGATAATGGTGATAGAACTTTTTTTTGAGAGCTGTTTAACTGGTGAATGATTAATCCTTGGAAGTTAGAGAAAAGGAGACTCTAGGATGGCGTCCACATTGCTGGCTTGGAAGATGGGTGAATGAGTTACTAGTGGCAAAATGTTAAGACTTAATGCCAACTGTGTCTCATATTGCTGGATAATGAGGTTATGGATAATGAAATTTCCCAAATACCTAAAATTCAACACTTGAAGTGCTAAAATATGTTATTTTTGAGGAAAATCATATTTTATTGCCACTTTAAATAGAATATACCTAACAGTGCTCTTGGCCATGTAGGGGTACAGATGGAAGCCAGTTATTGTATTGTGCTATAAATAAAGAGGTCATTGTTTTAAGGCACAGAATTAAATGGAACTGGACTCCTTGAGTGCTACAGTTTTTTAATGTGAGCAGAAAATTAAGATAAGCTTATTTTTATTATTTCATAAAAAATAAAGCCAAGGGTAATGACCTTTAGGCCTCTATAATAAGCACCTGTAGACTATGATCAGAAACCAAAGCAAACATCTTCTTTCTCTCTAGAAAACCATCTTCACCTTTTGTTGCCTTTTGGCTTATCAGCATCATTTCAGATTGTTAATGCTTAAAGGCAGTGTGGTCTCAGGTATTCCCTTCTCACCTTCAACTTGTTCTACTTCACTTCAGCTAAGTTTGTGGAAGGTATATGAAGGAAGAATGTGATTTATGAACTCCAAAATGTTGACTAGAGGGATATTGGAGAAGGCTTACTCCAGGAGCCCACAGATTGTTTTATCATGTTTTATCAGAGGAAGATAATATTTCTATAAATAGGAACCAAGGCAAAAGTGTCCTCTAAACTCTCTCCTTAGCATTTAATTCTAAATCAAATATCACTCTGCAGCATCATTTGAATTTCATCTTGAATATTTCTGTAAGTTAGAACATATATAATGAATTCTATCATATCTCAAAATTTTTTTTTGTCCTTCCCTGGTTTGACTTCTGCCCACTTTTCTGATTCTTCTGATTTGGGATTCTTTATTCACTACCCCCGATACTTCTCACTCTTTTCTGTAATGTCTTCAACCATCTTAAGCGGCTAACTCCCAGATCTACAGTTATGTGTACAACCTCTTCCTGAGGTTTAATTTCACACCCTTGTTGGATATTGCTACTTAAGTACCTCCAGATGTCTCAAATTTAACACTTTAAACTCAATCTTTTCCAATAATAAAATAAGAAAAAAAATTTTTTTCCTTGGGTTATCGTCCGTCTGTCTGCTTTTGTTGAAATTCTTTTCTTCACCATTAAATGCAGCTTTTGAGGTCCTTTTGCAGTGCTTAAGTCAGTCCCTTCTTATCTTACAGTGAGTGGTGTACTCCCAAGTTTCCATCTTTCATGCGGGCTATTATGTAATAGCCTCTAGTTCTTTCCACCCCCCACCATCCTTTGACAGTGCTGCTAGATTTCTCTGAAGGTGCAATTACCTCATTGGTTTGCACAGACACACAACACTACCACCACTACTACAACAATCCCTATCCTCCAACATAAAACTTGTAATGCTTCTTTATTTTCTGTGAAGTCAAGTCTGAAAACTCTTTAGCTTAGTGTTCAAGTACAAACTTAACCATTTCAGCCTCACATTTACCTCCATGACTTCTATGTAGTAATATTTGTATCATATTTTCTACTGTAAATTCCATTCTGATTTTGTCTTGTAACAGCTCTAATGAAGTGGTTAGGGAAGATGGATTCATTCTCGTAAGTGAAGAAAGTGAAGTCTATAGAAGTAAAATGTCTTGTTCATGGTTTAAAAGCTAACTTGTAGGATAGTCAAGACTTAAAACCCAAGTTACCTCTTTCCATGCTGCCAATTAGGTCTGAGTACCAGAATGGGGAAAATGCCTATTTATCTAGACAGTAATATTATCTCTAAAAGTGAAGGATTGTATATAGAATGATAACTTTGAAAGCTCTGGTCAGTTGTTCCCAGTCTTTTGGACTGTGGGGATTCCTTTTTTTCTTTTTTTTTTTCCCCATTCTTCTCATGGTTTTTATTCAACATTGATTTATTCAACGTGTGTGTGTGTGTGTGTGTGTGTGTGTGTGTGTGTGTGTGTATGTTTTTTAATCCAAGTTAGTTAACATATAGCATAATACTGGTTTCAGGAATAGAATTTAGTGATTCATCACTTACATACAACACCCAGTGCTCATCACAAGTGCCCTCCTTAATGCCCATTACCCATTTAGCCCATCCTCCCACCCAGCACCCCTCCAGCAACCCCTAGTTTGTTCTCTGTATTTAAGAGTCTCTTTTTGCCTCCCTCTCTGTTTTTATCTTATTTTTCCTTCCCTTCCGCTATGTTCATCTGTTGAGTTTGTGAAATTCCACATATGAGTGAAATCATATGTCTTGACTGATTTATTTCGCCTAACATAGTATACTCTAGTTTATCCACGTTGTCGCAAATGGCAAGGTTTCATTCTTTTTGGTTGCAGAGTAGTATTCCATTGTGTATATAGACACCACATCTTCTTTGAGGATTCCTTTTTAACATCACTCCACAGAAGCTGTGTATTCTAGTATCCATGATTGAGAAGAGCTGCTCTAAGTCTAGTAATACTTTAAAATTATTTTTTTAGTTTTTATTAATCACATCGTCTATATGATTATAAAATAATTATAATGGTCTAACAGTCAGTTGCTTGATGTGCATATCAACTTTGAGGTTTTCCAATAACTGAAACTTTCCATTGGTCTATTGCCCTGGGGAAGTGATTAGAACCACTCTAGGGCAGTAAAATTCCTCATTCACCACAGATTTTATTTGATGAGACCCAGAAACACTGGGACTTGCTGGAAAATTAGTTTTTGAATATTAATTTAGTACTGAATATACCACTACTAACAAAAGTAGAATTTGGGAAAATAAACCTAAAATAAGCCAGTCTGTTGTGAGCTTAGTACTTTTGCATCTGTAAGTTAGATCTTTAAGACTGTATTAACTTTATAGTCTTTTGTGTTTTCTTTCCCTACTAGTTGCTCATATATCTCGCTTTATAGTGAAAAAGCTGCCTGTCTAAACAGGTTTTTGGCCCGGTCATTTGCTTTAAAAGAAACAATAACGACAACAAAACCTTTTTATATTGGGAGCAGAGATGAGGCACTTTTCCCTCACTGTTTTCTGCTAATGTGCACTTACCATCAGCCATACAGAAAATAAAATATCTTTCTGTATTATATTGTTTTTCTGTGCTAGGATCCAGGTAAGTGATTGGTTGGTTTTGAATTAATGGGTATTTAAACATGAATTATGTGCCAAATACTGTGCTCTGTCCTTGAGAGATAAAAAAGAGTACAGAAATTAAAAGGCATCGGGCCTGCCTTTAATAACTGGTTAGGTATGTGGATAGTCAGACACAAATTAATTCATTCTGTAAGGGGTGGAGGGCATAGGTATGAGAGATAATTTGGGCTGGAGGGTCCATCATAAATGGTGTACGACATTTATATCCCATTGTAAGAATTTTGACTTTTACTCAGAATGAGATGAAAAATCTTTGAATATTTTGAGCAGAGGAATGACATGATCCTACTTAAAAGGAAAAATGTGGCTATTGTGTGGCACATTGATTGTTGGGTGTACAAGAGTACAGGGAGACCAGACTACTATTGCATTAATCCAGGTGAGAGGTGATGGTGGCTTGCACCAGAAGGGTAGCAGTGGAGACTATGGAAGGTGGCCATATTTTGGACCTTTAAAGGTTGAGCGAACAGGATTTGCTCATGAATTGAGGAATATGAATGAGGGAAAGGAGACAGAGAAGACTTCCACAACTTTTGACCTAGGCAACTAGATGGACCATAAATTGAAGTATGAATTGTATGCTTTGGGAGCAAAAGAGAAAGCAGTGACCAATTTAGATTAAGATGAGGAGACAGAAAAACCTGTTTGTACTGGGACTTAAAGTACAGGAAGAATTTATGTCAAAAGTGGAGCAAGTCACAAGAAGACGTGGCCTCTTTTGAGATTTGTGAGCAAATATAGTTTTATGTATAGATGCTGGAGGGCTGTGGGAGAAGATGAAAAAGGAAGGATGTTTTGGGGTTTATCCAAGAAAGTCTTGCAGTATGAAGGATTTGGAGATTTATCTCGAAGGAATTGGGAGGTATGGTCACCTCTCCATCCAAACTGTGAAGTCCTCAAGTTTAGTGTCTAGTGTTTTGCTTCTTTTCCTTTCTACTTCGTCACATTAGCAGCCCTTCTGTTCCAAATATCTATGATCTTATACCGTCTTTCTCTGTCAAAACATCCCATTTGAATGCAATGAAACTGAAACACATCTATATTATCTTGCAAATGTCCTGGTTATACCTTGTTTTTAATTAAGCTTTTCAACTCTAATTTTTTTTGAAGAAATTTTAGGCATTTTAGAAATAGGTGGGGAAGTATTTTTTTAGGGGGAAGAGAACACTGTACTTGGTCCTGAAACCATACTGATGCTAAAAGTGGTGCTGGAAATATACTTGCCTTGATTACAAAGCTTTAGAAACACTGGGGCAGGTCGCTTTCTCCTTATCCTTATCCCCCTTCCTATTCATGCCCCCTCAACATGGACCCTTTCGTTCTGTTGCTCAAGACTCCTTCATTGAAGAGATCCAGAAACTATTTTCATAGTGTTCTCATAGTGTGATTCTCCTTGTTCTTTCATGTGAAGGGGGTTAAGCTTTCCAAAGTTTTAAATAACCATTTTTATTGCTTTAAGTTGTCTAGCATCTAGGATACCTGATGAGGAAAAAGTGAACAGTGAACCCTATTTGTTGAAGTCTGGTAAAGCAGAGGGAAGATAAATGAAGAGGAGTGGTAGGCTAGAAGAAGACAGCTTGTAAAGGAGAGAGAATGTACCATCCAGGGAACCCAAGTTTAGTTTCATTGTATCCAGGAATTTTGTCTGTGTAATACTTGAACTACTTGATGCTACTAATACATATTAAATGACTAAAAGGGGAGCATTGAATTAAAAACTATGCTAAAACTCCAAATCTCCAGTTATTATTGTCAGATATTTACCATTTGTGCTAGCCTGCCTCTATCATACATTATGAATAATTACATATCTGATTCCAACAAACTTTGCTTTTATGTTCAATTTCTATAGTTGCCCATTGAGTCTTGTCATCTACTTACAGTTTTAATAAGAGAAAACATTTCCTTATATTGTTCCTAGGGAAATCTTTGTATCCATTTTGTAGATTGGCTTTTATATTTTATAGCCTGTTTTGTACTACTTATTTTTTTTTTTTAATTTTTTTTTTTTCAACGTTTATTTATTTTTGGGACAGAGAGAGACAGAGCATGAACGGGGGAGGGGCAGAGAGAGAGGGAGACACAGAATCGGAAGCAGGCTCCAGGCTCTGAGCCATCAGCCCAGAGCCCGACGCGGGGCTCGAACTCACAGACCGCGAGATCGTGACCTGGCTGAAGTCGGACGCTTAACCGACTGCGCCACCCAGGCGCCCCTGTACTACTTATTCTTGTCATGTATTTTGACCTAGTTTGACACTATATTAGGTTACTCTCTAATTAGTTGCAGAACATTAGTGTGAACTCAGTAGTATATGCCTTCCTTGTGGTCAGATCTCAGTATTTGTGGGCTCATTCAGTATCGACTTGATGTTTGGAAATCCTAATGTACTAGTACCACGAATTTCATATTAGAAACAGGTACCTAATTTCCATTCTTTATTTTGTCACTGTCAATGGCTTTCATTCTCAGATTAGTAGTTTTATGAAAGACACTACATTTGGTACCAAAAGTTACCCAGGGGTTGGCTTGCTTAAAACTTTAGGTTAGATGTGCTTACTTACCTCCAAAATTATGTGGATTCTGAGCATAGTTTTCTTAGATCGCACCTACTGTGGAAAATACACCATAATGATAGATGTTTGGAAATTTAGAGATGTCTGAGGACTGTTTCTTATGCAGACTCAGAACTTCAGATGTGATTCACGTGCATTAGATCTAAAATCATTAGATCTAAAATCATGGCTTTTTTCCCATAAAACAGCTTAGTCTTTAAAATCTGTACTTCCATTTGATAGTTTGGTTTATGCAGTAGGGAGTGTGTGCAGTCTCTGTTAACTGTTTATATGCTAAATTTGAATTTGAATAAATTATTTAAAAAATAAATAACTTTTAAAATAAAGAAATTAGCAATGTTCTTATTCCCTTTTGTTTCAAATTCATTGTATTCAGTTGTCTTCTTAAATCTGTTTTGGTTTTGTCAGTTACTTGGGATTCCCCTCAAAAAGTTTTTTTTAATTCTGAAAACAGCTCTTCATCTCTTAAATGTTCAGAACTTGCTTGGCTGCAGTTAAATAACTGAAATGTCCATTTCCTCCTTTGGATTGTACTGTGTGTTAAATAAATGAAGATGGTTAAGAGCATGATCTAAAAGAAATTCAGCCTTGGTTACTTTCCCCATCACATGCAAAGAACCAGAATCGCAGAGTTTAAAACTGTCTGTGGAAGCTGCTTACTAGCCTTTTTACATGAATAAGCTGTTGAAAAAAGTTTTTTCTTTTATTTCAGGGGTTCATCCTGGAATGCCAGTTACATCTGGCATGTAAACTCAGCCTTTCCATGTTTAGGCAAACTTCTAAAATTCTGTATCTGGCAGGTTAGGTCCTAGGGGCTATCTTAATATGTGCAGCTTATTGATTCCGCTGTTTTAGGCTGGCTGCATTGGCCCTGCATGCAGCATGTTAAAAAGCCCCAGCTTTTTTTTTTTTTTTTTAAAGGTTTATTGAGATCTGATTAAGTTTATTACTTCAGTTCCCTTAGAGTTCAGAGCTGTTTCTGTCTTGATTTCTGGCTCTCTTCTGTGCTTGTCAGGGTCTGCTGCTCCTGCTGTAGGTGTCTTCTTCTGCATTTCATCCCTTCTCTCCTGATTTCCTTGTTCATGGGCCCTTCTTGGCTCTCAGGCCAAGTGATTTAGTTTGTAATCCGTTCTAAGAGAAATACTCCTTTCCTTCTGCCTTGTGAATTGGCTATTCGAAGCATGTTGTGATAATCTTTGTATTTTGCTGTGTATTTTCCTTGATGGTCGCTGATGCATGCAAAGAAGATATCTTAGTAGTTCTTCATTTTTTGGTACTTTCAGAGCACTATTCTGTGTGACTTTTTAAAAAGGAGACCTTACTGGAAAAGAACTATCCTTTAAAATATATTTCGTGACCAGGGGATAAGGTCTTGCTTGGGCACTGTTTGTGTTATTACTGAAAATACCCTACTGGCCAAACGGGATTTTGTGGCAGAATGAATCCCCCAGGGCAGATGCATATTCTGTGAGATTATAAACTCCCACTCTAGAAATCTACAACACATTGTGGGAATATCAAATGCATATAATAAACTACATGTTTATAAAAAATAGAATTTAAAATAATCGTGGGTAGACTCAAAAAGTATGGAGCTGCAAGACCATTTAAGCAGTCATTTCCTTTTAGGGTAGCACTTTTTTAGCAAAAAAGTGAATGAAAAGGGTAATAACACTGATAGAGAAAATTGAGATAAATAATATGCTTTAAACACAGCTGTGCCAGAGTCAGGGATTGGGTGGTCTTCTACAATCAGGCAGAGCAAGTAACTTGATATCTCTTTTTTTGAGACTTATTTTTAGTTTCCAGCTTTACTTTAGCTCTTTTCAGTGGAAATGGAGGGTGCATGACCAGAATTTAAAGAAATAAAAATATGCAAATGTGCAAAGTTATTCCTTTGAGAAGAAAATTCCTTTTGTTGTCTTATATTAGCTTCAGCCCAGGCAATGAGTTCCATATGTTAGTAGTATATTTGAAGTGTTAGAGGACTCCTGCTTATGAAAGAGTGCTTTGTAAATGTAAATATTTGTGAAATTATAATAAAGTCAGAATTGTTAGATATTTTAAATAAAAGCAAAAACCCAGCTTATGATAACTTTCCATAACATCCCATATTAAATAATGACATACCTTACCCTAGCCATACTTATTTCACTGGCTTTCTATAAAAGGGAAAATAAGTTATGCCTAGAGTAACAAATACTTCATCAGTTTCTGACATAACTGAAGGTAGGGTTTCTTACTAAGATTTTGTTGTATTCAAGTGTGAGGCAGTTTGTAGGGCTGAGAGAGATTACTGTAAGTCTCTTTTGGGAAGTACTGGTTTATATTTGATGAGCTTTATAAAAATCTCATCATACCTATTGAATCTGTATCTATGAAAGTGGGACTCTTGAATTCTTATTTTTTAACCACGCCTTCAGGTGATTTTTTTTTTTTTTTTTTTAAGGTCAGGTCAGAAATTAGTAATCACTACTAAACAACAGAATAAAAATGGTACATCTTACTGCAGCATAAAATTAATGTAAAGATTGGTGGATTAATTTTTATATCAAAGTAAGTAATTTTTTATGAAGTAACATATATAAGCATTCTTAAATATTAGACTTCTACTTTCTTTGTCCTACTTTGGACTGTGCTTACAGATTCATCAGAATGTATGAATTCATTCTCTTGCCCACTCAGATGCTTAGTGAACATAGGGGTTTTGTTTTTAAATATGGAGTTATGTGTTTATTTTTGTTTTTTTTTAAATACATTTATTATGTATGTATTTATTCAACTTCATTCTTTTTTTTGAGAGAGAGAGAAAATGTACACATGAGTGTAGGAGGGGCAGAGAGAGGATCATAAGCAGGCTTTACACTCAGGGTGGAGCCCCAACGGGGCTGGATCCCACAACCCTGGGATCATGACCTGAGCCAAAATCAAGAGTCGGACGCTCAACCAACTGAGCCACCCAGGTGTCCCAGTGTAGATACGTTTAAGAAGCACTAACAGGATTCTTAATGAATTATTAGGGCAAAGGAGGGAATAATAGATTTATTACCTTTCAAAAAACAGTGCTGAGGCAAGGAAAGTTGGAGAAAGGAAAAATTGTTAGAAGAATTGAGTAGAAGAGGCAGAGAAAAACAAGTAATTGGGAGACTCATTCAACCATTTGTGTGTGTGTGTGTGTGTGTGTGTGTGTGTGTGTGTGTGTGTATGTAGGCACATAGTTATTTGCTGATTAATAAATAGTAATTTGTATCCATCAGAATGGACGAGTGAGTTTAGAGCAGGTGTTATATATAGCAGTCATTTCCTTTTGCATGTAGTACCTTAGGTGATAGCATTGTTACAGGTGGAAGGGGTGCTCCTGTCATCTAGAATTCATGTTGTCCCCAAATTGAATACTTTCATATGATTTCTATATGCAGAGAGCAATGAGTAGAATTTGAAAAAGCATTCTTATAAACATAGTAGTCTTTTGCTAGGCTAAAAATGCATGATTAATTTATGAATTTTTAAAAGGAATTTGTGAAAAATAGTTGAAATAAAAAATAGATGATCTGGGCTTTTCCCTATGTGTACCATTCCCTATGTGCTCATTCATACAGTGAAACCAGTTCTTCGTGAATTGATGAGAATAAACAATGAGCAGTTATTTTTTAGTTGCTTAGTTGGTTTTTAGAATAATAAGTTCTGTGGAGAATATTTTATTTCTTGATAACACAGAATATTTGGGTGTTAATGGAATTTTATTCTTTCTTAGGTCATGTTTACTGGTGAAAATATTCCTGTTCATCCTCATGTTTATAGCAATGGTCATATCTGTTTATCCATTCTAACAGAAGACTGGTCCCCAGCGCTCTCAGTCCAATCAGTTTGTCTTAGCATTATTAGCATGCTTTCCAGCTGCAAAGAAAAGGTAGGACTTTTCAGAATTATTCCAAGTAATATCTGTTCTTTTAGTTTGGGTAAGAAACTATTTTAATATATGGTTTATTTGAAAGACTTAATGCCTTTTATTATGAAGTTATAGGTAATATCATGTTTAGTAATAGATTGGAAAATTACTGTGATAATTTTTCATTCCACGTAGAAGTCAGACATTGTTTTATATTTCTTAAACAGAAAAGTTCTGCAGATTTCTTAAATAATCTGAATTTTATTTCTGTAAGCATACACAGGGCAAATGTGTGCAAGAAATTCTTGCTTCTGGATTTCACAATGGAAAGCCCCAGGAACAAGTTTTCATAGCTCCCTTCTCCACTCTGTTGGCTCCCACCCTATCATCCTCTTTTAGGGAATTTCCCAGGAGCCAGAGCTTTCCTATCATTATGATCATCATAATGACTAGGTTGAAGGAGGAGGATTAGATTACCAGTAGAATTTTCAGGACTTCCCTCTAATTCTCCTTTACTAATCCACAGATCCTGTGTTTGATGGAAGGGCAAAAATTACCAGAAACAAAAATCAAATGAGTCAAACTTAGGATACCCTTTTAAAGTATCTAAATCCTGTGTGCATTTCTGATTTTGTCATTTCTGCCTGAGGGTTAGTGTAGCACAATATTCATATATTTCTATATTTTAAAGACTCTCTTTCTTAAGGGTTTCCTTTTGTATTCGGTTTAAAGGAGAAACAAATTTACCTTATGTATTAGGGGGTCTGTGGGGTTATTTCAGCATTTTTTTTTCCTGTGTTCTCCAAATTCAACTATCATTTTTACTAAATTAGTGTTTAGAGAACTTGAAGGTTAGTAGCTCATTTTTAAATGGTAAGTTCTCTAGACTCTGAAACACCAAGACACTGTTTGCAAAGTAAGTTTCTTGGAATGTTAGTTCCATAAGATGTTTCTTGGTGTTAGTTTTAAAAAAACAAATAGGTTTTTTTTGTTCAAAGAAGTATGGGAAATAATGGTTTAAATTGTATTTTTTAAAAATATGGCATTATAGGGGTGCCTGGGTGGCGCAGTCGGTTAAGCATCCGACTTCAGCCAGGTCACGATCTCACGGTCCGTGAGTTCGAGCCCCGCGTCCGGCTCTGGGCTGATGGCTCAGAGCCTGGAGCCTGTTTCCGATTCTGTGTCTCCCTCTCTCTCTGCCCCTCCCCCGTTCATGCTCTGTCTCTCTCTGTCCCAAAAATAAATAAACGTTGAAAAAAAAAATTAAAAAAAAAAAATATGGCATTATAAGCCCTTAACAGTTTTATATACCTAATATAAGAAAGAAAAAAACTTCCGGCGGTAAACTATTACACCATTAGTTAAAAGGTATATAGCCCCATTCAGGAATATTAAGATGTGCAGAAAAATGTACACCTTAGAATAGAGGAAATAAGGTACATACTATCTAATTGTGGTATGACTTTTAAATTTTTTTTTTCAACGTTTTTATTTATTTTTGGGACAGAGAGAGACAGAGCATGAACGGGGGAGGGGCAGAGAGAGAGGGAGACACAGAATCAGAAACAGGCTCCAGGCTCTGAGCCATCAGCCCAGAGCCTGACGTGGGGCTCGAACTCACGGACCGCGAGATCGTGACCTGGCTGAAGCCGGACGCTTGACCGACTGCGCCACCCAGGCGCCCCATGACTTTTTAATTTAAGTTTCCTCTTTCCCTGTGGGCTTTTTCACATTGCATATAAAGGCTACGCTTGAGCTTTTGTTAACCCCAAGGGCTTTGGAAACAACTCTTAACTCATTTATTGCTTCCATATTTTCTCATCCCCCACACTTCCAATCCCAGCATACATAAAAATTTTTAGGTGTAGAGCAGAGCAGTTTGCAGTTACAAAGACTTCTGTGCCCGTGTTAATGTTTAATGTCTTCAGAAAGGTGAGGCAGTTAAGTATAAAATTTAATAAGAAAAATTGAGACGAACACCAGTGATGTGTGCACGTAACTCTTGCATGTGCCTTGAATTAATTAGCACTTTTTTACATTTTAATGTAATTTAAAATACGTGTAATGATTTACTCTTAAAAGCTAGAAATGACTATATTCTTTACCTCCTTTATCCTTTTCTAATCCTCACTATTCACATTTCAGTTTTCTACTAGTTTTCTTGCATAGTTAGTAAATGACTAATTGTTCCATTTAAATTATTGGCAAGCTATGTTATATAATATAAACTTCATTATATTTAAACAAGATAATAATCTGGAAGCTAGAATTCTGGCCACATTAGTTCTGTGAAATATGAGGAAAATTCAGCAAACATTTCGTAGGTACCTACTAGGTGCTGTTTTTACTGTGTTAAGTACAAGGTTACAAACATGAAGAGGAAACTTGGTTTGAAACTGAGGGGATCTAGCTCCAAACAAGCTTTTAAAAGTCTTTTAACTACTCACCAAAAGCTCTTCTTTTAAAAGAGGTGAATTTGACTCTGTGGCCAATGTGGTGCTGTGAGTTTCACTTTAATATTTGAGTTGAATACAAATTTTAATTTTTACTATAAGCATTTGGGAACTTTGATTTAGTCATAATTCTTTCACTCCAGTTTTCTTTTTCACAGGCAAGAATGGTTCCCTAAACTGAGGGCATTTAAATCCGTTATGTCAGTAGATTTTAGTAGTTAAAAATAATTTCTGATATTGAGAGGGCTTTCAGTAATTTACCATTTATTCTCAGTGCCCTTGTAATATAGATTATCCAAACTTTCCAGCTTGTATTCAGTTCCTAAAACAATTTTGGTAATCCATCTTTTTGTATAGTTACTTTATTTTTCTAAGAACCATGTCTCTGTGATCACTTAGTATTTTGGTTGTATTCTTGACTTAAGCAAATAGAATGAGTGTATTTTCTTCCTTAAACATGTATATATATATATATATATATTTTTTTTTTTTTTTGAAGATTGGGTTCTAGTCAATACACAGAGAAAATGAGTTTATGAAATTTGTTGCAGTGGTAGCAGTTTATTCCACATGAACACAGATTATGACTTTGCAGGACAAACAGCAACAGACCATCTATTCTTTGAGGTAGCCAGGCATCTCATTTCATAATACTAATTTTTCAGGTATTTTCTTAATCTGTGTCAGCAGGGTAATCTTGGGATAGCTGTTTAACATCTTATACTCTACTCTTCCCTTTTGTTAAATCACTATTAACATTGACTTATAAGAGCGTTATAAGGCTCAACTAAGAGCAGAATTCTGTACCTGAGTTATAGAAGTGCCAAATGGACTGCATATCTCCCTTCCTGTTGTCTAGGCAGTCCTGCTCGCCATTAGTTGTTGGTTGGACCTATCATATTACCTACTAACCTGCCCTCAATGGCTTTAGTACAAACTTGACATGTTTCCAAATTTTTGTAGAGAGTCACATATTTGTTTTATGTAACCAGTATCCAACATTTTCAGCGAAATTCCCTTCCATAATCTGTCGTCAGTGTTGTTGGCATCACTTTTCCTGCTATAGCTCCCTTGGAGAGCTGCCATATGTTTCTAATATTATGCTAGTCGGGACATATGTATAGCAGAAATGCCAACATAGCTTTTCCCCTTTTTTTCTTTTTATATATTGTTTGGAAACTGAATCCTTTAGTTTGTCCTTGGTGGTACTATCTTACAGGAAAACCATAATTCTTTGTGGAGGTCTATAAGTTGCTGTTAGTTTCTCAGACAAACCTAGTAAAGTAGACTTCTCTGACTTTTTTTTCTTTTTTTTTTTTTTTTTAATTTCTAGAAGTAATTACTAAATTATTTCTAGGGAGATAAATGAAAGCAAAATTCTTTAAAACCTAATGCTACCACTTTGGGTTAATAGTTGGAACCTAATCCAAATCACACATGCATACCTTTATTTTATTTTATTTTATTTTATTTTATTTTATTTTATTTTATTTTATTTT
>NW_024412406.1:11178248-11208922 GCF_014898765.1 Herpailurus yagouaroundi
TTATTTTATTTTATTTTATTTTATTTTATTTTATTTTATTTTATTTTTTAATTTCGGTGTCAAGACTCTACTTTTCCTGGAATATATTCATTTGTGCCACATAAACATTTGTATTTTTTATGCTGTCTGTAATAATTTGCTAAAGCTTTTATTAAAACTGTCTCCTTAAATCTTCTTCTATTTTATAACTTCTTATCTATTTAAATTCTTTTTGGTTTCAGAGACGACCACCAGATAATTCTTTTTATGTTCGAACATGTAACAAGAATCCAAAGAAAACAAAATGGTGGTATCATGGTAAGCAGTTTTATTTTAGCATTTTGGTTTGAAAGATTATATATCTGTTTGGGGAAAAGAAGGGAATATATAACTGATGTAATTTTGTAATATAGAGAAGAGTCTTTAAAATATTTAAGACATTCAATGGATACGTTGGACTAGATTTTTAATGGGGCACATAAAATCATACCTATCATGTAAGTAAAATCTAAAATCACTTTAACATTCTAAAATGCTACCATTTTATCACTAAAAAAGAGTCTTTAATAATCTTTAAGTGAAATTGAAATTAGTTATTTGGAAACCTGTTAACTTAAAATAGAAATCTTGATGTCTTTTGTAATTACTTAATTCTGCTACTGTTCTTAGTGGCAGGAGGGGGAAACATTGTAGGAGATGATCCATTAAATAAAGCTCTTCCTATTCTAATAGTTAGCCCTCAAAAATTTGTGGTTTTTCTGATTGCAGCTGTATGAATACAGTACTCTCCCTGATTTTGTTTTACTGATTCTGTTGGGAGAGTGCTGGTAGCTTTTTAATTGAAAACTGCCAGTCTTTTCTAAACTGACCTCACCTCTTCCTTAAAGAGGTATATTTGAAATTCACAACAAAAATTTTATACTCTTCAGTGTACTTTTTGAAGGGAGTGAACAAAACCACCCTGATGTATTCATCAGAGCATTTCCTTTATTTTTCTTTTTTTTAATGTTAGCCTAATAAAAAATGAGAACTGGGGCGCCTGGGTGGCTCAGTCGGTTGAGCGGCCGACTTCAGCTCAGGTCATGATCTCGCGGTTTGTGAGTTCGAGCCCCGTGTCGGGCTCTGTGCTGACAGCTCAGAGCCTGGAGCCTGTTTCCGATTCTGTGTCTCCCTCTCTCTGACCCTCCCCCATTCATGCTCTGTCTCTCTCTGTCTCAAAAATAAATTTAAAAAAAGTAAAAGAAAAAAAAAAAATTAAAAAAGAAATGAGAACTGACAGCTAATTAGTAAGAATATGATCTTTCCCCCCTTATCTTTCTATCAATTGTGAAACCTTCTGTTACCTGAGTTAATTTGAGTCAATTAAAAACTTTTTAAATTCTAAAGTTCTGTAGGTGTTGAGATAAGTGATGGCTAGAATCAATACAATAGCACTATGCCAACAGTTACATGTTAGAAAGCATAGTGAAAGAGGAATGCCCCTAAGAACCATGGAAAGGTAAATACTCATGTTAATGACAGTTATAGATGACCTACAAGAAAAAATGACAAAACTTGTAAGAGCTATCAAAAAATAGAGATATTTGATGACAAACTAGTATTATATAATTTTCAAATTATAGGTTTAATATAATTTAGTTAAAATCCAGTGGAATGATGGGTGAGTGCTTGAAAGTTGGAAAAAAATAATAGGTGAGAAGAGCAGTTTGGATTTTGAACTAAAGGATGATGAAAGAGAATTGGTCTACTAAATACCAAAACATATTAATGCAAGAATAGACATCAAAATAGAATTACTCTTTCCTAGGCCTTTTTATATATAAGATTTGAATATATGGTGAATTAGGTGTCACAAATCAGAAGGCAAAAAATTATTTAGTAAGTTAACCTGTTAGAAAGTTGGTAATCATTTTGGGAAAGAAAAATTTACATTTTTACTTCATATATAAAATATTTCCTGTGGATTGAATTAAGGACTTTTTTTTTAAACAAGGGAAAATATTTTCTTAAAGTTCGGGATCATCTCTAGAGGAAGGAAGAATTTCTGAAATCAAAAGGAATCACAAATGTTAAATATTAAAGAGTTGTATGAAAATTTAAACCTTTTAGAAAAACCTCAAAGCACAGCCAACCTTTATTTTAAAAATGTGAAAAACACTTACAGTTTATTAAAAATAAAGACCATTTATGAGAGTTGCTTAACATAATAAATAAAATTAATAAAAAACATTGGCCAAAAACTTCACAGTAAAATAATTACAGATTTAATATTTTGAAACTATTTTTGAATTGGCAGAGTTGTATAAAATGAGTGCAATCTTGGAAAAGAATAAAGAGTAGAAAAAAAATAGTGCTTTCGTATTTGTTGATGGTATAGCAAGTTCAGCAATATTTAACAAAGTTTAAGATCAAGACTTTTGTCTGAGTTACCAACTTCTGAGAATCCATCCTAAGAAAATCATCTTTTAATTTTTGTTTTAAATATTTATTTATTTTTGAGAGAGACAAAGACAGAGGGTGAGCAAGGGAGGCGCAGAGAGAGAGGGAGACACAGAATCCGAAGCAGGCTCCAGGCTCTGAGCTGTCAGCACAGAGCCTGATGCGGGGCTTGAACTCACAAACTGTGAGACCATGACTTGAGCCCAAGTCGGATGTTTAACTGACTACGCCACCTAGGTGCCCCAATCCTAAGAAAATCATTTTTAAAACAGGAAGTGTTTTATACATGGAATGTTCAATGGAGGATTATTTATAATACACACTATTTGTTATCTTACGTACTATTTGCCTGGATTCATTCCAGGCACAGACATGCACACAAACACACCTACCTCAGCGAATCCTTCCGCTACACACACCCTCAGGAACTCCTTCAGCAAAGTCTTGTTGATTGCTTTCTCTTTTAAAGAATTTATAATAAACTTTATTACTGTGCCTAGAATGCTGGTTTTGTTTTAGTCTTTAAGGTATCCCCAGATAATTCTGATAGAGCTTGACGCTTGAGGACTACCGTTACAGGGATTCTGAGATCTAAAAGGACAAGTTTCCATATAAAATGAATTAATAATCAGACTTAAGGAATTCTTTCTGAGCACTGAAAGTCTACTAAAACATTTAAGACCCTACTTTAAGTAAACAGCCCTTTAATTCAATTTACACTGCTGGCTTGTCATTCTTTTTCATCCTCTTGCCTAGGACCAAACACCAAACTACCTCTTCCTTCCAAAAAAAAAAAATTCTTGAGTGTCACAGACCCTGTATCTTAGCATAGAAAGTCCCAGATTCATCAAAAATTCAGATTAGTCAATCAATATTGACAAACACACTAAATCAAACATGTTTTAAAGTGTCAAAGTTCTGGAGCGCCTGGGTGGCGCAGTCGGTTAAGCGTCCGACTTCAGCCAGGTCACGATCTCGCGGTCCGTGAGTTCGAGCCCCGCGTCGGGCTCTGGGCTGATGGCTCGGAGCCTGGAGCCTGTTTCTAATGCTGTGTCTCCCTCTCTCTCTGCCCCTCCCCCGTTCATGCTCTGTTTCTCTCTGTCCCAAAAATAAATAAAAAAACGTTGAAAAAAAAAAAAAGTGTCAAAGTTCTAAAGATAGTATAGTCCTTCTGTTTCAAACTCAACTTCACTAATCATAAAAAAATGCCCCGTTGTCTTTTCCATAGATTTTAAGCCACTTGTGTTTTCTAATAAAACTTGAGAGGAAATTGTCTTGGAGTGATGAATTTTAAAAATACATATAATTTGAACGTATAAACTGCTATCTTGCCTCAGTGTGTTCGTACATTTTCCCTTCCTTACTCCCTGGTAGGGAAATTTCAGAAAGATACAGTCTTTCGGGCCCTCTGATGCTGCCTTATATAGATAAAAGGACTTATGAGAAGTCCTTTATCCAAGAATATTCCCAGAATTTCTCATTACGTGCTGTTGAATAAGAAATGGAGAGGGGCGCTTGGGTGCCTCAGTTGGTTAAGCATCCAACTCTTGGTTTTGGCACAGGTCATGATCTCACGGTCATGGAATTGAGCCCCATGTCCAGCTCTATGCTGACTGTGGAGCCTGCTTGGGATTCTCCTTCTCCCTCTTCTCTCTGCCCCTCCCCTACTCTCTGTCTTTCAAAATAAATAAATAAACTTAAAAAAAAAAAAGATGGAGAAAAGTCCCATAGTGAAACTAGAAATATAAAATTAATTATTTAAAACAAAATACACTTCATAGAAGTTATTTTTCATAGTTAATAGTTTTTATCTGTTAACTGAGAAATTTATACTTTCATAACTAAAATAGAAAAAGTCTTTTAATAGGTTGGACTATTACATTCTCCACCTTAGCCAAAAAGTACTAAGAAAAGAGAGGCTTTTCAAAGTAAATTAGCTTCTTAGTGTCCAGGAGTTCATTTTACCAATAAACAGACTAAAAGTGTCTCTCCCCCTTCCTGCCCCCAAAATACAAATTAGCCATCTTTAAAGGACTGGATTGTATTTCAACTAAATTATGACTATTCTAGCTCAGTTTCCAGTCCCAGGTACAGATACATTTTTTTTTTCATTTACAGATAATTCTGTTTAAAACATTCTCAGATTATTGATTTACAGTGACTGTTCTTAACTCAGTACGTTTTGTACTCATGCTTGAACCCTGCATACCTGAATCATTCCCCTCCCAGAATCTCTTTAAATCGACAGTTTGCTTCATGAGTGACCATCATATGAAATCAAGAAAGGGTAATACTAGTTATACTTTGAGATGATAGAGCAGCTGCTCTTTCATAAAGGTGAGTGGGGGGGCGCCTGGGTGGCGCAGTCGGTTAAGCGTCCGACTTCAGCCAGGTCACGATCTTGCGGTCCGTGAGTTCGAGCCCCGCGTCGGACTCTGGGCTGATGGCTCAGAGCCTGGAGCCTGTTTCCGATTCTGGGTCTCCCTCTCTCTCTGCCCCTCCCCCGTTCATGCTCTGTCTCTCTCTGTCCCAAAAATAAATAAACGTTGGAAAAAAAAAAAAATTAAAAAAAAAAAAGGTGAGTGGGTATAGACAGTCTTCCTTGAACTTTTCCTTCATCTTTAAAAACTAAAGCATTTCAGCTGTGTAGCATATATTATCTCTGCCTTTATACATTTCAGAGTGACAGTTATAAGCAATGTGAGAAATAGCTCACCTTGACCTTACAGCTGAATTTGAAAAATCTTATCAAAAAGGTAATCATACTCTCACTCATAAAGCAGAATACGTCAGCTTTGTTTTGAGTTTTCCAGATGTCAGCTTATGTGTTTTTCTGTTTAGCTGCGTTAGTTCCAAAAGATCTTCATTGATCAATCATGTTCTCCTTATAACACCAAATTACCAAGAAATATGGACTCTTGTTATTTCTTAGCATCATCTAATTCTGAAAGGGCTACAAGGTCAGGCCAGTGTCCTGACATGACCTACAAACTTAAACAAAAAGATCCAGAGACTAAATAAAGACTTGCTTGGAATTGGATGAACTTACTGAAACACTTAACATTTCAATTTCTAGAAGAAATTGAATTCTGCCCAAGCAGAATTGTGGGCCTCAGGTATAGGCGCCACAGTCCTTGGGTCAACGTGGGTCAGAGTGTTCGTCAGTGTTTGTAATCAAAAGAGACAAGGGAGGTTTGGGTTTAGTTTCATAATATCTATGCACTTGAGAGGGCTTTCTGGCTGCAGGATGAATGCCACTATTAATGAAAAACAATAATTCAGCAGTTCAGAAGATCTCCTGGATTTGGAAGAGTAGGTTTCTGCTGATACACCAGACTTGAGCTGCCAGATAGATACCAGTGTTGGGTGCTTGAAAAAAAAGGCCTCTTTCAACTTAAATCTGTGATCTTCCACGTTGTTAGTATACTTTGAAAATGTAGGACAGTCACTGCTACCCTACTGTTACTCTCTTTGTAGTATCATATCTTCTGCATTTCTTTCTGCATTTCTTTTGAGATTCTTCTCTAGCTCCTTAATATTAAAGTGCAAAAATTTCCTGAGATGTGAACACACATTCCTTACTGTTACTTACTTGAAGTTTACTATCAACCTGTTTTCCAGAATTCTTTGATAGTTTCTATTCACTAAAGAATTAAGGCCATTGGGATACAAATATTCTGTGTTGCAAATTAAGGCCAGGGGTCCATATGCTTTGAAAAATTGGTTAAATGGAGAGAATAAGGTTAAAAAAATAAAGGGAACTAACCAAAATAGGTATTTGAATAGACAACTCATTTCCGCATACATAAGGGGAATTTACCTATAATTCAGGGCTAAGATGGTAGCCAGTTTAGTGCACAAATGTATCCAGTTTAGCACACAAATGAATGAATGAGCCTAAAGTTCAGTATCAAAACAGAAATAATTGTTCTTGAAAAAGAGAAAAAGTATCTTTTTATGGAATCATAAAAATATTTCAATAAGATAGCCAATAGAATCCATTAATAATATGATCCATCTGTTTCCTGGGATCCATATTGAATGTATATAACTTAGTTTCATAATGATTGCTTTTCACAAATGGCAGTACTGATCTGGTTCTTGAAGCATTTTCCTTAAGATGATAAGAGAATTGAGCAGTATAGCTTAAGACTGTTATTGAGTATTGGCTTCAGAAAACTAGGCTTACAGGAAATAGATTGGCATAATGTTATGTCCAGTAAACTGTTGAGTTTATAAGTTTGGGGAGGAGTAGAAGAATACCTAGCTCTTTTTTTTTTTTTTTTTTTTTTTTTTTTACAAAACTTTAAACTACATTCTGGTTCCATTCAGCTGGACCTGTAAAATTTTAAGGATTATAAAGGGATAGGAACATAAAATTGTCTCAGACTAGTATTGGTAAACTCTTTTTCTTCCTGTCTTATAGCTGTCTATAGAACTATAGTACTTATAGAGTCTATAGAACTTATAGTAGTCCATAGAACTACTTATGTTAGGTGTAAACCTTTTTATTTGCACTACCTTACAAAATCATTTTCTAAATTCCTAAGTCCAAATGTTTACACAGCTTAACAGCCTTTTCCCTTTATTTCCTGCTAGATAACAGTTCTGTTGTCTATTGTGAAATCTTTTTGAACTGGTTCATCAAAGTAAAATTTTAATTCCTTAAACTGTTAAGACACAAACCTAACTGTAAAGATTTATTTTTGTCTTTCTTAGAATTGGGATCCCACTTCATATCTACTGACTTATTACTGTGTTCCTTTTTTTCTAGTCTTTTGTCCCTGGGAATATCCAGGGAGGTGGTTTCCAATATAATGTGATGGTTGTGGTGTCCATTATAATTGGATGGTTCTTCTACTCGGGAAAACTAAATGATGTGCTTCTAATATAGTTCTCTTCCACTCATATTTCCCAGAAGCCTAGTGAAGTTAGCCATGGTAGATGTCACTTCTTTGGAACTGGTGATTTGTGTATTATATTTGAGGGTATAGTTTTAATAAGCGCTTACACAGTTCCAGAAAAAAAGTTTAAGGGATTAATCTAAGATTTTTTTTCCAGGCCTTCATTTTGCTACAAATACTTTATTCAAGAGGTTAGATATATTGTGTTATTTGACCATGTTTTATAGACCTATATTTGTCTTGATCTTATTAAATTAACAACCTTTTTTTGTAGGTCATCCTGGTATTCAGTAATCTTTTTCATCTAGTTAGGAAACTGTGTTCCTTTTGCTAACAAATGAGTTTTTTGCTTCTTAGTGATGGCCTTTTTTTCCTAGGAAAAAGTTTGCCTGGCTTTGGCTCATACTTGTCTCCATACATAAGTATTTGCTCATAGACTCTGGTTATTTACAGCCATGATGGATTTGTAATGTTAAATCCATGTGTCCTTGTGGGTCCAGCTATCAGAGATCTTGGAACTCTATTTTCACAACTTACTTAGTACATTTATTTCTCTAAAGATAGAGTATTTAAGGCAGGGAGTATCATATTTGTCCTCTAATTTCTTTTTTTTTTTTAACTTCTGATCCAGAGTGGAGATTAGGGTAGGGAGAATAGTTTTGTATGGATTTCTTACTCATTTTGGTGGATTGTAGCACATTCTACAGCAGCCCACTATACTGAAAAACTTCCAAAATGAACAACCTGATGCAGATACATTTACAGTATCACCTATCAGAGATGATATCTTTGGAAATAAAAGCTTATTTTTGGCAGTTAACTAGGTATATGATGTTCAAATTGAATTTTGTCTCACCTTTTTATTGTATACATTGTCATATGGTATGATACTTAAAGTTTGACCTATCAGCATTTAGTGCAGTCCCTTAGCTTAGAGATCTAAGGGCGGTTAGTTTGAGTATTAATTTCAAGGACCCTAATATTATAAATTACTCTGTTGGAAAAGTGATGTTTTAACATTTTTTATATTCTGCATCCATGACATCTGTATCTCCTCTGTATTCCAAGTTCCACAGTAATTGAGGAAACATACTTTCATGTGACACTTAGAAACTATAAACTGTCCATTTACTTCCTTCTTAAAGATACTATTTCTTCAAAGAATTCTAATGATTTAGATCTAATGATTTATTTTAAAAATCCAATATATTTCACCCTTTAGATCACCCTTAATGTACAGGGGATGGAATATTCCACGAGTTTGCCTAGCAGAGAATTCAGATATACTGGTTTTTAGCTCTCATTGAATCATTGGGAATGGGGATTTTATTAACAGTGTATTGATCCTAACATGGATATTTTATAAAGTATTTTAGCCAATTTTTCAGAAATGTTTTAGAGAGCTTTCACAATTCTTGGGTAGTTGTTACTAGTCTTCTTTCTAAAGCCTCTTTCTGAAGAGTAACCAGTCCTCAAAATAAATCCTTCAGATATGTCTTGTGAAATAAAATTTGTAAAATAAGTTATGAATCCCCAAATTTCATGTCTTACATAAATATGATGTGTTGAGGCTACCAAAAGTCATTACTAAATTATTTTAGTTTTTTTAACCTCATTTGCATATGTATCTATACTTGCTGAAAAATGTATTTTTAAATGTATTTTCCATAGAGAAATTAATAACATTGACTATGTATTAATTGATTTGGAGATCATACCTTATTTGTGAAGTTATTTCCTTCGTAGACTAAAGGCACACTTGTATTATCCTGTGTTAAATAGTAGGACACTGTTGGTCAGGAGTTTGCTTCCTGTCTCATTATAATTTAAAATTGTGGCCCTTAAAACAACTCTTGAGAGATAAATCCTGAATATGTGTTAACATATATCAATTTATTATTTTAAGTAGAACTAACACACTAATTAATGCATCATTTAAGATCTATGTGAACTACATTTCCATGAAAGAATTGAATTTGATGTGTTTGTCACTATATAATTGAACACAAATTGGACTTTTTATTTGCAAGGATTGGGGGAGGCAAGTCAGACAAATAAATCATGTTCTTTTTGCTACTTGAAATTATTTATATGTTAGGCTAACTTGTGGATTTTACTTATGCAGGCTTGACTTTTTTAATTATCTTTTTTCTCCTTTTCTTAAAGATGATACTTGTTGATGCCACTGTTATCATCCTCCTAGCAGAAGATAGTCCTACTGAGAAAATGAGCACTTTGATCATTCAGTCTTTGAACTTTAACCTTTGACTGGAAGTGACCTATAGGCAATGAAGACTACTTCCTTTTACTGCATTTTTACTCGTGTGCATTCTGGGCGCATGTTGATCGCTGGTTCAGTCCAGGCAACTGACATGCTTTTATTAGTCATACAGTATTAATGCAGGTGTCAGGAAATGTCAAATATAATTCCATTTTTTATTTTTATTTTTTTAAGCTTTTGGAAAAGTTCCAGGTCCTCATGTATTGTGCAATAACAATGACTTCCTTGGCGGTTTTGGGACGTTCATTGCCGGCAATGGACGTTTAACAGGAAAAATTTTCATTAACTCCTGCCACCCAATGATTAATGCATGATAGGGCCTATGAAATGAACTTATTGGGTATAGTGGGATTATAAATAAAGTGAGGGATCCAACATTACCTTGAAAGTCACCCCAACTGTTTATATTTGGATTCTATGCACTGTGATCCTAAGGTTAACGGCATGAATTAACATGCGTCTTTAAAGGACTGTAATGAAAGATCATTGCGTATTTATTGAATTGTTTATATCTGCTGTCAAATTGTTTTGACATGGAAGGTTTTCAAGTAACATTGGCAGAGAGGTACAATATGTTATCCCTATGGTGAAAATAAATTCATTTGTTGTATATAGTTCCTCAATATCTGAAGTAAAGGTATGAGTAATATAGGGTATGAATGGTTTAATCAAGGCTTTATTTTGGAAGTAAGAAAAATGGCAGTGATGATTCAACTGCTGCAGTCCATAATTTGGGCTTATTTGTACATTAACAGTTTTTCCAAGTAGATTACACTCTGTTACTTCCTGCTAGCCATCAGCATGAGCCCTACTGCCTAAACACTATTTCATTTATTTATGTTTGGAAAATCCATAAACAGTTTTTGTTGCAATTTTGTTTCTTTTGTTATGTTTTAAGTCAAGATTGAATGTTACAGTACTTCAATTGGAAAATTTTTGTCAAGTTTTTTCCTGTAAATTTTCTTTACTTGTAAGTATCATTATGTCCTTTAATCCTGTACCCTAAAATAAGAAATACATTTTTGACAGAGGCTTAATGTTTTAACAAAAGAGTGTGGACATTTTTATTTTAAAATTTAGGCAAAAGTACACTATAGAATGGTATGTTTGCTTATTTGTCTCACACAACCATACAATTTTTCCTGGAGGGATTAGTTTTGTTTTCTTGTTGTTTAAAAGACTTTGCTTACAGCTAGATAAAGTTTTCTATAGAAAAAAATTGTTGAAACGTCCAATTCTCAGTACCATGTAAGTTAATGATACTGCAACTAGGTTCTCTTTTTAAAAAGCGATTATGTATTTTATAAATTACCTTTTCACATATGCAAAAATCTGTTTCTACTACAATGTTATTTTTACTAATGCTGTTGTTGCACTCTTTTTGACATATCCTGCAGTGAATAAATATATGAATCAATTTGGGCTTAAAACTAAAAGCCAGTTGGCTGAAAGGTTTGAAGTATGTACCCCAGCAAAACCATCCAATCAATAATTGGCGAGGAGTATTTTCAAAATTGTTTTTAATCTCTGTATAGATGACATTTTGTAGCTTTGTACATGTTGTTAATTAAGGGCATATAATTTTACACTCTAAAAGTATAATTGCTGAACTCAGGGGTGGGTAGACTTCAAAAATATGTCTGCTGTAGAAATAACTTGAAAAACAAATTAAAACTATGGCCAGCCACCAAATTGTGGACACTGTTTATACTATAGTTAGCAACTACCACTTTTTGAAATTAAACACATTTTTGTTCTTTCTTCACTAGATACACCTAAGTTCTCACAGTAGTTTCTATCAGTCTTATTAGTTGCCCTGTTTAACCAAGACAAAAAATGTTTTTTGGAATGCTTGAGCTACTCTTAGTTTTTAACTGCTTTTTAATATGAAAATTGCAGTGACAAATTATATATTTTTCATATTTTACACAACTCTAAACTGATTGACTTGATCATTTGTGGGGGTGGGGGAATCTTTCTCCATAATGCTGGTCCTCTTACTAAAATTCTTTTATAAAGAAATGACCTGTGACATTTATTCACCAAAGGAATTAATATACCAGGTCAAAGATGAACAATGCTGTCCTATAGATTAATAGGTGGTATATAGCCTCAGTTGAGTTTTGTAAAATAAAAATAGCAGTATTTTAAGATACCTCTCTCTCTACCTAGAGATATCATAAAATAAATTAAAATGAAGCAGAGGAAAGTAAAGGAAACCAAATAATTTCAGTACACTTTACGGTTTAAAGAGAAGGTGAAATATCCTAAAATATAGAAATACCAATCATTCAAAATTTGCAATAAGATAACACTTTATTCGTTACTTTACTCCCTTGAACTTAGGAATTATTGGAAACTCCTTTGCACTTAGATTTAATTAAGTTGATTTTAAATGTAAGTTACATTATTAAAAGACATAAGATGTTTACTTAAGTCATTGCTCTAGAGAGCAAAATTAATGACTTTGTAATAATAAACTATTTCTCTGTAACACGTTGTTGAACGACAACCAGAATACCAAGAAAATGTACATAGGAATATGCTACTTCCCTCTTCCCTTGCTCTATGGGGCACTGTCTGCTACATAGGCCTACAGAATTATACTTTCATATTTAGACAATATGTACTCTCTATTTATTTATTTATTTATTTATTTTAAGGCCATTCTTCTGGTTTGCCAAATTCTGTTAAGGCAGTGATACATTCATTTCCTTATTTTGCATGTTTATATCATGAACTTGGTGCCCTTTCAAAAAAAAAATATTATGTCAAGTAGGTATTAATGCCATAGATTTTAATGAGAGAAATGGTTTTCAGTTTTTTAAGATAAATTTTTTAAAATACATTTTATGGCTGTTCTCTTAAGGAATTTAATATTCACCTCTAAAGGACTCACTTGTAGTGTATGAATTCCTCCTTTTAGCTAGCAGGGACATAAAGCTTTTTTTAATCCCCAAAAGAAAATGCTAAAAAATAGCTTTTATATACGGTTCATCTGGAGAAAGACCCTAATCCTTATTTGTTTTGACTAGGTATATAAATATTTGGTATAAAATAACTAGAATAGTTTATTACTTTTTCCCTTCTGAAATTTTAAATATATGCAAATATATATCATTAGATTCCTGTGGTGAATAATAATTTCTTCAGATTCGAAAACAGGTATCTAGTGACTGCTTAATTATTTCCAGATTGCATCAAAGATGAATTGACAAATAATGGAAATGAGTAGTGATATGAAAATGGTATGTAACCATGGTATTACTTGTTTCTGGTAATCAAATCTTATTTTTTAAAAAGCCTATTGTTTTTGAGAATTGAGATATTTAAACTTGTTACAACTTCTTCCTAAAAATAGAAGAGAAGAGGAGGTACTGTGTGTTCAAAAATTTTTTTAAATAAAGAATTCAGTGTCACTAGTTCTAAGCCTTTATGGTCACTGCTGCTTATATTTCTTGATCTCACTTTTATTTAATTTTTTTGTACATATTCGAGATGAATGCTTAGGATTATTAAGTGTATATAAATTGGTTTTCTAAAAGAACTGAGGCTTACCCATATCTTCTCTAAGGATTCACTGTTACCAAAATCAGCTACTGCACGATTCTATGTTATGCTAATGCCTTTGCATGATTAAGATCTGTGAAGGTGTCTTTTAATCTGCACCACTTGACCCAATCCTCTTTGCAGTCTTGTTTTTCTCTCTCCTTTCTTCCTGTCTTCTCACAGATGTCCACTATGTCGGTCTTCAGCAGTTTCCCGAAGTTTTCCTCTCCCTCTCCCTTCCTTCCTTCTTTGCTCCTTCCTTTTCTTGAGGTTAGGGAATCCAGAGAAGGAAGACTATTGAAATTCCATCAGAAATTTTTCTTAAATAAGAGGACTCCTTCCTACAGTTAAAATATGTAGAATTCCTGATACTTTATTTCAGTTCAAGAGTAGGTGGCTAAATTTATTGAATAATTGACTACTTGATAAATGAGCTGTTTATTGTAATTTAGTTCTTAAATACTAATATTAAGGGAGTTTTGCTTACTTTTTGGATGGTGACTCTCCCAAAGTCTAATTATTGCCCAAATGAATTGAATTAATTGTTTTGGTAAAAGTGTTTTTTCCATTTAAGTTTCTAAGCCATTTTGAGATTTGGAACTTTTTTTCTTTTTTTTAAATAATTTGTGGGAGACTTTAATTTTCTCAGCATGAACTGCATTAAAGACAGGCTTGTATGCATCATTATCATTAGAGGCCCGTGGAGTCTACACATGTACTTCAGACTTTAGATCTTTATCTTTAAAGTTGAAGTTCTGGTTCTGACTATCGTCCTGATGATTGAGGTGTTCTCTGTGACTTTAATTCTCAAAAGTTACTGGGACTGATAGTTGAGGATGAATCTCCAGAATGGTTATATGACTGTTTTATCAAAAAATTGTTTATAAAACCATATAATATCTGAAGACATGTTTGAATATGTGGAAGGAAAGCTTGACTAGAAGCTGGTATGTTTTACCATACCTAAAGAACTGCAGTTGTGCAAGTTGAGTGCAGTTGACAGGGAGAAAGAGAAACCGTTCTTGTTCTGTTTCTTGGTGCATACTTTGTCAGGGTTTTGTCAAAAGTTTGCTTCTGCAGTAATTCTAAGCAGTTTTCTCAAAGGCAAAGCATGGTTCTGGGCTTTGGCTTGTTAGGTGTGGCCGCACTTGTCAAATTTCCTGGTAAATGGAAAGATTGAATAATCCCACCTCTCTAATTCTAAAGCCTGAAACAAGACTAGTGAGGAATGTGGTAGAATGTCAGATACCATGAATATAAATGCGAGTCTCTTAATAGTTAACCACAGATTATTTACATAAATGCAAATTGATTGTCATTCTCGGGGTAAAATCATTAATCGAACAGATTATCATGTCAGTTATCTGGTAGCCAAGAATTAAGTCCATGTTCAAGTTAAAGTGATTTGTTGTTTTTAGTTGATACCATTTTTCTCTCAATATTCAGAAATACAGATTGTGCATTTTATTAATAGGAATGGAAGCTCATGCTTGAGGATTTGAATAGGGTGGATGTATATATTTTATAAATTCAAGTTGTAAAATATGTAAAGCTGCTGCTTTTTGAATAGAATATAAATGTTAAGACATAAATCTATATATTATATATTTTTAAATACATGTACCAAACTTTTGTTAGTTGAATATAAATTACATTGTGTGCTTTATGGAATTCAGTAACTTTTAATAATAAAGCAGTTGTCATTGATTTTTTTTTATGTAGACTTGAATATTAAATTGGATAATTAAATCTCTTTGTAGTTTATAATAATGTAAAAATTTACTTATGTACTAGTTTCTCATTACAGAGGACTGCGATCTTCAAAGGTTTGTGGAAACAGTGACATGTCCATTTCCAAAAATAGGTGCAACAGCACGAAGATAGTCCCTAACGCCACTTGTTTATTTATTTAATGGATCATCTTCACTTAGCAGTGTTGCCTAGTATATTTTGGTGGTTCTTCATGCTTTAATTGAAGAAGTCCTGATTGAAAGACAGGCATCTTCAGAAAAGGTGGAAATTGAGACCCAAGCACTTGCTTAGAGTTCCACCATGAGTCTAGTGTTGCTGAACTTTAAGTTCTATTAGATTAATAAGGACATACCATAGAGACCTTTGGAATACTTTCCTGAGTATACACATAGATCAACTAACTTATGTAGATGAGTGACTCGTGAAACTATGAGAAAAGCAGAGGAGAGGCTGAAGAATCAGGATACCTGTCTGCATCTCAGTTATTCACAGCAGGAAGAATGCTCTGCTGATATTCTAAGTTCTCTATCCAGGGGGGCCCTGCTTGCCCCAGGAGCACCTCACTCCTCACAAGGGCATGAAACTGCCTTACCTCAACATGCTGTTTCTCCATCCTCAACAGTAGATGAGTAACTGGTTACGTAAATGCAAGACCCATCTTTGTACTTTGATGACATTCTCTCCCTTTATTATAAATCTTAGAATAATTTCTACCTCTCTCAGATGGTTTAAGCAACACTGTGGATAAGTGAGTCTTTTGAAGTCCTCTCTACATTCCGTAGTACTTTTCACACTAACATACAGCAAAATTAAACATGAACTGAAGAGAAGTCAAATGACATAGCCAAGAGTTTTCTGTGCTTGGATAATAGGGTCCAAGGCCACAGTGGTTCTACAACATCTGTCCTGTTGGGAACTTCTGTCAATAAATCTTTTAAATTGCTTATGAGATTTTTTTTTAATGTTTGCTTAAGGCAAAATATGTAAGTGAGTACCTGTGTGCTCTTTCCAGTCCAGTGGAGTTTGGAAATGTTTTAATAAGGAAAATTGAAATAAGAAACGAAGGTAGAAAATATCTTCTCATATAGGTACTTGACCTTCAAGGACCCATGGTGGGTAGATATAACTCATCAGGCAAGAACCTAATAAGGATGGCTATTTCCTGCAGAAAACGTTTCCAACTTAACATTAAAATTTTCTTATGTCCTGGGGCACCTGGGTGGCTCAGTTGGTTAAGCGTCCCACTCTTCAGTTCAGGTCATGATCTCACAGTCATGAGGTCGGGCTTCGCACTGAGCTGAGCGTAGAGTGTGCTTAAGATTCTTTCTCCCTCTGCTCCTCTCCCCCACTCACACTCCCTCTCAAATTAAAAAAATAAAAATAACTCTTTAAAAAATGTTTTATGGGGGCGCCTGGGTGGCGCAGTCGGTTGAGCGTCCGACTTCAGCCAGGTCACGATCTCGCGGTCCGTGAGTTCGAGCCCCGCGTCGGGCTCTGGGCTGATGGCTCGGAACCTGGAGCCTGTTTCTGATTCTGTGTCTCCCTCTCTCTCTGCCCCTCCCCGGTTCATGCTCTGTCTCTCTCTGTCCCAAAAATAAATAAACGTTGAAAAAAAAAAATTTTAAAAAAAAAATGTTTTATGTCCTCTCTCATACCCCAGAAAGCATGTTTCTCTTCTTTCCTGTTATAATGGCATTCTATCCAACCTAGTTATCCAAACGAAGACTTAATCGCTATTTACTGGTCCTCTCTGACATTTTTCATCAGTAAGTCCTTTTGAGCCTCTCTTTAAAAATGATCTCAAATCCCTCCTTTCTCCTAGTGTCCTTGTCATTCTGTCCCTTCACTACCTGCATCCTGTGTTCCCAGGCTGCTCTTCAGCCATCCACACACTTTGTTCCTTAAATAGTAGCAAAAGAAGACTACCTATACTTTGCTAATGTTCTTCCATGTTCCTAGAGTGTTTTTCATCTGCTTTTCTACCTAAAAAGTCCAGTTCAAATGTAGTTCTAAGGTTATATTTGTCCTTCCCTTCCCACCCCCTACCAGTCTTCTGTCCTGGATTCTTTAACAGTAGGGGCAATGTCTCAAATGCCCCCAGCATGTAGCACACAGTACACAACATACAAGCTTTTAATAAATGTTTGTTAAATTAACTTGATTGTACTTGTATTTTTATACTAACTTTTCTAAAGAAACTTATGCAAGTGCTAGCAGTTTTGAAACCTACCTCTAAACCACCATCTGTGTGAAGTGTCACAGCAAAACAACTTACCCTTCCTATCCCAGAAAGTTTGAAAAAATTGCTTTGAAGTAAACCATTAACAATTCTTCATTTGGTTTTACTTTCATTTATTAAAAAAAAATATTTTTCTCATATCTTTGCCCTATGTCTGAGGTAAATTGCTTACCTTGAATATATATTTACAGATTAAGAATGTAATTGTTTTAGGGCACCTAGGTGGCTCAGTCAGTTAAGTGTCCGGCTTTTGTCTTAGGTCATGATTCATGAGTTTGAGCCTCACATCGGGCTCGCTGCTCTCAGTGCAGAGCCTGCTTCTGATCCTCTGTCCCCCCCCCTCCAGCCCCTCCCCCACATGCACAAATGCTCGTGCGCTGTCTGAAAAATAAGACATTTAAGAAATTTTATTTAAAAAGAATATATAATTGTTTTAAGCTAAATATATCTGAAGAGACCTGAGCTCATAAAGGTAAACCTAATACTCATTAAGGTTAAAAACAGACATTAAGCAAGTACTTAGAACCTCGAATGCTGAGGATGGCAGATAAGACAAAGCATATATCTTCAAAGGGTCTATATTCTGAGCGGGATAAGAAAGAAAAATAACATCAAAAGTAATGAGCCCTAAAAGGTGCAGATAAATAGCTGTTTCTGATAATCATGGAGGTGAGTTGACTGCAAAAAGAAGCGTAATGGTTTGAAAGTTAAAAATGTAGATGGGTTCTAGGGAAGTACAAAAGCCCTAGGACAGGGTTTGTATGAGGGCCAGCCTGGAGGAGGATGTGCCTGCTTCAGAGTTGTTGGGGAGGGGGAGGGGCAGCAGCCAAGGGCCAAAGGATGGTAGAGCCTTGTGGGTGAGGGTAAGGTTGAAATTGGTCTTTCGGTTTCCACTAATCAAAGAGCTGAGCCTAGCACTCAGTTCCTTTTGTCCTAGGGTGCTTATTGAGGAGAGATTATAAAGCTGAGTCATTGTGTGGGCAATATCACAGGAAATGTTGCTCAGAAAACAACAGCGAGGGGTCTGAGCTACTATACCTACATCCCACCCACCAAAACTAAAGCCAGCGACTAGCAGAGCTCCATCCCCAGAATGAAGGTCACCTGTGGAAGCAACCCTGATTCAGGCTTGCATCTTGGATTGGTTCAGGGAATGTCAAGCTTTGAACTTGGATTGAGGTGTGGTCTCTGGCAGTGTCCTCAGGAGGTGGCCAGGAGGAAATGAAAGTTCTGGGGAAGAAGCTATTCTCTTCCCAGGTCTCAGATGATCCATACAAGTGATTTATTTCGATACAGTGACCAATACACAAAGGTTATCCCTTCTACGAAGCAAGGCACTGTGAAATGACAGACCTAGAAAGCACTGGAGGTGTGGGGTGGGGAGCGACAGGATCTGGTACAGTTTACTGCTCTGCATCCCACATTTTGTTGGGAGCTTCTGAAGAACAAGAACTGTCTTGTTCATCTTTACACTCATTCAGATATCAAGTGCTTTCTGTATCCCAAGGAGCTTATGATCTGGCAGAGAAGACAAATGGGTAATTAAAATAGTGTGACAGTTGTTGTGATAGGCTAATCACAGTGCTGAGTGAGCATCAAGGTGAGAACAAAGCTGTCTAAGGGAGTCCAGGAAAGAATTCCAGGGGAAGTGGTGAGTATTGGCCAGGCAAAGGTGGGAGAGTGAAGATGAGGGCATCTGAGATAAGGCACAGAGCAAGTGCAAAAGCCCAGGATGAGAGAACAGTGTTCAGAGCATTGAATGTGGATGAGGAAGTGGTAAAAATAAATTGAGATAAAATTAGAGCTAGCATGCAAAAGACCAAATTAATAGAGTTTTGGTTTTATCTCCTGGGTGACAGGGACCGATGGATTCAGATTTGCACTTAAGAAAAATACCTTGGCTTATAGTCTGGAGAGTGATCTGGAAGGGTCACGAGAAGGGAAAAACAAGAGACCTTATCAGTACCAAATGATGATGACAACTTGGACTTATTATAAAGTATTGGCATAAAGACAGACATACCAATGGAACGGCAGGGAAAGTACAGAGATTAGTTTTTTTAAAAGATGCCAAGGTACTTGTAGGGGAAAAGAATAATGTATCCAACAAATGGTACTAGAACATTTGGAAAGCTATTTGTAAAAAAACAAAAATAAAAATCTTCTATACAAAAATTAGCCCAAAATGAATCATACACTTAACGAGTAAAACTATAAAATTTCAAGAAAACAGAAGCTCTAAGATCTTGGATGTGGCAAAGATTTCTTAGCTATGAAACAAATTACTAAAAACAATTGATAAATTGGGCTCAACAAAATTTAGGATTTAGGCTTTTAAAAAGACATTTTGTAAAGACTGCACAATATATGGGCAAAGTATATAACCCAATAAAGCACTTGAATTTAGATTTTTTTTTAAATCTTAGGGTTTAATAACCAGAAGCAAAATAACCCAATTTAAAAATGGACAAGTTTTATGATTTTTTTTTTTTACCTGAACTATTCTTGACTGAAGAAAATACAGAGACGGCAAATAAGTAACTGAAAAACTGCTGAGTATCAATGATTAGGGGGAATAACAGGTGAAAACCACAAGATACCACCGCACCATCACTGCACTGTCTGTACCAAGTTTTGGCAAGGACGTGGAGTAATGGGAACTTTCCGACACTACTGATGGCGATGTAGAATGTGTAAGTACTTTGGAAAACTGTTTGACAGCTTCTTTAAAAAGTTAAACACGTACCTATACTATACAAGTCAGCCATTTCGCTCGTAGGTATTTACCCAAGAGAAAAAGACTATGTCTACACAAAAACTTGTGTATAAAGGTTTGTATCAAGTTTGTAAAATACCCAAACTGGAAACATCCTAAATGTCCATTAGTAGGTGATTGGATGGCCAATGTGAGATATCCATACATTGGACTGCTACTCAGCGGTAAAACAGGAATGAACTATTAATATGTGCAACAACATTGATAAATGTCTATTATGCTGAGTGAAAGTACCCATGCAAAAAGTACCCTGTATGGTTTTATCTATATAAAATGCAAATTCATAATGACAAAAGTCAGAAGTATTTGCCTGAAGATATGGGGTGGTGGGAAAAAACTTTTGGAGGTGATGGATACTTGATTATCTTGTTTTCCCAGATTTATATGTATATGAAAACTCATTAAATTCCACAATTTAGGGGCACCTTGGTGGCTCAGTTTGTTGAGCCTCCAACTCTTGATTTTGGTTCAGGTCATGATCCCAGGGTTGTAGGATTGAGCCCCGTGTCAGGCTCTGCACTGAGCGTGAAGCTTGCTTAAGATTCTCTCTTTCTCCCTTTTGCCCCTCTCCCCTGCTCATCCACGCTCTAAAATAAAATTTAAAAAAATTTAATTCTACACTTTATATATTAATACTTTACTGAATGTTCTACCTCAAACAGAATTAGGAGGTTTTAAGCAATAAAGGCAAAGGATGATAAAGGCCTGAAGTGGAATATAAGAAAGTGGGCAATTCAACCATAATCAACTTGCCTAAAATTATAGGTCGAAAGTGATGGAGCTGGAATTTAATCCTGAGTCTGACTGACTTCAAAATCCATGCTGTAAGTCAGTATGCTTGTATTTAACATGAACCCCCCTACTTTTGGCTTAGACAATTGAACAGAGAGGCTGATGACTTTCACCAATACACAAGGAGGGGAGCAGGTTTGGGGGAGAAGATATGTTTGTACTTCCTTGTAGCAGCAAATACAGTAACTTACCTAGTGAATTAGTGAGTGGAGATGTGAGTTGAAGTTTTTAGGTGGCAACGTTAATGAAAGAGTGATGTAATCTCACTTAGTTCATGAGCTTATTTGCCTATTGACCAACAGGTGAAAAATTTAATATTTTCTAGTCTAATAACCTACCCAATGAATTAGTTACTTCTCAGCATCTTTGAAGTGAATCACCCTTGACACCTTCACTGACAGGAATTAACTCAGAAAATTACTGCACGTTTCAACAAATCTTATCATTAGAAAGTTATTTCTTTCAAACTGAAGTCTGCTTATACAATTTATTCTAGATTGAAGTGTGTCTCCCTAAAAAATATATGTTGAAGTCCTAACTCCCAGTAGCTCAGAATGTGATGGTATTTGGAAATGGAGTTGTCAAAGCTGTAATTAGTTAAGGTGAAGTCATACTGGATGGATTAGGGTGGACCTTAATTCAATATGAGTGGTGTCCTACAAATTGGAGAAGACACTGAGACACAGGCACTTGGGAGAACACCATGTATCCATGCTGTGATACATCTACAAGCCAAGGAACACCAAGGATTGCTGGGAACCACCAGGAACTGGAGGAGGCAAGGACAGATTTTTCCCCAGAGCCTTTGGAGAGTATGATCCTGCTGATCCCTGATGTTGGACTTCTCACTCCAGAACTGTGAGAGAATAAATGTCTGTTGTTTTAAACCATCCAGTTTACGGTCGTTTGCTACGACGGCTCTAGGAAACTAATCACACACTCTCCCATCTTTTTTCCCCCTAGTTCTGCCTTGTGGAGACACATGGAATAAGTCCTTGTCCCTTCTCCAGATATTTCCAGATGTTTTGAGAACACATTTTTTTTTTTTCCAGGAGAATATCTCCCTCACTGGTTTTTTACCCGATACATTTTTAAATCCTTTCATTATTCTTTTGTAGCACCGAGATTTTCACAGATGCTTTAGAGTGTGATAGCCAGAACTGATCTTACTACTTCAAACAGTTTGACCTACAAAAAAGAATGGAATTTGCTCTCTGGTTCAGGTCAGGGATCTTCAAGCTGTTTCTCAGAGCTTTAGGAGTTCCTTGGAGGTACGCCAGGGGCACACTTGACTGTATTTCATGTAAATGAAATACACTTTTCTGACAGGGTTGTTTTTGCTTGTTTGTTTGGTTGTGGGGAGAGGGGGTCCCATGTAAAGTATTACTTTTCCCATGAGTAAAAGTATTACTTATTCCCATGAGATTTTACTTTGTCTAGTTCTGCCATGCTATTTAGCCTTGTGCTTTTTTGGTTTTTTATTCCATCGTGTACCCTATTCTCTCTCCCTCTTTTTCAGTACCACCTCAAAGCATTTCTACACCTTTTCAGGATTGAACAAAGCCAATAAGGACATGAGCCTACAGCATGTTATCTGTAGCTCAGTGTGTTATTTAAACCATTTAACTACAATCTGCTATTTTTTCTACCAAGTGTCAAACTATTATCTCTCAGGCCATATTTCTATATAGTTTAGCAAAGAAAGATGCTGGTTATTCTGGTGAAACTCATTCTTGGTGAATTTATGCTGATTCCAAATGGTCGTTCGTTTGGTTTCTATTTTGAATAACTGAATTCTACATATTGTTTTGTGATTTCTGATCTGTTGAAATGAACACATTCCAGTCTGTCTGTCTGTCTGTCTGTCTGTCTGTCTGCCTCTTTCTGTCTCCAGTGACCACAAGGTGAGCGTGGCTGCTGTGGGAGTGTAGGATCTCCCTTCATGAAATAACTTGCTGGTCAGCTGCAAGCGGTGCAATTCGCTGGTTGGTTTCTCCAAGGGTAGCCCTTCAGCGTCTGCCTCAGATAGAGCCCAAATCACACTTTTCCCAAGCAGCCCCCAGCCAATAACATGGCCTGGCCATTGCTGCCCAGTGTGGGACTTCTCCAATAGATAATCCTTGGTCTAGAGCTTCCCATTAGATCAGCCAGATCTTGGCAGATCTGCATCTCAGTCTGACGCTCCACCTACCCACATCTGCTTCCTCCCCGCTTTCCCTTCACAGGTTTCAGATCTACACCATGGTTTGGTTTTCATAGCCTGGTCTTTTTTTTTTTTTTTTTTTTAGTAAACTACGCCCCAACATGGGGCTCGAAATCATGACCCCAAGATCGAGTTGTATGCTCTACTAACTGAGCCAGCCAGATGCCCACCCTGATCCTTTTTTATCTTTCACAAACATGACACATACTCTTTACCACAAGAAACCCCAATGCCCTCCAAACTCTAGGGCTGATTCTGGACCATCAGAATCAACAGAGTTGGCACTGAATGTGGTCAAGAAGAAGGTTGATGAGATGGAGTTTTGAGGCCTAGTCACACTCATTGTCTCCCTGACAATGAGGACCCCATCCCAGGTGGCATTTGGGACATAGATAGGCCCTGCCACAGGTATTATGTGGCCCAGTTGCTAAAATTTACACAAGTGATGATTTGGAAGAATGCTCCATTGGAGGGGACTGCCTTGGACAGTAAGCACAATGGTTCAAGCATTTGAAAAATATGGGGGAACAATGAATACAAGGACAATGAAATTGGGTGATTGTTAATAAATTGTATTATCCTCTGTCTTAGTCTGCTTGGGCCACAGTAACAAAATCTCATAACATGAGTGGCTAAAACAACGGAAAGGTATTCTCACAGCACTCAGAGAATGCAAGCAGGAACTGGTTCTTACGAGGGCACTAATCCTTTCATGCGGGCCCCACTGTCATAATCTCATCTAAACCTAATCATCTCTCAAAGGCTCCGTCTCCAAATACCATCACATTAGGGGTTAGGACTTCCACATATGAATTGGGAGGGGACAAGATGAACAATTGAATCCATAGCATCACCTAGAGAGGGATGATGCAAAGTTGAGGGCAGATGACAATTGAAAACTACTTCTGAACACCAGAGGGCCTCTTTGGTAACTGCCAAAGAAGGTCTTACCTCCTGCAGTGGGAGAGCAAGAAAAGCTCAAGACCAGAGTCAGCATTTAAAAGATCCTTGAGGAGGGCGCCTGGGTGCCTCAGTCAGTTAATCCTCTGACTTCGGCTCAGGTCATGATCTCACGGTTTGTGGGTTTGAGTCCCGTGTCAGGCAAGCCTGGAGCCTGCTTCAGATTCTGTGTTTCCTTCTCCCTCTGCCCCTCCCCCCCCTCAAAAATAAACATAAAAACATTTTTTAAAAAATAAAATTTAAAAGAGGCTTGAGGGGCGCGTGGCCGGCTCAGTAAGTGGAACATGTGACTCTTGATCTCGGGGTTGTGAGTTCAAGCCCCATGTTGGGTGTAGAGATTGCTTAAAATAAAATCTTTGAAAAAAAATAAAAATGAAAGAGCTTTGAGCTTCAAAAATATTTGGATGCTCAGCTGGGCCAGTCTGTTATGGGAAGGTCAGGGTCCCAATTGGGCAACCGGAGACCCTGACACATGAGATAGAGACATCTGGGTGTGGGACTCCAGAGACTGTGGGTCCCTGACTCCTCTGTAATTTTAGAGCCCATAGAGAGACCCACCCTCCATATTAAGAGCTAGAATACCCTCCAGTGAGAGGACCCATCAGGGATCCTTCTTAGACTCTGCCCCCACCTCTTCTAGCTGCCCCATGCATAAGCAGGTTTAAGAAACAATAAAGTCGGGATGAATGGGTGGCTCAGTCAGTTTAAGCATCCGACTTTGGCTCATAGTTCATGGTTCAAGCCCGCATTAGACTCTCTGCTGTCAGCACAGAGCCTGCTGTGGATTCTTTGTCCCCCTCTCCGCCTGCCCCTGCCCAGCTTGTTCTCTATCTCTCTTAAAATAAATACATAAACTTAAAAAGAAAAAAAAGAAATAATAAAATCTACCTGGAATATGTGGAGTCTCATAATGGAGGAAAAGAACTATCCCTTTAAAAAAAAAAAAATTTCCCCCCAGTATTATTGAGATACAATTGGCATATAACATAAATTTAAGGTGTACAATGTAGGGGCGCCTGGGTGGCTCAGTCAATTAAGTGTCCGACTCTTGATGTCAGCTCAGGTCTTGATCTCACTGTCATGAGTTCAAGCCCTGCATTGGGCTCCACACTGGGCATGAAGCCTACTTAAAAAAAAATTTTTTTTTTAATTTAAACATGAAATATAGACACAAAAAAACCCACAAAAACTTTAAAATTTTAAAACACAAATCATTACAATGTAATGACTTTTTTTTTCCAATGTTTATTTATTTTTGGGACAGAGAGAGACAGAGCATGAACAGGGGAGGAGCAGAGAGAGAGGGAGACCCAGAATCGGAAACAGGCTCCAGGCTCTGAGCCATCAGCCCAGAGCCTGACGCGGGGCTCGAACTCACGGACCGCGAGATCGTGACCTGGCTGAAGTCGGACGCTTAACCGACTGCGCCACCCAGGCGCCCCATGACTTTTTATTTAGAAATTCTTTTTAATGTTTATTTTTGAGAGAGAGACAGACTGTGCGTGGGGGAGGGGCAGAGAGAAAGACACACACACACACAGAATCCGAAGCAGGCTCTCAGCTATCAGCACAGAGCCTGACGCAGGGCTCAAACTCACGAACTGTGAGATCATGACCTGAGCTGAAGTTGGATGTTCAACCGACTGAAGCACCCAGGCACCCAGGTACCCAGTGTATAATGATTTGATACACTTACATATTGTGAAATGATTAGCACAATAGGGTTAACATTTCCATCACCTCATATAACGACCATTTCTTTTCTGTGGTGAGAATATTTAAGATCTAACTCTTAGCAACTTTCAAGTATATAACACAATATTATTAACTGTAATCATTAGATCCCAATGTACATCAAATCCCAGAACATATTCATCTTATAACTGGAAGTTCGTACCCTTTGACTAACATCTCCCCATTTCTCCCACCTCCAGCCGCTGGTAACTTTCTGTTTCTATGAGTTTGGCCTTTTGAGATTCCACATATTAGTGATACCATAGAGTATTTCTCTCTCTTTCTCTCTGACTTACTTCACTTAGCATCATGTCCTCAAGGGCCATGCCAGTTGACACAAGTGGCAAGATCTCCTTCTTTGCTGTGGCTGAAGAAGATTCCATTTTACATACATCACAACTTCTTTATCCGTTTGTCTATGGATAATGGACACTTAGGTTTTTTCCATATTTCGTGATTGTGAATAATGCTGCGTGGAACATGGGAATGCAGATACTCCTTGAGATCCTGATTTCATTTCCTTTGGATACATACCCAGAAGTGGGATTGCTGGATCATATGGTAATTCTATTTTTTAATTCTTTAAGGAACCACTGTTCTGTTTTCCATGATGGCTGTACCAATTTACATTCCCACTAACAGTGCACAAGAGTTCCCTTTTCTCCACATCCTCGCCAACACTTGTTATCTCTTGTCTTTTCAAAAATAGCCATTCTAACAGTGCAAGATGATTTCTCATGTTTTTGTTTTGCGTTTCCCTGAAGGTTAGTGATGTTAAGCATCTTTTCATGTGCCTGTTGTCCATTTGTATGTCTTCTTTAGAAAAATCTGTATCTAGTTCCTCATTCTTAAGTATTTTATTGCTTTTTATATTATGAATAGAATTGCTTTATTTCTTTTTCAGATATTTGTTATTAGTATATGGAAATGCACCTGATTTCTTGATTTTGGATCCTGTACTTTTACTGAATTTGTTGATTAGTTAAGTTTTTTGGTGGAGTCTTTAGGATTTTCTATGTATAAGATCTTATTACCTGCAAAGATAATTTTATTTCTTTTTCTTACCTGATTGCTCTGGCTAGGACTTCCTGTGCTGTGTTGAATAGGAGTGGTGAGTAGGCATACTTGTCTTGTTCCTGGTCTTAGAGGAAAAGTTTTCCACCTTTCACCACTGAATATGACATTAATTGTGACATATTGACATACTATGTGGTTCTTACTATGTTGATGTACATTCCTTCTACTCCAATTTATGATAGTTTTTTGTAATGAAAAGATATATTTTATCAAATGCTTTCTCTCTATTTTGATCTTTCATTCCATTAATGTGGTGTACTACATTTATCAATTTGCATATGTTGAACTGTCTTTGCATCCAAAGGGTGAATCCTATTTGATCATGGTGTGTGATCCTTTTCATGTGCTGTTGAATCTGGTTTGTTAATATGTTGTTGAGAATTTTTACATCTATGTTCATCAGTGATATTTGGCCTGAAGTTTTATTTCTTGTAGTGTCCTTACCTGGTTTTGGTATCTAGATAATGCTTGCCCATAGATTTTTTGGGAGGAGTTTCAGAAGCATTGGCATTAATTCTTCTTTAAATGTTCAATAGGCTTCACCAGAGAAACTATCTGGTCCTGGGCTTTTCATTATTGGGAAATTTTTGGTTACTGATTCAGTGTCCCTACTCATTATTAGTATGTTGGGATTTTCTATTTCTTCATGGGTTAGTCTTGATAGGTTGTATGTTTCTAGGAATGTATCCATTTCTTTAATTTATCCTATTTGTTGGCCTACAGTTGTTAATAGCAGTCTCTTATGGTCCTTTATATTTCTGTTTCATCAGTTATAATGTCTCTTCTTCCATGTCTGGTTTTATTTTGAGTCTTCTCTCTTTTTTCTTAGTCTAGCTTAAAGGTTTTTCTTTTCTTTTTCCTTTCCTTTCCTTTCCTTTCCTTTCCTTTCCTTTCCTTTTCTTTTTTCTTTTCTTTTCTCTTCTCTTCTCTTCTCTTCTTTTCTTTTCTTTTCAAAACATCAGCTCTTACTTTCACTGATTTTTTTCCTATTATTTTTCCGGTCTCTATCTTGTTAATTTCTGCTCAAGTCTTCGTGATTTCCTCCCTTTTGCTAACTTTGTGGTTAGTTTGTACCTCTTTTTCTAGTTCTTTGAGGTGTAATTTGGATGTTTTATTTGAGATCTTTTTTCTGAACATACATGTTTATCACTATAAAGTTCCCTTTTAAAACTACTTTTGCTGTATTATATAAGGTTTGGTACATTGTGTTTCTTTCCATTTTCATTTGTTTCAAAATATTTATTTCTTTTTGACTTCTTTTTTGATCCATCAGATTATTCAGGAGTATGTTGCATAATTTCCACATTTTTGTGAATTTTCCAGTTTTCCTCCTGTTATTGATTTCTAGTCTTATACTATTATGATCAGAAAATATACTTTGCATTATTTCATTCTCAAATTTGTTAAGACTTATTTTATGATCTGTCATAGGATCTATTCTGGAGAATGTTCCTTATGTTCTTGGCAAGAATATATATTCTGCTATTGGGTGGAATGTTCTGTACAATAGACTGTTAGGGGGCATTGGGGTGGCACAGTTGGTTGAGCATTCAACTCTTAATTTTGGTTCAAGTCATGATCTCACAGTTCATGAGTTCGAGCCCCGCATCCAGCTCTGCACTGAGAGTTTGGAACCTACTTGGAATTCTCTCTCCCTCTCTCTGCCCCTACCCCACTCTCTCTCACTCTCAAAATAAATAAACTTAAAAAAAATAGACTTTTAGGTCTATTTGGTTTAATGCTTTTTTTTTTCTTTAAGTTAACTCTTTGCCCAATTTGAGGCTTGAACTCATGACCCCAAGATCAAGAATTGCTTTACCGACTGAGCCAGTCAGGCTCACCCTCCATTTGATTTAAAGTATGATTCAAATCTGTTTCTGTATTGATTTTCTGTCTGGATGATCCCATTGTTGGAAGTGTGGGATATTGAGGTCCCATACCATTATCATATTGCCATGTATTTCTCCCTTCATATCTGTTATTATTTGCTTCATAAATTTAGGTGCTATGATGTTGGGTGCATATATATTTACAATTATATCTTTTTGATAAATTCACCTCTTTATCATTATGTAATGGCCCTCTTTGTCTCTTGTTACAGTTTTTGATGTAAAGTCTATTTTGTCTGATAAGAGTGTAGCAGCTACTCTGATCACTTCTGGTTTCCATTGGCATGGAATATCTTTTTCTCTCTCTTTGAGCCTCTGTGTGTCTGTAAAGCTGAAGTGAACCTTTTTTTTTTTTTTTAATATTTATTGATTTATTTTGAGAGAGAGAGTGAGCGAGCAGGGGAGGTGCAGAGAGAGGGAGAGAGAGAATCCCAAGCAAGCTCAGCACTGTCAGTGCAGAGCCCGAGGTGGGGTTTGAACCAAAACCCGGGAGATCATAACGTGAGCCAAAACCAAAAGTCAGATGCTTAACCGACTGAGCTACCCACCCAAGCACCCCTTTTTTGTACTTGATCTTTTGTAGTTGAGTCTTTTTTTTTTAATGTATTTAAATACACTCTACCTTTTGATTGGAAAATTTAATCCATTTACATTCATAATAATTATTGATATGTAAAGACTTACTAATGCAATCTTATTATTTTCTAGCTGTTTTGTAGTTTCCTTATTTCTTTCTCCCTCTCTTGATGCCTTTGTGAATTGATGATTTTCCATAGTGGTATGCTTTGATTCCATTCTCTTTATCTTTTGTGAATCTACCGTAGGTTTTTGCTTTGTAGTTACCATGACACTTATGTAAAATACCTTATAGATACTATAGTCTGTTTTAGGCTGGTGACAACTTAACTTCAATCATGTAAAAGTACTCCACCCTTTCACTTTCCCCCTTTTGTTTTTGGTGTCAGAATTTATCTTCTTGTATTGTGTATTTATTAACAAATTATTGTACCTATAGGTATTTTTAATACTCTCGTCCTTTAACCTCTATCCTAGAGATAAGTGGTTAACACACCATCATATTACAGTATTAGGTATTCTGCATTTGACTATATACTTACCTTTACCAGTATGTTGTATATTTTCATGTCTTCATATTACTAATTAGTATCTTTTTATTTCAGCTTGAAGAACTCCTTTCAGCAATTTTTGTAAAGCAGGTCTCATGGTGGTGAACTCTCAGCTTTTCTTTGTCTGGGAAGGTCCTTTATCTCTCCTTCATTTCTGAAAGACCACTTTGCCAGCTAAACTATTCCCTGTTGATAGTTTTTTTTTTTTCTTTCTTTCAGCACTTTGAATATATTATCCCACTCTCTCCTGCCTGTTAAGTTTCCTGCTGAGAAATCTGATTATAGCCTTATGGTGGTTCTCTTGTAAATTAGAAGCTTCTTTCCTCTCACTGCTTTTTAAGATTCTCTCTTCATCTTTTATTTTTAACAGTTTTATTATAATGTGTCTTGAAGAAGATCTCTTTAAGTTGAGTTTTTTGCTGACCTATGAGTTTCATGAACTTGGATATACAAATCTCTTCTTAGATTTAGGAAGTTCTCAGTCATTGTTTCTTTAGATTAGCTTCTAACCCTTTTCCCTCTCTTCTCCTTCTGGGATTCCAATAATTCACAAATCATTTCTTTCTATTGTATCAATAGATCACATGGGATTTCTTCACTTTTTTTCGTTCTTTCCTTTTTTCTCAAGACTATGTAATTTCAACGTTCCTATCTTCTAACTTACAGATTATTTTTTCTACTTGATCCACTGCATTTTTTTTTTCATTTCATTTGTTGTATTTTTCAGCTCCAGAGTTTCTATTTGGTTCTTTTTTATGATTTCTGTTTTTGTAAGTTCTCATTTTGTTCATGTGTAGTTTTCCTGATTTTGTGCAATTGTCTTTCTATATTTTCTTGTAGCTCATTGAGCTTCTTTATTTATTTTCTTAAATGTTTATTTATTTTTGAGAGAGCCAGAGAGCACAAATGGAGAAGGGGTAGAGAGAGAGGAGGACAGAGGAACCAAAGTGGGCTCTGCATTGACAGCACAGAG
>NW_024412406.1:11208932-11234754 GCF_014898765.1 Herpailurus yagouaroundi
GAGGAGGACAGAGGAACCAAAGTGGGCTCTGCATTGACAGCACAGAGCCTGATGTGGGACTTGAACCCAGGAACAGTGAGATCATGACCTGAGCCAAATCGGACCTGAGCTGAAGTCAGACCTGAGCTGAAATCGGATGCATAAAGAAGACACAGGTGCCCCTGAGCTTCTTTAAAACAACTGTTGTAGGGGTGCCTGGGTGGCTCAGTGGGTTAAGCATCCAACTCTTGATATTGGCTCAGGTCATGATCTCAGGGTTCAAGAACTCCTCTGCGCTGACAGTGCAGAGCCTGCTTGGGATTCTCTCTCTCCCTCTCTCTCTCTCAAAATAAACATTAAAATAAATAAATAAATAAATAAATAAATAAATAAATAAAACAACTATCTTATTTTCTTTTAAATATTTATTTATTTTGAGAGAGAGAATCCCAACCAGGTCCTTCACTGTCAGCACAGAGCCTGACGTGGGGCTGGATCTCATGAACTGGCAAGATCATGACCTGAGCCAAAATCAAGAGTTGGACGCTCAACCAAATGAGCCACTCAGGTGCCCCTAAAATAACTATTTTAAGTCCCTAAGTCAGGTAAGTTGCAGATCTCCAATTCTTGGGGACCAGTAACTAGAAGATTATTGTGATCCTTTGGTGGTGCCTTATTTCCTTGGTTTTTCATTCTCCTTCAAGTTTTGCATTGTCATCTTTGCATTTGAAGTGACAGTCATTTCCTGTAGTCTTTACTTTCTTTGGGAGAGAAATACCTTCCATCAGCCCTGCTGGGAATTCTAAGGCTTTGTCAGATCTTTTATAGATACATCTGCTCCATGCTTCTGGCTCTGACTTGTGGCAGAATTCTTAAGCTTCTATGCCCTCTCTCAATCCTTAAGCTTTTATGCCCTCTCTCAATCCTGCAACACACCATGCTGACAGTGCTGACAGCATTTCTTTTGTTTGCCCTAAGTTGGAGCTCAAGCTCTAGTTTGTGGTGTCTCCCTGGCCAACAGATTCAGGCCAGCTTTCTGTGTGTGCTCACTAGCCATCTTACAAAGTTTTCTCTTACCACCATTGGGAGTGTGCATGGAGACCCAGCTACAGCATGGAGGAGATCACGGGTGAGGTATGTGGAGTGTGGGGGGCGTCCATCGTCCAGTTGAGGGGAATCCACTTGTGAAGTGTTCCCAGCTGTTTATGGGCAGGCTTCTTGATGGAGTCTGCTTTGCAATTAGTAGGATCCACTTGCCTTTAATGCCCTCCTTTGAATTACTATAGTATATGGTAGAGTAAGAGAATAAAAGACTTAAGGAAGTGAGCATGCTGGGGCACCTGGGTGGCTCAATCAGTTAGGCATCGACTCTTGATTTCAGCTTAGGTTATGATCTCGTGGTTTGTGAGTTTGAGCCCTGTGTAGGGCTCTGCGCTGGCAGCCTAGAGCCTGCTGGGATTCTGTCTTCCTCTCTCTCTGCCCCTCTTCTGCTTACTCTCTCTCTCTCAAAATAAATAAAAATAAAAAAAGAAGTGAGCATAAAAGAAATAAAAGTAAAAAAGAAGTGGAGTGGATGTTACGTGAGATCAGAAGACTCCTGAGAGCATTATATTCCATGAGAGGTCCTGGAGGACAAATGATCACAAGGCCATCATCTTAAGGTGCAGGTGAAGGGGGCAGTAGAATCATTAGGAAGTTCAGTGGTGTCTCCTCTGCAGGCCAGGGCAAGCCCTTGGAGAGACTATGCCAAAACTTGGATTGTTGCTGGCAACCGGGATGAAGGAGGCCCAAAGCAACATAAAGCAGGTGGTGGTACATAACTGCCAGAAGCCAGAATTTTAATAACTCTGGATCAGATTTGTAGCCAAGGGGGCTTGCATTGCAGAAAGTTCTGGACAGGGTTGGAACAGAGTCCCAAAGGGGCAAAACAGAAGCAACCAACAAGGATACTACTCAGTATATATAATTAAAAGAAAGTGAAATTAGATGTAATGCACAGCATGGTGATTATAGTTAATAACAGTGTATCATATTCTTTAAATTTGCTAATAGTAGATCTCAAGTGTTGTTACCACACACACACATACACATGCACATGCATATGCAAATGGTAAAAGGTGATGGATGTGTTCATCAGTTTGGTCATGTTAATCATTTCACAATGTATATAAATATCAAAACAGCGCATTGTGCACTTTAAATATATACAGTTTTTATTTGAAAGAAAGAAAGAAAGAAAGAAAGAAAGAAAGAAGGAAAGAAAGAAATGCAAGAATGGTTGAACAAGAGGCTGTAGTCAGCTCAGCAACATTACAATGATCTTGCCATGTTTTAGGCAAGAAACAGTATTTAGATCAAGGACTCATTGACTGCAGGCGAAAGAACACTGCAACACCATGGTTAGGATATACTATAATGATTTCCGCGGTTCTTCCCCAAAGTTACATACTCAGATGATATTATTTACTCCAATGATTATACAGTGAAGAAAGGGGAAACTCAGACATTTCTAGGGCTGTTGAACACAAGGGGCCTAAAATGTCTTCTTGGCTCCCCTATCAGAGAGGGGACAAATGAGGAGCCAGGCAATAAATAGGGTCCTTGGCAACTTCCGGTTCATAGTGGGTCCACTGGGTCTGCACTCTATGGCTAGTCTTCCATACCTGGATATTTGGCTGGGATTGACATATTTGGCAGTTGAAGTAAACCTTATACTGAGTCTGCCTACCAGGGGCAAAAGCCATCATGTTAGGTAAAGCCAAGTAGAAGTCTCTGATACTGTCCCCCACCACTTTGCCAAAATTGAATATATATATTTTAAATTACAATCTTTTATATCTAGCCAAGATGAAGTAACAAGGACCCATTTAAGGAACTAAAAGAACTGAAGCAACTAAAAAGCTACATGAAATATACCAAACAACAGTTTCAAAACCACTGGCTATCAGGAGAGGAAGGACAGTGGTCCCTGGAAGAAGAGAAACACATGTGGTGAGCCCTACAATTGCTGGAGCTTCCTGCCAGGGTGGTGTTTCCAGTCTGCTGTGCCCAGAGGGGGAGCCAAGTGGAGCCTGACCATCTTCCTGAGTTGAGGAGACAAAGCTGGAAATCAATGGAGGTCCAGGGTGGCTGGAGCTCTCAGGTGCAAATACTGGTGAGTAGAGACCATTGCAGAGACAGCATGCCAGGGAGCCCCAGGTAGTGTCCGGCAAGTCTTCAGCATGTGAGGAAACGCTCAGGCTGAGGAAAGAACCACCCAAAAGGAGCAACTTGCACAGATCACAAAAAGCTGGGAAGAGCCTGTGTTCCCACCAGCCAGAGTGGAAAGCCTTGTCATTCATGGGGCATAGGATGGAATATTCAGAAGAGTATTGCCTAAGTAGTGAGGAAAGATTAATCCTAGACTAAACACTGCTCTGTGCCCACCTCAAAAAGCATAAAGAGTATGTTTCAAGAGGATCAAACTCTTCCCAAGTTACTTGACTGCATTGCAGAACAAAGCTTTAGAATATTTATAGAAATAAATATTATGTTTATATTTGTGTGTGTGTGTGTGTGTGTGTGTGTGTGTGTGTCTCCAGCACCCAACAATCCGATGGTGGGAAAATCACTACGTTGGGCCCCTTTTGTCCTGGAAAAACATTATGGGTTAAATTGTGTCCCGTCTAAATTCATATGTTGAAGTTCTGACCAGCAGTGCTTCAGAACATGACCTGATTTAGAGATAGTCTTTACAAAGGTAATCAAGTTAAAATAAGATCAGTACAGTAGGGTCCAGCTCAATATGATTGATGTCCTTCAGAAAGGGGAAATTTGGACCGAGAGACACACAAAGGAGGAAGACAATGTGAAGACATAGGGAAGAAATGCGAACATAAATTGGTCATCTGTGAGCCAAGGAGAAAGGCCTGGAAGGGGCCCTTTCCTCACTGACCTTGGAAGGAACCACCTCTGCAGACACTTTGATTGCAGACTTGTAGTCTCCAGAACGGGGAGACAATTTCTCTTGTTTACCCAATTTGTGACACTTTTTTATGGCAGCCCTAGGAAACTGCTACAAAGGACAAGACTTTGTTTTCACCAGAGTAACACTTGTTCTGGGTATTGGTTTACCTTTTCTGCCAGCAGAGTCAAGCAGCCAGCAGCACTACCTGGTGTCTTATAGAGTCCCTGATCCACAGGCATGGATTCCAAATAATGTGGTATCTGATCAGGGGACCCACTTCACAGCAAAGGAGGTATGGGAATGGGCCCACGACCATGGAATCAACCGGCCATATCACAGATGCACTATCCAGAGGTAACTGGCCCGAGAGTGCATCACAGCAGCATACTGGAGGGACAGCTGATGTATCAATTTGGAGGCAATGGTCTGTCTGCAACGATGGGTGCTGTCTTCCAGGATGTTTGTATATGCACTTCAATCAGAAACTTCTATATGGGGCTCTGTCTCTGATAGGAAGAATACATGGGTCCTGGAATCCGTTTTTGCTGGGGGACATAGCACAAGTCCCATTATACCCCAAGTTATAGCTACTGTCTTAACACTTTGGATTCTTTGTATTCAGGAACAGGCTGGCAAGGAGACCATCTTGGCTGGAGTAATTGACCCTGATATCCAGACCAGGAATGTCAAATAGACCCAAGGCAGTCTTTTATGGATTTAGACTAAAAGAATACATTCTCATTTTTCTTGAGCATATTTTTCCCCAAGAAGTAATATTAAAGTTATTTTTGTATTATTATTAAAGTTCTTTGGTGATAACCCTAGATAAGAATGTAGTTTCTTTTTCAGAAGAGAATTTTTGGAGAACATTGCCTTCTGCAGTTCATGGGAAGAATTGAGTGTCAATATATACGACTGGACATGAACAAAACAATACAACTGGAAATTTTACTTAAGTCATGGAAATTTGCTTGACTTTGAGCTTGAAGTAAAAAATATGCTTTCTAACTTCTTTACCCCCAGTTTTTTGCATATGGCCGGCTGTTAAGCAAAAAATTCAGTAAATGGGGGTGCCTGGGTTGCTCAGTCAGTTAAGCACCCGACTCTTGATTTCCGTTCAGGTCATGATCTCAGGGTTCCTGAGATCAAGCCCCATGTTGGGCGCCATGCTGGGCATGGAGTCTGCTTGAGATTCTCTCCCTCTGCCTCTGCCCATTCCTGGTCGTGCTCTCTTTTTCAAGAAGAAAAAAAAATATTAAAAAAAAAACCCTCAGTAAATGTTTGCTAAATAAGTAATTAACAAAAGTTCTGAGCCTAAGTTCAGAGTTTCCCATTATTCTCATTTCAATGTCCCTGAAATTGCCTCTTTAGCTCCAACTTTTATGTGGCCAAAGTGTTTCCTCCATTCACAAAGCTGAAGAGTCTTTAAAAATTTTTTTTCATTATTTTTTATCATTTTGTTTATTTATTATTTTATTTATTTATTTATTTATTTATTTATATTATTTTGTTTTATTTTAATTTCAGTATAGTGAACAGTGTTATATTAGTTCCAGGTGTACAATATGGTGATACAACAATTTCATACATCACCCAATGCTCTTCACAGACAAATGCCCTCCTTAATCCCCATCACCTATTTCACCCCACAGCCCCCTGGTAACCATCAGTTTGTTCTCTAGAGTTCAGAAAAGAGAGGTTTTCATGAGCTCATTCGTGCCTTCCAGTAACAGAAAGGAAAGAGATTCTGTTTTATATCTTTGTCTCTTTAAGAAAAAATTATGACTTGGTTCAATACAGCATTACTGAGTGTTAAATCAATTCAACTCAATCCCCTTCCAGTAAGATTTGGAATGGAGTCAGAATTCATACTTTAGGGGAATAAAGCTCCCACAGATGATTCTGACACACAGCCAGGTTTGAGGATGACTGTTTTAACTCACTTCCAAGTTTCTTAGGTTACCAGAAATGTTATTTCTCTTTCGAACATCAGTCTAGGAAGTTGCAAGACAAAGCAATTTTCAGCTGTAACTCAGTATCAGGAGGATAAACATTTGTCAGGGAGAATACAGCAAGGGAACAACAGCAAAATGTACTTTTTTTTTTTTTTTTTTTTGCAGAAAGAGGGGAAATAATTTAAAAATTAAGAAGAACTACAATTCCTATTTAGAATAAATAATAAATGGGCTCATGACCCATTTATTGTTTTGAGAGAATTGTTTTGAGATCAGTGAGAGATCTCCCAGTCATCAAAAAGAAATTTCAGATTAGAATAGTTTTACATTTGTGAATATCCTTTCACATTTCAAGCTGGAACTGGGCCTTGCATTAGGGCTATTTTTGTTTTAAGTAAAGTAGCTAAAACTGTTTGGTTTCTGAAACAGGAGAGTCTGGAGTGGTAGTGGCTTCATAATGGCGGGAGGCAGGGCTCAAAGAGGGTAGGTAGGGCCGTCTTCCCTTCTGTGTGGCTTTATTCTACAGGCAGATTCTCTCCAAATGGTGGGCAAGAGGGTCACTGACAGTTACATCTTCCCAGCCTAGTGACTCCAAGAAAACAGGTTTGCATGGTTATCTTAGAGCTGACTATGCTTGGTCTTTTTTGGATTGTAGTTTGTAGCACACCTCAATCATCACTGAGGGCAGGGTAATGGGGGACTTTGGTAGGCCTGGGTCTCAGGACTGCCCCTGTGACCATGAGTTCACAACTCCATCAGGACCATATGGAATTGGCAAAGAGTTTCCCAACATAATGAAAATGAAGTTGGGGTTTTAATGGGCAGATTTTAAAATCTGCAGGATTGTTTGTATGGCAGATAAGAGATAGGAATTTGTGCATGGAGTTAATCTAAAATATTTCAGTCTGTGAGACTGTAGACCAATGTGTTAGGTGGTTTTTTTTCAATGTTTATTTTTGAGAGAGAGAGAGACAGAGTGGGAGTGGGAGAGGGGCAGAGAGAGGAGGAGACACAGAATCTGAAACAGGCTCCAGGCTCTAAGCTGTCAGCACAGAGCCCGATGTGGGCTCGAACTCACAAACTGTGACATCATGACATGAGCCGAAGTTGGATGCTTAACTGACTGAACCACCAGGTGCCCCTAGATCTTTTTTTTAATGTTTATTCATTTATTTTGAGGGAGAGAAAGAGAGGGAGAACACAAGTGGGGGGAGGGCAGAGAGAGAGGGAGAGAGAAAATCTCAAGCAGACTTCGTGCTCTCAGCACAGAGCCCAGAGTGGAGCTTGAACTCACAAACCATGAGATCATGACCTGAGCCGAAATCAAAGGTGGGATACTTAACCAGCTCAGCCACCCAGGCACCCTGGTTGTGGCTGAATGTTAATATGAATGAATGGATACCTGGGGAGTGGGGAGGGAGGCAGCAGGGAAGCACTTGAAGGCAGCCCTGCCATGGCTAATGGCTATGTCTTTTTAACTTTTTCTTGATATATAATTGACATAACATTGTGTTATTTTCAGGTGTACAAGTATGACCAATATACGTATGCATTATGAAATGATCAACGTAAGTCTAGTTAACATTCATCATCACACAGTAACAAATTTTTTTCCTTGTGATGATAACTTGTAAGGACCCGTTCTCTTAGCAACTTTCAAATATGTGATACGGTATTAACTATAGTTACTGTGTTGTATGTTACATCCCCAGGGCTTTCTTATTTTATAACTGGAAGTTATATTGTATTATACCATATGGGAAGGGAAGTAGGGGGTAGGCAAAATGAATGAAGGTGATCGAAAAGTATAAATTTCTGGGGCGCCTGGTGGCTCAGTCGGTTCAGCGTCCAACTTTAGCTCAAGTCATGATCTCACAGTTCGTGGGTTTGAGCCCCACATCAGGCTCTGTGCTGACAGCTCAGAGCCTGGAGCTTAGTTCAGATTCTGTGTCTGCCTCTCTCTCTGCCCCTCTCCTGTTCACTCTCTATCTCTCTCTCTCAAAAATAAAGAAACATTTTTTTTAAAAAGTATAAATTTCTCCAGTTATAAAATAAATAAGCCCCCATCACTTACCTCTGACAACCACAAATCTGTTTTCTGTATCTATGAGTTTGGCTTTTTGGGTGTTGTTTTTCTAGATACCACATGCAAGTGAACTCATATGGTATTTGTCTTTCTGACTTATTTTACTTAGCATAATGCCTTCCAGGTCCATCCATGTTGTCACAAATGGCAAGATTTTGTTCTTTTTTTATGGCTGAATAATAGTCCATTATATATATCACATTTTCTTTATCCATCCATTAGGCTGCTTCCATGTCTTGGCTATTGTAAATAATGCTGTAATGAACATGCATATTCTGGTATCTTTATATATATATATATTGTTGTTGTTGTTGTTGCTGCTGTTCTATACTCAACATGGGGTCAGAACTCATGACCCCAACAACAGGAGTCACATGCTCTAGCAACTGAGCCAACCAGGCACCCCTACAGGTATCTTTTTGGATTAATGTTCTCATTTCCTTTGAATGAATATCCAGAAGTGGAATTGCCGCTGGATGATATGGTAGTCCTTTTGTTGTTGTTGTTTTTCTGAAGTATACTTGACATACAATGTTACATAATTTTCAGGTGTATAACATAGTGGTTCAACAAGTATTTAAAGTATAAAGTGATTATACTTTATGCTGCACTCCCTGTAAGCGTAGCTGCACCATCTGTCACAACAGAACCATTATTACAATACCGTTGACTATATTCCTTATACTGCACCTTTATTTCTGTGACTTATTCACACCATAACTGAAAGCCTTTACCTCCCACACTCTTCACTCATTTTGCCCATCGCCTTCCTGCTAGTTTTATTTTTATTTATTTAGTTAGGGTTTTTTTTTTTTAATGTTTATTTATTTATTTTTGAGAGAGAGAGAGAGAGAATGCAAGTTGGGGAGAAGGGCGGAGGGAGAAAGAGAGAGAATCTCAAGCAGGCTCCACACTCAGCTCAGAGCCCAACATGGGGGCTCAATCCCATAACAGTGGGATCATGACCTGAGCCAAAATCAAGAGTGAGGTGCTTAACCAACAGAGCCACGCAGGCACCCCTAATTTTTTTTTAAAGTAATCCCTATGCCCAATGTAAGGCTTGAACTCACAACCCCAAGATCAAGAGTCACGTGCTCTACCCACCAAACCAGCCAGGTGCCCCTGTTTTCAATTTTTTAAGGAAATAGTGGCTGTACAAATTTACATTTCCACCAACAGTGCACATGTTTCCCTTTGCCATTTCTTGTCTTTTTGATAATAGCCATTCTCACAGGTACGAAGTGACATCTCATTGTAGTTTTGATTTGCATTTCCCTGATAATTAGGGATGTTGAGCATCTTTTCATGTACCTGTTGTTCATCTGTGTATCTTCTTTGTAAAGATTCAGATCCTCTGCCCATTTTATTTATTTATTTATTTATTTATTTATTTATTTATTTATTATTTTTTTAATGTTTATTTACTTTTGAGAGAGAGAGAGGAAACTGGGAAGGGGAAGAAAGAGAGACCGGGAGACACAGAATCCGAAACAGGCTCAGGCTTTGAGCTGTCAGCACAGAGCCTGACGTGGGGCTCAAACTTGGGAACAGCAAGATCATGACCTGAGCCAAAGTCGATCACCCAACCAACTGAGCCATCCAGGTGCCCCTCTGCCCATTTTTAAATTGGATTGTTTGTTTTTTGCTGTTGAATTGTATGAGCTCTTTATGTATTTTGGCTATTAACCTTTCATCAGATACATGATTCGCAAATATTTTCTTCCATTCAGTGTGTTGCCATTACATTTTATTAATGATTTTCTTTGCTGTGTTATTCCTTTCTTATAATCATTTTTGATATTAGTAATTGCCTCTTTAATATTTTTACTTATTATATTCCTAGTGCACAGAAAGAATCCCTGACATATAGTAAGAATTCAATAAATATTTTTAAAATAATGAATGTAACTGCTTAATTTTGTAGATACTGATCACTAATTCTTCCCCTGGCAGTACAGTTTTCCACATGCTTGAAAAGTTTCAGAGAGGGGTGCCTGGGTGGCTCAGTTGGATGAGCATCTGACTTTGGCTCAGGTCATGATCTCATCAGTTGATGAGTTTGAGCCTTGTGTCGGGCTCTGTGCTGACAGCCCAGAGCCTGGAGCCTGCTTCAGATTCTGTGTCTCCCTCTCTCTCTGACCCTCCCCTGTTCATGCTCTGTCTCTCTCTGTCTCAAAAATAAATAAACATTAAATTTTTTTTAAAGTTTCAGAGAAAGTATCAATCAGCACATTCTAGGTCATGCTCTGATAACGAATTACCCCCAAATGCCAGTGATTTTCTAGAGCAACATTGTTTGTTTGTTTGTTTGTTTTTCTCATGATATAAATCTGCCACAGGTTGGCTGCATACTGTCTTCACTCCCGAGACCCAATGAAGAGCATCCTCTGTGGAACATGGCTGGTCTGTGGCAGGCAGCAAAGGACATGTGGCAGACTGGCTCTTAGTGTTTCTACTATGAAGTTATTTATCACTTTCACTCACAATGTACTGAGCCAAATAGGTCCTTGGCTAAGCTTGACATAATGAGGCAGGGATCTATATTCTTAGAAAGGGGCTCTGGAAGGAAGGGCATCATGGGGAGAACCACTATATTTGTGGCAGAGAAATACAGTCTTTCACAGTTAATGCATCAGATCCATTTTCTCTAGGAGAAAAGTCCTCCATTCTCCTTTGATGTGGATTGTTTGCTTTACGGGCCTGCCCCACAGCTGTCATGCAGGGACTTCCCTTTACTATCATCTTGGAAAATCCCTTTGTGTATCACGTATATTGGTTCCCTGTTTACTGGATCTAGGTCTTTTTCTTTGTTTTACTTTCTCACTTGCCTGCATTCTCCCAGTAGAAAGAGAAAGCAGATTCATGAGGTAAATTTTGAGACCATTCAGGCTTAAAAATGTCTTTACCCTCAAACATGATTAATAGTTTCACTAAGCATAGAATTCTAAGTTGATAATTTTTTCTTGGAATTTTTTGAAGGTATGTCTTCATTAACTTCCAGATTTCAACTTTTTTTTTTGAGAGGCCAACACTATTTTTGAAATAATTTGTTAATGTTTATTTATTTTTGAGAGAGAGGGAGACAGAATCTGAAGCAGGCTCCAGGCTTTGAGCTGTCAGCACAGAGCCCAACGTGGAACTCAACATGGGGGTCAAACTCACAAACAACGATATCATGACCTGAGCCAAAGTTGAACGTTTAACTGACTGAGCCACCCAGGCATCCTTAGAGGCCAATAGTATTTTTTTCTCATTCTTTTATTTGTGATATGTTCCCACTCTGGAAGCTTTTAGACTATTTTTTAATGACTGAAGTACTAAATTTCACAATAATGTGCCTTTAAATGGGTCTTTTTTCATTCATTGTGTGGGTGCTTAAAATAAGTAGATAAACCTTAAAAAATAGCATCCAGTTCTTTTTTTAAATTATGTATTTATGTCTTCATTCATTCATTTATTCATTTATTTATTTAATTTGAGAGAGAGAGAGAGAGAGAGAGAGAGAGAGAGAGAGAGAGAATATGCATGAGCCAGGAGGGGCAGAGGGAGAGAGAGGGAGAATATCAAGCAGACTCCATGGTCAGCACTGAGCTTGATGTGAGCCTGGATCCCACAACCCTGGGATCATGATCTGAGCTGAAATCAAGAGTCAGCCTCTCAACCAACTGAGCCACCGGGTGCCCCTATTTAAAAAAAAAAAAAAATTTTTTTTTTTTTTTTTAGTTTATGCCTTTATTTGACAATCATTGGTTAGTTCTCATCCACATTAACTGTCTGTAGATTTTTTAAGGTGGTGACAGGTACATAGATAACTAACATAAAGAGCTTGTTTGGCGAATCTTCATCCTCCTTACATTTTCTGGACAACCGCATATGGATACAATATGGAACATTCCTTATTCATTTGGCTCAGACAGCATTGTTGAGCACTGACTGGTGTGAATGTGCACCTCTGGAGTCCTCATTCCCTTCATGGCAAATTTCCAGATCTCTGCGAGTGTCTTTTTTTTTTTTTAATTTTTTTTTTAATGTTTATTTATTTTTGAGACAGAGAGAGACAGAGCATGAACAGGGGAGGGTCAGAGAGAGAGGGAGACACAGAATCCGAAGCAGGCTCCAGGCTCTGAGCTGTCAACACAGAGCCTGATGCGGGGCTCGAACCCACGAACCGTGAGATCATGACCTGAGCCGAAGTCGGACGCCCAACTGACTGAGCCACCCAGGTGCCCCTCTGCGAGTGTCTTCTTGAAACCCACTCCATAGGTGTGCTTGTGAATAATGCTAGTATGAGTAACAGGAAATATGTCTTCTTGCATAAGCTTATATCAGCGCGGATAACCATTGGTGGTATATTCTCTGGTCACTACCTCGTTGATGGTGGAATGGCCCTTCTTCTTCTGGCCACCCTTCTTTGTGGGAACCGTTCTGCCAGGCCCTGGTTGGAAAGGAAGCAGCATCCAGTTCTTTTAAAGGATACAATATATTCTCTAAACTTTGATGAATAACTAAAAACAAACAAACAGGGGCACCTGGGTGGCTCGGTTGAGCATCTGACTCTTGATTTCAGCTCAGATCACGATCTCACAGTTCATCAGTTTGAACTCTATATCAGGCTCTGTGCTGTCAGTATGGACCCCACTTCGGGTCTTCTGTCTCCCTCTCTCTTTGACCCTCCCCATCCTCAAAAAGAAACATTAAAAAAATTTTAAGAAAAGAAGTATGAGCCACATGTTTTATATGTGTGTGTGTGTGTGTGTGTGTGTGTGTGTGTGTATATACATATATATATATGATCAGTTGGTGGACATATGTTATTATACATTTGGCCAAATCCATAGAAAGTACAATACAGTGAACCCTAATATAAACTATGGACTTTGGATGATAATGATGTGTCAATGTAGGCTCATCAGTTGTCATAAATGTGCCACTCTGGTGGGGGATGTTGATAATGGAGGAAGCAATGCTTGTGTGATGACAGAGGGCATATGGGAAATCTCTGTATCTTCCACTTAATTTGCTAAGAACCTAAACCTAAAAAACTAAGTCTTTTTTGGGGGGTACCTGTGTGGCTTAGTCAGTGGAGCATGTGACTCTTGAACTCGGGGTTGTGGATTCAAGCCCCGTGTTGGGTGTAGAGATTACTTAAAAATGAAATCTTAAAAATATTAAGTCTGTTTTTTAAAAAAATGATCAGTTAAGGGGCGCCTGGGTGGCTCAGTCGGTTAAGCATCTGACTTCAGCTCAGGTCATGATCTCACGGTCTGTGAGTTTGAGCTCTGCTTCAGGCTCTGTACTAACAGCTCAGAGCCTGGAGCCTGCTTCAGATTCTGTGTCTCCCTCTCTCTCTGCCCCTCCCCTGCTCACACTCTGTCTCTGTCTCTCTCTCTCTCTCAAAAAATAAATAAACAGTAAAAAAAAAAAAGATCAGTTAAAAAAAAAGATTAGTTGATAATTAAAGATATAGGGAGAAATTAGCAATGTAAATGACCTTTCTTGTTTTACCAGAAATCTGCCAACCTAGGTGGGAATTGGAGCCTTTGGCTCCATCTACAGGCAGAGTCCCTCTGTGTCTAAGTCTCTGTGCCTTAATGTTTCCCAAAATATGCTCCATAGATGTGCTCCCTGCCAAAAAGTTCCTATGGTCATATAAATTTAGGAAACAGAACATGTCCTTTTCCTTCTTGGAGACACCAACCATACTGGCAGAAAAAAGGCTCTGAGGGATCCTACGGTAAAGAAGCTTTAGCTTTATTGAGCTCACAGCTTCTTAGACATATTTTATCAAAGAATCCTGTCCTCACATAAAAGCTATGCATGTCTATTGAAATGATGCCATGGAATTACAGTTCATGATATTTTGGATCAGTCCTATTTATGGTCTGGAATTTGGGAATTCATAGGTCAAATGTTTCCATACTTGATATTGTTAATCCTGTTTTAGATGGCTTCTGGCTTTGTATTCTGAATTTAGAGGCTCCAAGGGTAATTCTGACAGTATTCATTAGGCCTGCCGCAGCCCTATTCAAAGGAATGCTGGGAAAAGGGAAAACTGTGCCCTGATAAGATCTAGTGATGAGGGTTTTCAATCCTTTAGTCTGTAAGGAGGAGACAGACAGGGCAGACACTCACTGAATGGAAGTAGAAAAGTGGGGCTAACATGGGAGTGGGGTGGGAGGGGTTAGACCATTTCTGACCTAAGGGTATTAAGCAAACCACCAACTAGCTTAAGGAAATTGACTGGCCCCCCAGCGCAGAGACCATGTGCTCACCAGTTTGGATAGCTCTACACAGAAGCCCCAGCTGAGGGCCAGCGAGACTGGAAATTCAGGGCATCTTCTGCTCACTCCCTTTTCCTTGGCATAAGGATGATACCTAATCAACAACACTTGTGCTTATGGAGCTGTGTCCAGCTGGAGGGGTACATTTAAAAAGGTCTCTTAAAGGCATTTGTGACATAAGAAGAAATACATAGTTGGTCTCTGCCTCCAGTTCCTGACACAGAGCTCCTAAAATCCTTGTAATTTCCTGAGTGACAGGCGAGATAGGAGCATTTTTTGTTATAATATTTAGTCTTTCCCGACAGAGAGCTTCTAAGATACTTGGAATCTACAGAGGGTAGAGGAAAAAGAGTCTATACCTACCAGCGACAGTGAGGCCTGCCAGTGTATTAAGAAGTCTTCTGGTGTCACTCTGCACCCCTGACACTGTGTGGAGCCAGCCAACTGGAAGTTTGGGAAGAGAAAGGATGAAAGGTTTGCGGATGAAGAACATTTGATTCCTAGGTGTCCACATGGTCCCTAAAGGATGAAGCACCGTCTATGCTGCAATTTGCTAAAGGTAAAAGTTACCGATGAGTTTAGAGACGGATACAGCTCCCTGGGAGTTGTTTTACTGGATGCATAAGAAAATGCAATCCTGGGGCGCCTGGGTGGCGCAGTCGGTTAAGCGTCCGACTTCAGCCAGGTCACGATCTTGCGGTCCGTGAGTTCGAGCCCCGCGTCGAGCTCTGGGCTGATGGCTCAGAGCCTGGAGCCTGCTTCCGATTCTGTGTCTCCCTCTCTCTCTGCCCCTCCCCCGTTCATGCTCTGTCTCTCTCTGTCCCAAAAATTAAAAAAAAATTTTTTTTTAAATAAATAAATAAAACAGAGTGCTGAGTTGAGCCTTGATGCTAGATCAGGCTCAGATTTCTGTTTGATAGGAGCTTAGGCCACTGGCCTCAAAGCCCCCCTCAGAGGGAAGAACTACGCAGGCACAGCAGAGAGTGCCTCTAAGACCTCTGGCCACCAATAAGATAGTCCACATTAGAAGGGGGCAAAAGCAGGAAATGACTGAAAACAGGGAGTATAGGGTGGCAGGGTGCCATTTTGTGGTCAGGTATCATCAGTTTCTTGAAGACCCTTTATCAAAATGGATTTTCAGAGTAATTTATGGGGAGTGGCTTTGGTTTTGAATGCTGTAGATGGAAGAGCAGGTCTGGGTTCATACAGGACCCACAGCTACTAATGAAGAATCACAGATGGGTATACCTGATCCAGACACTTGTTCCTGAGGGAACAGCTAGCCTCATTTACTGGATAAAAGCCACTGTAAGATCTGTTTACCCTGAGAAGGGAGACTACCCAACTGTCTCTATAAATGCAAGTGGAACACCATAGAAGAAGCAGCTGATATGTTTCATATGCAAGCCATGTAGGACTGGCTTCATGATAATCAGGATATTCACTTACTAAAAATGCCCATTATCCAAGTTATGGTAAACGCTGTGCTTGAGGGAGCCGCCTTCACAGGGGCACCCCATTATAAGAGTAGTGCTGCATAACTAAGCAACAGTCTAGAAGCCTTGTGGAATTTGCTGTCTTAAGCTTCCCCTCATTAGTCTTACAGATGCTTATTAAACTATTAGTTAACAACAGAATGGGAGAGGCAGAGGGAAGAGTCCAAAGCTGGTTTTAGGAAGATGAAAAATTTAAAATGGCTATTAAGAAATAAGGTGGATAAAGGAAAGAAATATTGATAGGGGTGAAGAAAAGAGACAAAGAAGTCAGTCAGAACACCTGGCTGGCTCAGTCAGAGAAGAGCATGCGACTTTTGATCTTGGGGTCGTGAGTTTAGGCCCCATGTTTGGTGTAGAGATGAAAGCAAGAAAGAGAAAGAAAGAAAGCAAGAAAGCAAGAAAGAAAGAAAGAAAGAAAAAGAAAGAGAAAAAAAGAAAGAAAGGAAGAAAGACAGTCATAGGACTCATCCCATCAGGGTGAAAATTGTTAGATGGTTATTTAAACAGGAGTTAATAAAACTGATATTGATAGGCTTAAAACACAGGTCATAATACTACACTATTACTAAAATGTTGAGCAGGCCAATGAGACCCCCACCTGCTCCTCCAACATTAAAAGGCCCCAAACTAGGCAGCTCTATTTACCCGAGTTTGGAGCAACTTTAAAAGTGAGAAATTGGACCTGCAATCACTTGGGGCAAAACAGTGAGGCAGATTAGTCAAGGTAAAGATTGGCAAAAGGGCCACAGTTCCTCTGCTCCACCCTCTAGCTGAGAACCCAAAGCCTCATACACAAGAGAGGGTAAAATGGTCAGGGGATGGAGAAGTTTCCTAGAGTTCTTGTTAGGGGAGCCTCTTGTACTGTGCACCAACCATATTGGGGAAGTCTTGCCTGGAGAGCTATAATTAGATTGAGACGATGCAAAAATGTAGGCACCGTTCAGATTGTGAAGATCTGGAGCATTTCAGTGGGATTGTGTCAAGAGATCCTGTGTCCTTTGCCTTCCACACTGCTTAGCCTAGTGGTGGTCCTGTGAGCATGACTCTCAGAAAGGTCAAGGGTATGCTCCACAGAGCAGCTGCAAGCAAACTAGGGAGCTAGGAGTGTAGGTTCACAGAAGGTTGGAACAGCTCTGGGTGGGGGTGGTAAGATCAACTGAAACTCAGTAAAGGTTGGAGGTCAAAGCTGGGGTAGAAGAGGGAAGGAGAAGAGAGGGTCAGACCATGTGTGTGCGGTCCTGGGCATCGAGTCTAGCAGGTACTGGATAGAAGAAGTTGTATATCAGGTTTTAAGAGATGTGTGTGTGTGTGTGTGTGTGTGTGTGTGTGTGTGTGTGTTGGAGGGCAGTAGGCAGCATGGAGAGAATAACAGAGCAGGAATTTGGGCTCATGGAGCAGACAGGGTTACAGACAAGCACCAGACAATTTCTTAATATGTGGCATGTACTGTCACTGGCAGGTGCAGAGGAGGGAAAAAATTTTTTTTGTTTACCTTTCTTTACCTTTTTCTTTACCCTTCTAAGTTTTCAACTGGCACTTCTGTAACAAAAGACAGATTAACAAGAGAAGAGCATACATATTTATTTAATATAAACTTTACGTGATGCAGGAGCCTTCATAAAGAAATGAATACCTGGGGCGCCTGGGTGGCGCAGTCGGTTAAGTGTCCGACTTCAGCCAGGTCACGATCTCGCGGTCCGTGAGTTGGAGCCCCGCGTCAGGCTCTGGGCTGATGGCTTGGAGCCTGGAGCCTGTTTCCGATTCTGTGTCTCCCTCTCTCTCTGCCCCTCCCCCGTTCATGCACTGTCTCTCTCTGTCCCAAAAATAAATAAACACTGAAAAAAAAATTAAAAAAAAAAAAGAAATGAATACCTAAAGAAATGATCAAACCTGCCTGCGTTTATACTAGGTTTGATGAAGAATCGTGGGAAGATGATGGGACAAAGGTTATGAGGTAAGTGTAATAAACTGGCAAAAACTTAGCAAGAATGTTTGTGCAGATACTTTCTGTGTCCCTTCACGTTTGGTGATGAGAGAGCTCCTTTCCTCTGGGTATAGGGAGGGCACCTCTCATATGAGGGTTTTATTTCCTGTTTCAGGAGAAGATCAGAAAGTTACTCCTGCACATGCTATTTCTCAAATTTCTTCAGCTTAAAATATTCAGTATGCCAACGGGTCCTATTTTGGGGGGAACATGTTCTAGACCCCCCATCACAGGCATATATGTTGAACAGGCATATATGATGAACAAATGACTTTCGCCTGCAGGTGATGCTGGGGTAAGGCTGGGAGAAAAAGGAGTAACCCTTGCTCGGAGTGACGCCAGTCAGCATGACTTTGTCTGATTGCCTTCTGCTGGTCCCTCCCCAGGTCATGTCTCAGCTCCTCACTGGCAGCATGGCCCACTTCCAACTGCAGTATGTCCCAGAAACATAGCACGATTCAATGTTACAATTGTACATCACTGCCTGGGGTTTCCTCCAGCTTCCAACTTACCCCTTCATCTCTTCTGATGATGCAATTGTCAACTCCTTTAGCTTGCCCAAAGCCTCCCCTTGACCTGGCAAGGAGAGTGGACTCGAAAAGTGTATTAAGCCTTTCCTCTTGACCCTGGTTTTTGTGATCTCTATAATTCAGGTGTGCAACTGTCTTCAGTGGGCAAGGAGAGTGTTAGATGAGTGAAGTCAGCAGCCATGATTCACGCAGACCCAGGTATCCATGGAAGGAAATGTTCAATGTCACCTTTATTTTAACACAGAGACAATACAGTGAAAAGACAAGGTGATATGTTTCAGAGAATGTACACAGTTTTAAATCAGACTTTAAAATTATTCGACATGCCTCTCATAGAGAGATGGGGTCAAATTTCCACTCCTTGAATCTGGGCCCAATAGATTATGGCCGAATTCACAGTATGTCTATGCCAGTTTATAAGCCCAGGTCTTAAAAATCTGATGTCTTTGGGGTGCCTGGCTGGCTCAGTCGGTAGAGCATACAACTCTTTATTGCAGGGGCATAAGTTAGAGCCCCATGTTGCAAGTAGGGCTTACTTGAAAAAAAACAAAACAAACGAAAAACCAAAAACTTATGTCTTTGACCTCTGTTTTTAAAATTTTTTTTTGAATGTTTATTTATTTTTGAGAGAGAGAGAGAGAGAGTGCGGTGCGCGCGTGAGTCAGGGAGGGGCAGAGAGAAAGGGAGACACAGAATCTGAAACAGGCTCCAGGCTCTGAACTGTCAGCACAGAGCCCGATGCAGGACCCCGACTCACGAGCCATGAGATCATGACCTGAGCCAAAGTCGGACGCTCAATCGACTGAGCCACCCAGGCACCCTTGTCTTTGACTTCTTATTTCTTGGAACCCAGCCACCATGCTGTGAAGAAGCCACGCAGCTACAGAGAGGCCACAGGTAGGTGTTCTGACAGATGGTCCCAGCTGACAGCCAGCATCAACTACAGATGTGAGTAAGTGCACACTTACATGATTCAGGCTCAGCTTGAATGGAGCAGGGACTGGTTATGGAGCCTTACCCAAACTGCTTCAACGAAATAAACTGCTGTTGTTTTAAGCCACTAAATTTTGGGATGGTTTATTACGCTGCAATATATTACTAATTCAGAGTGTCTTTGATAATTATCAAAGAGAGGAAAGAATGAGAAGTCACAAATAGCTGAAATGTACAGTTTTTTTCTTACTTTACAAATGGGAAGGGAAAGAATAGCCTATGAATGATGAAGTCTTTTGAAAAGGTGGGGGGACAATAAGGAAAGAGAGAGGTGATTGCTAAGATGATGCCTCTCAAAACAGTCACAATGAAAAAGTGTTTGAAGAAGTCATTGAACTTATTTAATAAACAACACCTGTGGGGGCGCCTGGGTGGCTCAGTTGGTTAAGTGTGCGACTCTCGGTTTCAGCTCAGGTCTTGATCTCATGGTTTGGGGGTTCGAGTCCTGAATCGGCTCTGTGCTGACACATGCAGAGCCTGCTTGGGATTCTCTCTCTCTCCCTCCCTCTCTCTCTCTCTCTCTCTGCCGTCCCCTGCTCGCATTCTCTCTCTCAAAATAAATAAATAAACTTAAAAAAAGAAGAAACAACACCTGCCATCTTCCTGCCATCCCTCTTGCTCAGTGATGTTACAAATTTATTTCCATTGCAAGGAAATTTAAATAATTATAAAGAAGGCACATTTCTAGCCTTTGTTTTATATATATGTACAGATATATATATATATATATCTGTACATATATATATATGTTTTAAAGAAAAGTATCAGAAAGTTAGGGTAAATATGGTAGAATAAAGCCAAATTATAGATTCTTTCTCTGGGATGTTTTCCCACACCACCGACCAATTCTCTGATCTCTGGACACCCACTAAATGGGAAAAATAGTTTTTCTTTACTGCTCACACCAACACTTCTGACATCAAATGTATGGGTTTTCAGCACCAAGCAATTCTGACACGAACAGCCTGGGGTTAGTGCAGACGCCACAGGTTAAGAACTCAGTCCCACAAGACTGTCCCACTCCCCCAGTTTCACATGTTAATTGAAAGTCCAGGTTTTCGCCAGTGCTTCTGATTGACTCGGTAAAAATCTAGGGTTCCCACACCCTAACCTCAGGCTCGATAATTTGCCAGAGTGACTCACAGAACCCAGGAAAACACTTACTTACTAGATTAAAAGTTTATTATGAGAACCTACATCTCAGATCCAGCTGAACTGAAGCGATGCATAGGACGAGGACTGGGCGAAGGGAACGACCAAGTCCTCCCCAGCCATTGCACTCTTCCAGCACTTTGATGTGCTCAGCAACCTGGAAGCTCCCTTCCTTTTTTTTTTTTTTTTTTTTTTTTTTAAAGATACCTTATTTATTTTGAGAGAAAGAGAGTTCGTGCATGAGTGGGTGAAGGGGCAGAGAGAGGGAGAGAGATATCCCAAGAAGGCCCACAAACCATGTAATGATGACCTGAGTTGAAACCAAGAGTTGGATGCTAAACCGACTGAGCCACCCAGGCACCCCTGGGAGCTCTCTTCCTCAGTTTGAGTTTTTAATGCAGTCTCATTATGTAGACACGGATGATTACATCATTGGTCATTGGTGATCTCCAGCCTCTCCCCAAACCTTAGAGGTCAAGGGGTGGGGCTAAAAGTTTCAACTCTCTAACATGTGGTTGGTTCCTTTGACAGCCTCCATCCTTAGGGGCTTTCTAAAAGTCACCTCATTAACATAAACTCAGGTGGGGTTGAAAAGGGCTTGTTATGAATACCAGAAGATTCTCCTTTCACCTTTAATACTCTGTAGCTGTATCAGGAGCTGGAAAAAAACCCAAATATTATAGCAAAAGATGCTTCTATGACTTTTATCACTTAGGGGTATTACAAGTGTTTTAGGAGCTTTGTGCCACATAAGTATTTTGTATTATATCACAGTATCACACTATCCCATCCCTAAAACAAATGAAATGAATGAAACAAAACATAATTTTATTTTCCCTAGACGTTCTACTGAGCGATGGTAAGCTAATAATAGGTCTGGAGACAGCTTCCTAGATTAGGCAGGAGTAAAATGAGCATAAAAATTATGTCAATCATTGCAGCAAAACTAATAATAATAGTAATAATAATACAAAAATGGAACATGGCATTCAAAAGACAGAGGAAGAACCCAGGCTAGAAGAAAAATACCCATGAAGAGAAGAATTCTTTCTATGAGTGCATTGTACTATAGATAAATGTAGTACAAGTTCATATTCAATAAAAGAACCCAGTTTACAGATGATAAAACAGATCAAAATGAAAAAGGAGATTACAAAAGCATCGCATCTTGTATTTCAGCTTAGGACTTAAGTTTGAAATAGAAACTTAAACAATGCCATTACAAATCTAGTAAGTTAAAATCAAAATGTCAGATTTCTGGGTGTGGTGGAAAGTATAGATATATTCAAGAAAAAATTGAGAGTTTTGGAGGGGAGATGATAGATATGATGGAAAAAGAAAAGTCAATCTAAGCACAATTGGTTCCCTATTATTATTCAAGAATATTTGTTAAGCATTATGTTTCCTAAGACTTAACAGAAACTTTGTACACTTCATTAAATAAAATTTTGTTTCCTTACTCTTAATGATTATATTTATAATTTATTTCTATTCTTTTTTAGTATAGTGTTTTAGACAACTGATACCTAATAACTATCTTGTCATCATTATTATGGAAAAAATATTGAGTTGCAAACAATCTATTTGTGAACACGCAAATACATTGGGAATTTTCAGAATGGTATTCTAATAGAGGTAAAGGATTTAGAAGTGCTTATTTCATGCATTTATCTATTCATTCATTCCTCTGTAAGTTCCAGGAGGAGAAAGATTCTGCAGATTTTTTTCATTGCTCTGTGTCTCTGGGCCATAAATAGTATTTGGCATATAGTAGCTACTCTGTAAATGTTTGTCAAATTCACTACTCCATTCATTCAACAAAAATGTATTGATCACTGTGCCGGATGCTGGGGAAGCAAAGATAAGGAAGCCATTGTTCCTGTCTTTAAGGAGCTGAAGAAACACATACTGTGTAGTGATAAAAATATGTCGATATAAGTATATAAAGGAGAGTAGCTTATATGGTGGGCACTGGGGCTACATGAATTTTACAGGGAAACAGACATTAAGAAAAGGATGTATTAAAGGGCACCTGGGTAGCTCAGTCGGCTAAGCATCTGATTCTTGATTTCAGCTCAGGTCATGATGTCACTATATGTGAGATGGAGCCCTGCGTCCAACGCTGCACTGACAGCGCGGAGCCTGCTTGGGATTCCTTCTCACCCTCTCTGCCCTCCGCCACTCTCTCTCTCTCAAGATTAATGAATAAACATTTTTTTTTAAAGGGAAAAAGATGTAATAATATAAGAGAGGGGACTTCTGGCTGGCTCAGTTGGAAGAGCATTTGAGCCCCATGTTGTGTGTAGAAATTACAAAAGACAAACAAACAAAAAACCAACCCCCACTCCCCCCCCAGCCCCAAACAACTTTACAAATATATATATATATAAGAAAAGAGGACCGGGGCACCTGGCTGGCTCAGTCAGTTAAGCATCCAACTCTTGATTTCAGCTCAGGTCCTGATCTTGAGTTCTGTGGGTTTGAGCTCCACATTGGGCTCTGTGGTGTTGAGAGTGGGGAGCCTGCTTGGGATTCTCTCTCTCCCTGTCCCTCCCCCACTCTCTCTCTCTCTCAAAATGATAAATAAATAAACAAACTTAAAAAAAAAAACCAAATTGCTCAAACCTGACAAAGATGAATTTGAAAGCGTATTTTTCTGATGGTTGAATATGTGACTACAGTGGTACCTGGTAAAGATGCATTGATAAATGAGTTGCTTTGTTTTAGTCAGCTGCTAATAGGATCACTCTTCTTTAAATAGCCATTATTTTCAACTCCTATATGAATATTTTATTTTAAAGTAAAATCTTCAGAAGATTATAGATTTATGTGTAGATTTCCACGTCACTCAGGTGATTTCATGTACTGATGCCATATACCTCATGCAACTGAAAGTGCAGCTTCAAGCTTAACAACAAATTTCTCTCTGAATATTGTGGCTTGAAGGGGAGCAAAGTACGTGACCCTCAAATATGCCACTTTGGCATGTAGATTGTCTTGAGCTGAAGACAAGACCAGCAGACCAAGAAAAGCTTTATCTCTCTCTTTACTACCCAAAAGAATTTAGATAGGGGGTCTGGCGCAGAGAGAGAGAGAGCTATTACCAGAGATATGGTTTATCTGAGTGACCTATCTGTATGGCAGGGCAAACATCTAATTACAAAACATCGGCTCTTATCATCCTCTGAATCACCCTCCTCCCATTTGAAGCTCAATACTCCTCTCCCATTCCTTAGCTTAGGATGGCATATAAACCTCAATTGTCTGATTTGTCCTTGGGTCTCATGTGCTTATAGGGTTCCCATAGGTATATGCTGTTAATGTATTTCCTGTTAATCTGCTTTATATCAATTTACCATCCAAAGAACCTAGCAGGATAGAGGAAAATATGTCCTCCTCAACAGAGTAGTAAAAATTCAATCTATTTGGGGTACAAATGTAACATGCCCATGGTTTCCTAGTTAGCAAGTGGATAACCAAAGACTTAAAATTGGTTATAAGAAAAAGTTACAGTGGAGATACAGTTTTCAGTTAACTTCAATTATCTAAATTAAAGGGGATGAAATTTCTGACCACTCTAGAGTCATTGGCCAAAGCATAAACTCATCCGTTAATCCAAATGCATTTACTTCCACCCTCTTGCTGTTGGATGCTGGGGTTACCAGAGCCTGCCCTGAAAAGATGCACTGTCTGTGAGGAGAGATGGGCTCAAAACAATTGAATACACCAACAATGTCAGAGAAGAGAGAGTCAGGAGACAGCCCTGGCCCACGCAGAGGAGTCAGAGAATGCCTCTCAAGGAGCTGATTTTGGAATTATTTGAAGGATGATTTTCTTCATCAGGTGAGGGGAGATGGACTCAGGGGAGAAGCAAGAGCCTATGGAAAGGCCAGGAAGTGACAGACTCGTCAGGAGAACTGCTTGTAGGAAGGGCATGTATTCATTCAAACAAGTATTTAAATGTTGACTAGATGCTAAGTTTGAGTAGCTTGAAGTCACTAATCCAGGACTAGTGCAAATTTAGGGAGGGTAAACATGTTAAGTGTGAAGGAATTGGCAGAACGGAAGAGGGGAAGGAGTTTAAGAAAGAGTTCTAAGAGGAAAATGTAGCAGTAGCTGCTATCTTACCACATGCCGGGCCCAGTTTAAAGGGCTTTATATATAATCATATTTAAATACATATTATCATACGTAATCTCCTGAACAAAAGCATAAACGGACTCATTGAAAAGCAACATTCTCCTAGCCCAGTTAGCAAGTGGATAAGGAGGCTTGCTTATCTAATTCTGGTGCCCTTGGCTTAACCACTAACTAGACTATTATTGTCTCCCCAATTGTAGATAGAACTGTCAGTTTTAGGTGATGACTAAAATCACAGGCTGGGTAAACATTTTCCAGGTGGAGATTGATACTGGGAAGGAACCCTGGGAATAATAATGCAAATGGGGACGTTTGTGAAAACACAGTAATAATTCTATTTCTAGACTTATTTTTTTTGCCAGATTATTTTTGGTGCCATTTACTAAATGAAGGGTTGAATTTCACTGGGTTTAGCCGGGTTGAAGTCGTCTAGACATCTGTAACCCACATCAAAACCAGGACGAATCAAGAAGTAACTCGAGTTTTCTGGCACTCTTGCCTCAATCATCTAGGATCTAGGGCACTGTTCTAAGATGGTCCTCATTTTTGGCTCCAAGGATTTTTTCATGTGACCAAATACGGTTTCTTGGGTTTTTGTTTGTTTGTTTGTTTTTTGTTTTCTTGGTGGAGGAGGCTCTTTGGCTAAGCTGCCGATCTTGGACAGCAGGTGATTACTGATCACTAGTGTTTTCTGGGCGAGACAGTTGCACTAACCCCCTCCCCTCCTCCCCCGCCCCCCTCCTCCCAGCGTCTGGAAAGGTGCAGGATCTGCTAAACCGTGCATCGCACAGCGGCGGCCGGAGCAGACGCGGGATGGTCGCGTGTCCCCAGCAGAACAGAGGGGGGCAGCCAGAGAGCCTGGGAAAGGTAAGGGCAGAGAATCCGGGCGCGTATGGGCGTCTAGGAAGAGCAGAAGGTCAATTGGGCGGGGGAGGCAGTTGCTGAGTGCAGGTGTGGAAGGGGCTGCCTCAGGCCCACCCTTTGCAGCCGAGCGGGCGGGGAGCCAGGCCTGGGAGCCGAGCGGGGAACAGGGAGACTGCGGACTGGGCGCGCTCCCCAATCACTCTCTCCCCCTCGTTCCCAAGGCCTCAGGGAACGGCCCTCGCCCGGAGGCCCAGCCTGCCGGCGCCAGCACCGCAGCGCCAGCCGCGGCCGCTACTGCGGGGGGCCGGACCGCCGCCAGGGGGCGGGAGCTGCGCCGCGAACAATGGCCGCGCTCGGCCGCGGGCCGACTGGAGGAGGAATGGAGCTAGGGCCGGAGCCGGGCGCGCGGCCCGGGT
>NW_024412406.1:11235154-11330154 GCF_014898765.1 Herpailurus yagouaroundi
GAGGGGAGGGGAGGGGAAGGGAGGGGAGGAGGGATGGAGCGAGGCCCTAGGAGGGTCTGCGGGGAATGGCCCCGGGGGCGCGGGAGGAGCGGCGGGCCCGGGGCGCGCCTTGGGGTGGTGCTGGTGGCTATTTCTGTATAATGGGCAAGTGGTGAAGACGTAACACGCCGAAATGGGGAAGGTAGGTGGGGCCGAGGGGACAAAATATATCCTATGACAGGCAAGTTCTGATGTGGCTCGTAAGAACTACTACCGTGAGGACTCGGCTTAAAGGGGTAGTTGGCAGTTAGTGACCTTGCCGAGGTGAAGGGAATTGGGCGGAGAGACAAAGATCAGTTACAGAATCCACTGTGTGAGGGCAGAGCCTCCAGTCCCTCCCGGGGAGAGCCGGGGATTGTGATGAGGGGGGTGTTCCGCAGAGGCAATCGAGGAGACGCTGAACTGGGATTCTTAGGGAGGGGGGCGGGGATAATGGCCTCGAGGTTCTGGAAGTCCCTGGAAATACGTGCAGGATTTTGCATTTGTGAATAATTTTCTTTGGAAAGGGTCCATACTCTGCGTGACCCGCCGCTCCCCACACCCCCAAAAGGTTAACAACTCCTGGGGTAGGGATGGACCGTTCAATTAAGGGAATGTACTAAAGGATTTTGAAGTGGGCGGTTCCAGCAGAAACGATAGAGATGATCCTTTAAAGGTATTTCACTGTTAGGTGAAAACCCTTATTTTTAATATTTTGATTTCACAATTTTGGTGAACTTTTGCTGAGCATTACTTCTCTTCTGATGCATCCTTGCATTTTAGGAAACCATGGCGAACACTTGAATTCAAAATTATGATGGGCAGGCAGGATAATAGTAACCTTGTAGGAGAAAAGATTGCAACGTTTCTCCAGGAGGGCATTTCTTTCCTAGTCCTTTCTAAAGATGATTCAAGTATATTGTTGTGAATTGAGCTGCAGTGGAAAAAAAAAATTAGTTAATAAAACAATCAAAACCCAGACATCCTGTATCTCAGTTGTTTTGTAATATGGCAAGTGTTTCACTTTTCAGTTTGTCTATATTTTACTGCAAACCAGAGATCTCATATATCACTTGAATTGTAGATTTGCTGCGTTTTGCAGCAGGCCTGTATTAAATTTGTGAGGCATTTATACCAAACTGTGGGGTGTGTATGCTGGTTTTTTTTTTCCTGCTATGATTTCAACTCAAGTCACCATTGCCACATGTCATTACATAGCAGTGTAGTTTGAAATTTATTTGAAAGTGATCATTAGCTGGAAGGATATAGTGCATATTTCCTAACAAATTACTGAATTTTTCCTCAAAAATCCGTTTTGTATCTGTAAAAATGTTGCAGCATAATCAGAATATGTATTGTTAACTACAGATGGAATGCCATGTAATTTTTAAGTTTTAACTTTTTATTTGGAAATAATTTCAAGCTTATAGAAAAGTAGGAAGGATAATAATAATACAAAGAATACTCATGTAACCTTTACTCAGATTTACCTGTTAGCATTTTATTCACTTATCACTAGATCTGGGTCTGTCATGTGTACATAATATTTTTTTCCTGAATCATTTGAGGGTAAGTTACGTCATGACTCTTTATTCCTAATCGGCATGGAAAACCATATAAATTTTATATTTTAGATTTTTTGGCTTGCCTGGATGAAGTTCTAGGAAAGAGTGGCTTGGTTTGGCTTTCAACAAAGAATATTAAAAATATTTAAGATGATCAAACTTTTCAGTGCGTAAACAATACAGAAAGTGAGGCTGAGTGGTTTTCCTGTTTTAGGATCAGATTCTGAAAGATATAATTGGCCAGTACTTTGGGATTTTTTCTTTGTAGCTAACCTTTTTACTATCATTCCCTCCTTTTGTTCACTTTGAGTTCTGGGTATCTGATAATTAATGTGTACAGATCATAATAAAGAGAAAAACCTAGATATTGTAAAATTGAATTATGTTAATATTAGACTGAATAGTTGGAGGCATGCACAGTATGATCAAATTATGTGTAGATATATTTGTGCCTCTTTTAGGTACTCAAGGAAATATTAGATGAGTGTCTAGAATCCTTAAGAATTACAATTTATAATTGATTTTAAATAAAGCACCAAAGTTCCAAAGGAACCTTGCTATTATGTTGTTCTAGAGATCAAGACCTTTGTGACAGGAAAAATTTTAAGAGGTGAAGTCTTTATAAATTTAATGTATAATAAAGAGATGAGGACTTCAAACCAGACCATACTAGGTTTTAATCCTAGCAGTGGACTGTGGGATGTAATACAACTTCTAGAAAAGCGGAGATAACCTCTATATCCCGGGGTGATGAAGATTAAATGAGTTAATATAAAAATGGCAAAATATAACATGTGGTATATAACATTAGTGTCTGATGAATGTTAGTTTTCTTTCTTGGTTGGTGGTGAGATTTCTATATGTTTAGAATCTTTCACAGGCTCTTAAGAGATATTAAAGTTTATATTAAATTATTTTGCTTTTCTTACATAAAAGTTCTTTTGGATGCCTACTTTGAAAAAGAAGTGAAAGTTAAGAAAAAACATTTTTTTAATGCTTTTTAAGGACCCTGTGAAGTTTTTAGAGTAAGAAGCTTTGAGCTGATAGTTTTCGGGTAGTTTGGAGCCTAAGAATGGTATAGTAATTGTTTCTGCTTTTCATATTGTCCAATAAGACATTTATGTGAGGATTGCCTATCAATTGTGGGATGGTGCTGCTATAACAATTTGTAGAGAGATTAATTTAATAACGCTATTTTATGAAGCAATATTTAATTGTTGAAGATTTTATAGATTTAATTTTGTACAGCTTTCAATTTATCACATGGGTAAAATCTGATAATAAAAGCAAAAGCAGCAAGTTATATCAGCAATACATTTCACATACATGTTGGACTTCCAATTCTTCATGAGCAGCAAATCTTCTACAGTTAGTTGCCCTCTCTCCATAAATTGCTCTGCCTGTTTTCATTTAGTAGCTTGGAATCTGGAACTGCATGTCCTAATGTGCCTGACTGGATAGCACTGTCGGGCATTTTTGGGACATGTGAACAGGTTTCTCTAAAAGTACTTAGCTGTAATTGGAATGAACTGCAGCTGGAAACTTTTTTGGTAGTGGATGGAGAAGTGGATTTTATGAAATCATAGGGAGTATAAAACTGCTCTACATTTTATTGATATTTTATCGAATTGTTTTAAATGTAGGACAGTAGAGCAGGCATGTCTGTAAAGAAGGAATGAAGTGTTAAAGACGTGTCCCTATGGGCATTCCTAATTGTCTATAGTATGGTTGTGAATTATAATTTATATATTGATGTAAATGTAATATAACTTGGTAAAAAAAGTAAAAGTTTAGAATATTATTCAGTTACGTCATGGAGTGCTATTATAGACCTATTAGTTTCATGTTTTAATTTATACATATCTTTATAATTGTGAAGGAGAGGCTTACAGAATACTTAAAATTTTATGGTCAATTTTAAGCAGTTTTGTTTTTTCTTACAACTACCCTTTGTATCAGAAGATTAGAACTTTAAAAAAATGTAACCTTATATCTTATTGTGACTACTTCTTGGAATCCGCCCACTACTGTTACAAACTCTAATATTGAAGAGCACCCCTATATTTACTGTAGCATTATTTACAGTAGCCAAATTATGGAAGCAATCTAAGTGTCCATTGATAGATGAATAGATAAAGAAGATGGGGTGTACACACACACACAGAATGGAATATTTTTCAACCGTAAAAAAGAATGCCATCTTGCCTTTTGCAATAGCATGGATGGATCTAGAAAATATAATGCTAAGTGAAATAAGCCAGTCAGAGAAAGACAAATACCATATGATTTCAGTTTGATGTGGAGTTTAAGAAACAAAACAAGTGAACAAAGGAAGGGGAGGAAAAAAAAGAGACAAACCAAAAAACAGACTTTTAACTATAGAGAACAAACTGATGGTTACCAGAGGGGAGGTGGTGGTGGGGGGGGTGGGAGGTGGTGGGGGGGGTGGGAGGGGTGGGGAAAGGTACAATAGTTGAAGGAGATTAAGAGTACACTTATCTTGATAAATACTGGGTACTGTATAGAATTATTGAATTATTATATTGTACATCTGAAACTAATATAATACTGTATGTTAACTATGCTGGAATTAAAATAAAAAAAATAACAAACTCTAATACTGAAGAAACACATATAGGTCTATAGATAAGCATTTGTAACTTTTAGAGGCTTACATGAGATAAAAACAAAATAGGATTTCTCAAATTTGGTGAGTGTTGAATTCTAGAAAGTAGGGGACACTAAATCACTGAGATGCTTTTAGTGGCTTTTTCACATTTTAACTTCCAAATGAATTATTTTCAGTTAAAAAAATGAAAATTGGTTGGGGCTGTATTTTTAGTTATACCTAGTGTATTTTAATACCATTTGACTACTGAGGCACTTTTTAGTGATTTCTTTTTTTTTTGAACAAAATGTAAATGTTTAAGTTTCATAATTTACCATTTTCAAGTTCTAATGTAACTCATTTACTCATGTTAAACAGGGAATTATTTTTTTGGTTTCTCGAGGTATGTTAATTAATACCTAAATCACCATAGGAGTATAGAATTTTAGAGTTGAATGGGATTGTCTTATTTATTGTTGCATAACAAATTACCCTGGGAAGTAAGGGCTTAAAACAACAAACATTTATTACTCAGTTTCTGTGGGTTAAAAATCTGGGTGCAGCCTGTCTGGTACTTGTGACTCAAGGCCTCTTAGAGGTTGCAGACAAGCTATCCCTGGAGCTGTGGTCTCATCTGAGAGAGTGACTGGGGGAAGAGCTGCTTCCAATCTCATTCATGTAGCGCTTGGCAAGATTCAGTTGGCTTGGGAGGTATTGGATTGAAGGCCTCCATTTCTTTTGGGTTGTTGGCCAGAGGCCTGTCTCAATTCTTTGCCATCTGGGCCTGTCCAAAGGGCAGCTCACAGTATGACAGTTAGTTTGCTTCAGAGCAGAGAGGTGAGAGAACAAGAGCAGGTAACACCCAAGGTGGAAATTGTGATCTTTTTTGTAATCCAGTCTTGTGAGAGGGTCTTATTTCTGTTGTATTTTATTTGTTAGAGGCTGCCAGTGACTTTAGTTTACTTTTTACAGATTTAAAAAAGAAAGAAAGAAAGAAAGAAAAAGAACTTGAAAGACACGCAAAGTAGTTTGCCAAGGCTCAAAAGGTAATCTCCTGAAGAGCTTGGAATAATATTCACATTCAGTGATCCTCAGCCGTTGTGCTGTTTCTACAACATATGATTTTTTTTGAAAATATAAAAATTGTTGCAGATGCTGAGGTCACTGTTATAACATATGTATATTGAAAACTTTCAAATTCACTTTGAATTGACCTCAGTTTGTCATCTTGAGAAAATGGTAGCTGTATATATACACACACACGGTATACATAAGAGTGTGTATATAAGAACCTATGTGTGTGTATATGTATATAGTGTATCTGTGTGTGTGTGTACGTGTATATATCAAGAACCTTTGTTTCTGAGGGAAATTTTAATATTAAAGTTTTACAGCATAAAAGATTCTTACCCAAGTGACTGGATTTAGTGCTTTTGCTCTTTATCAAGACTGTGTTGTTGCTTTTTAGATAAATTTTCTTGAAGGTTAGTGTCTGTACATAATTTGTTTTTCTTATTTTATTTTATTTTTTTAGTAGCCTCTATGCCCAATGTGCAGCTTAAACTCACAACCCCTAGATCAGGAATCTCATATTATACTGATTGAGCCAGCCAGGTGCCCCCATAATTTATTTTTTCATGTAAACTTTTTACATTGTAAGATCCCATGATTTGTTTGTCCATAGACTTGGGTGTTCTGCCCTTCTTTGGTATCTATTTTTAAATTAAGTTTAGAAGAGATCTGCCACATGCAAAGAAATATAATTGTAGCAGAAGGTCAGACCCAGAAGGAAACAAACCCAAATGTAACAATGGGATATGTCAGGACAGTGATTTTTTTTTCCTGAAAATTTTTATGTGAAATTTTATTGTGCATGCTGTTTTTATAATGATGATAAATAAAACCACAAACAAAAAAAAATCCAGCTAGGTTATCTTACTTTGTACTCTTCCATACCACCTAGGAGAGTAAGTAGGAGAGTAAGTGTTGTATGTTCTTCAGGCTTAATTTGTCTTATAGAGCTTGGAAACAAAGCTGTTTAAAACCTTCCTAGAGCAAGGGGAGTGTATATTAAATATTAATCTGAAAATTTCAGATTGTTTTTAATAGCTCCACTTTTGCTGGCATTGTTTTAGAACCAGAAGGGTCATCTTTCAGCCTACCTCTGCACTGTCCACTAGTCACATATGGTTATTTAAATTTAAATTAATGTCAAAATTTTTAAAACATCAAAAATTTACTTTCTTGTTGCATTAGCCACATTTCAAGTGCTCGGTACCTATATGTGGCTAGTGGCTACTGGATTGGACACTGCAGATATATAAAACATGTTTATCATCATAGAAAGTTCTATGTTGACCTAGATCTACTCCATTTTATATTTGATTTTGATCAAGGACATGTGTTTAAAGTGCTAATCATTGAGATCACCAACTAAGTTGAACTTTATTTCTTCATTTTCATTTTCCAGTTTTTGGAGCCGTGAGGGATACAGCAGTTTGGTCAATATTGTTTTAACATGCTTCAAATAAATCAGGTGAGTTTGTGTTAAGGCATGTCCTACTTATATGGTGCTTGGGCCATAAATTGTGGAACGTATTAACCCAGCTTTTCTATAGCCATAACCTGGCCACCGCTTTATAGAGCAATTACATCCTATATATTCACCATAGGAGACTGTGCAGGGCAGGTTGTCTAAGGATCATAGTGACAGTTCTGCAAGTTGTTAACTTATGAGTGTGCAGAGCAGAAGGTGTGTCTGTTCTTTTTGATGTTCCATCCCTCCAAGACTTAGTGTGTTCAGACTGCTTACAATTGTGATCTAGCTTCAGTAGGTGGCAGTTCTGTAGACTGAAAGCATTTCTAGTGACAGATCTTGTGAAGTAGTTCTATCAGTGTGTTAAAAAAAAGTTCCTTTTCTAGGGCACTGGAAAAGGCTAGAAGGAAGGCTCTGTTAAATAAACTTTAGCCTATAATGTCTTAGACTCACTGAAAGAAGTATTTTTCTTAGGTCTTGGCATTTCTCCAAGAACTTTATACATTTCATCTTATTCATTCTGAACAAATAGGGCATTGTGTTGGAAGTATAATATTAGGAAATACTTTTATTTCAGATTTGTAAGTCAAGAGAGAAAGAATTGGATTGCAAGAAGTAATGAATTTTGTGTGTGTGTGATTTAATGAAGTGGTACACGCCCGCCCCTGCCCTGTCCTGCTCAGCTTGTCTAAGTAATACCCTCCAGTTGTGCATCACGCACCATCTCTCAGCCAGTGACTTCTAAGTTTATACTTCGCCTGGATCTCTCTTCTGAGCTCCGCACTCATGTAGCAGTTGCCAACCCAATCTCTTAACTTGGGTATCTTTATGCATCTCAGAATTAACATGGGCACAAGAAATGGTCTCAGTGCTTTGATACACCAGACTGAGTTCCTGGGTTGGTTGAGGTCGTCGTGCCAGCTGGAGGAGCTTTGCATAGATTGCCCCTGCCTGGGCCTCTCTTTCTGTCCGCTGTGGTTGGCTCACTTGACTCTGAAGCCTAGTATTTGCTCTCATAGCACCCTGCCCTTTTATTTAATGATGTTCTAACATTTGCAGTTCTAGTCAAATATCTAGTTGTTTGCTTAACATCTTTGTTCCTTGTTAGGGTCCGTATGCTACATGAAGGTAGCGACTCTGCTGGTTTATTCTTGTATCCCCAGGTCCTAGAATAGTTCTGGTTGGATATGGTTTTTCACGTATTTGCTGAATGAGTGCATGGATGGTGCTGGGGTTGTCACCAAAGCAAGGAACTCTCCATTCTTTTCAAAATAACTGTGTAACCGTATCATCACTTTAGGTATTCTGTGCTTGCTTTACACAAATGCCACTAACATATAATTTCTTTCTTCTGCAGAATTATTCTTTGACTTTCTCCTTGTACTAGAAAATTTTCTCCTGCAACAAATGTTGCTTTCATCAAAGATGATACCTATGTAGGTTTAAAGGAATCTGAAGCTGTACCATGCTTAGTGCTTTCTGTGCCTTCATAGTTGCTGTCAAATCCCATGGGGTGCATTGATGGAGCTTTATGTGACATGACTCGCAAACTATGTTGTAGGTTTGGGTGGATGCCAAGTGTATGGATACCTGCTATAGAATAATTTGTTTCATATTCCACCAAAGAAAGGTGGAAATAAACATTCTTTTTATGCCAGTCGTCATCACTGAAAATTATAGATTAGTCCTACTGAAGATTTACTGTTGGTGCTACTGGTCATGTTGAATCAGGCATTATAAACAATTCTAGGCAATGTTCTGCAAGGCCACAAGCAGTTTCCTGTGCTTTGGCTGGAATTGTACACAGTGCTTGGAGATGTATATGTTGTCCTGGTAACATATGTGTATTTTTAGACTCAACCTCAGGACTCTCTTGCTATCGACTAAGTTTCGTCCCCCCAAATGTTCAAGTCTGAGGGGAAAAATTAATCTAATTTGGAATAGAAGTTATAGAGAAGACTTTTTCTTCAGCCAGCCTTAAACTTATGAGTGATTTATGTTTTATCATTGTCGTGGTGACTGCTTTCCCACTAGAGTGTGAGGTCTCAAGATGACTGTGAAAAGGCATGAAAATGCGATTGAATCTGACACGTTGAAGCAGTTGAGGCTTTCACTGAGTGATTTTCAACGCTGTCTTTCAGATTCATACTACATTCTTATTTGAGAGGTCATTGTGTTTGTTGTCTTAAGATGCCTGAGGAGTACTAACAAATTCTTCCATGTGTGTTCCTAGAACTAATTAAAAACAAGGCTATTGAGTTAAGTTATATGATATTTTATTTGATATTAATTCTGCCTGACATTTTTAGGGATCATGGGATTGTCCCATGTTCCGTTACAGTAGTGGCACTCCTGTCTTTAAATTGTGCTCTAAATGTGTGCTTTCCATGTGCAACCCACGTGGAAAAATTAGGTAGTAGAGATAAACAAAAAGAAAACAGTCACAAATAATTCCACTATTCTTTTACAGAGATAATCACTGCTAAGCATTTTGGGGTGTATACTTCTAGATTTTTTTCCTATGCAGGTATGTTTTTATGTGAATATATGTTACTTTAAAAACTGGGATAATATAATAGTCTGAAGTGACTTAATAATTCATAGTTTGGAAGTACTAAATTTGTTTAATCAAACCCTTATTGTTGGACAGATTTTGGTATTATAGTTAGTGCCAGAGTGATTTTTTTTCCTTCTTTTTTAACATATAAGTATGTTCCTTTGTCCATTATTTTCTTGTAATTAATTTGTTAGAAATGGAAATACTGGTCAAATGAGTATGCAAATTTTAAAGATATTTGATGCATAAATCCCCAAAATACAAAATTATATTTATTAGAATGCCTGTTTTCTTACTTTCTTGACAAATTTTCAATGTTTGCCAATCTGTCTGACAAAAAGTGATATTTTAATTTGCATTTCTATGATTTGCTTCTGTTTGTTTTTCTTTTGTGTTCTGTCTTTTGTGAATTGTTTATATGTGTCCACTGGTAACTTTTCCTTTTTATTTGTAAATAAAATTACTTGGATTATAACCCCTTGAGAGTTTTCTGAGCTAGTATTGATAATTATTACTTTATATTTTTCATTCATTTTCCAACAAATAACTAGTGGGAACCTATGTTTCCAGGTACTGTACTAAGTAGGAGTTTGGTATATTTTGGACCTTTCTCTCTGGTGATTAATTATGAACCCCTAGGGAAGCTGTAGCAAATTTAAATTAAGAAGGCATTTGTGCTATGAAATAATATTTTTCAATGAGGGCCTTAAAATAAGGCAAAGTTTTTGGGATTAATTGGTGAGGCAGAATTGACAGGGCATGTATTCCACTGGGTTTAAGGGGAAGTCTGTATTAGGCAGCAGTAGGACTGGGAGAGTCCGGCAGCAGGGTATTAACAGAGGTCTCACTAGTCTGGTGGTTTCTTTGAAAGAGTTTTGCTGGTTTTGGAGTTTTGGAGGAACCTTTAAGTCCTGACTCAAGTAGAATGAGAGGTTAGGCAGGACAGCACAGTATTTCAGTGCCAGAAGAGTGGGAGAAGAAGCCAGGTGTTATGTAGGAAGAATAAAGTACCAAGATACACTGCAAAGCATAAAGCCACTGTAGGATTATCAAGAAGCGAAGACCTGGAGTTTAAGGGATAATGGTGACCTATGTCACAGGTTTGTTGTGAGGAGTAATTAAACTGACAAAGGCAAAATGCTTAGCATTGACCCTGGTACTGTTGCTACTGCTACTCGTAATGCCGTTGCTGTCTAGCTCTGGAGATTGATGAGAAAGGAGGCAGACATTTAGATTGGTCATTAGAGTTGAGTAGTTGTTTGGGAGAGTGAAAAGCACCTCGGACGTTTCTTAAGCCCAGGTCTGCGATAAGTGCTCTCCTCTTTCTTGCCATAGGCATCAAGAACTCTTATTCTTTTCTCTTAAAAGCTGCTTCTACTTAACTCTTAGTTATTTTTTCCGCAAGTCTGGCTATGGAGTAGGATCTACAATCTGCCCATCTCTCTTGAAGCTGTAGGATGCAGTCTATAGTTAGAGGATTAAAAAAATAACATAAGGAGTTAAAACGTGTAAGAAGGACTTTGGCTTTCTGCCGTGTTGACATAGCAAGATTTTTCCTCTATGTGGCCAGCTTCCAAGATGGGCCCAATGATCCCTGCCTCCTAGTATTTATACCATTGTATAATCCTCTCACACATTGTGTGGCCAATAGAATATGGTGGAAGTAATGGATCATTTCCAAGGACAGGTTATAAAAGACATTGTGGCTTTTGCCTCTTCTCTGTCCGTCTGTGCTGCTCCCCCCCACCCTTCCTTCCCTTGCTCCTTCAGAGTAGTTAGCTGCCATGTTGTGAATAGCTCTATGGAGAGGCCCATGTGGTGAGAAATTGAGGCCTCCTGCCAACAGCTAACAAGGAACTGAGGCCTCTAGCCAACAGTGTGTGACTGAGTCTTCTTGGAAGCAGATCTCCCAGCCCTTGTCAAGTTTCCAGCTGTAAACTACTGGCCCACTGGCATCTTGACTGCCACCTCATGAGATACCCTGAGCCAGAACCACCCAGCTAAGCTGCTTCTTGATTGCTGAACCTCAGAAACTGTGTGAAAAACATAAATGCTTGTTTTTTAAGATTCTAAGTTGGGGGTAATTTGTTATGCAGCAATAATATACTCTTCCTCCTTAAACAACTTGAGAACATATAGATATGTAAACAATGATTTTTAGACATTGGACAACAGGTGGCATCAGACTGTGATTCCTGAGAGAATGGAAACACATGAGGTAAGCCCTTCTTTACACTAGTTTACAGTAGAGCCTGGAGGTTGTTTATATAGGCTCCAGTGCAAGGAGGAGGAACCAAAACAGAGTTCACTTTCATTGAAATTAGGAAACAAAGATAAGTGTTTGGGAAGGCCAGGATGGTTAGAATTGCAGGGCAGAGTGCCAGAGAGAAGATACTTAGGGGGAGAAGGGTAAGTATATAGGTAAGTAAAAAAGTGCATTCAAGCATGAACACATTTTGGAGATTTGCAGAGGGTGCTTGAGTTTTTGGCTGAGTTCTGATCTGTAGATGCATGACAAGACTTATTCAAAGTCAGGGAAAGAATGACTGGAAAGCAGTGAAAAAAACAATTTCCGGAACTCATACAGAGCTGAGAATAGTTTGTGTCTAGACCATCTAGAGTCTAAAGACCCTCTAATACATGAGGCATTGGGAAGAGGCCTCAGAAGGCTTCAAGTGATCCCAAGTTACTTAACTGTGCATCAGAACAAAGTCCAACTCTAGAGAAATACAACACAATTCAGAATCCAACAATGTAAAATTTATGGTTTGCATCATTCAGTCAAAAATTACAATGCTTGCCTCACCTTGAATAAGGAATAGAGCATCTAGACAGATCAGTAAAGAAATAGAGGACTTGAACAACAGTGTAAGCCAGTTAGACCTAATGGACATACACAAAACACCCAGGAATAGCTGGATACACATTTTCTCAAGTGCACATGTGACATTCTCCAGGGATAGTCCATATGTTAGGCCACAAAAAATTCTCAGTACATTTTAAACATTTATGAAACCATAAAAGTATCTTCTTCAGTCACAGTGGAATGAAGCTACAAAATCAATAACAAAGAATACCTGAAAACTCAAAAATATGTAGAAATTAAACAACATACTCATAAATAACCAATAGGTCAAAGAAGAAATCACAGGGGAAATTAGAAAATTATTACCAACAAATGAAAATGGAAACACAGCATACCATAACTTATGAGATGCAGCAAAAGTAGTACTTACAGGGAAATTTATAGCAGTGAATACCTATATTTAAAAAAGAAGAACTGAAACAAATAATCTAATTTCTTACTTTAAGGAAACTAGAAACAGAGGAGCAAATTAAATCCAAAGTGAACCAAAGAAAGAAAATAATAAAGATTAAAGGAAGATAAGTGAAATAGAGAATAGGAAACAATATAGAGAATCAGCAAAACCAAAACCTTTTCTTTGAAAAGATCAACAAAATTAACAAACCTTTACCTAAACCAGACTGATAAAGGGGGAAAAAAAGCAAAGTCACACCTAACTAAAATCAGCAATGAAGGTGGGGATGTTGCTGCTGACCTTAAAGAAGTAAAGAAGGGTATAAGAGAGTACTATAACAATTAATTGTATTTCAACAGCTTGGGTAATCTACATGAAATGGACAAATTCCTAGAAACACAGATTACCAAAACTAACTTAAGCAATAGAAAATATGACCTATAACAATAAATAGATTGAACCAGTAATAGTAATAATAACAAATCCCTTCCAAACACGAAAAGTGTAGGACCAGATGGCATTACTGGTGAATTCTACCAAACATTTAAAGAAGAATTAACACTAATCCTTTCAAACTCTTCCAAAAAATGAGATGACAAAGAATACTTCCTAACTTTATGAGACCAGCATTACTCTGGTAGCAAAGCCAAACAGATACCATGAGAAACAAAACAAAACAAAACAAAAATACCTGAAGATTAATATTCCTTGAATTTAGATGTAAAAATCCTCAAGAAAACAATAAGAAACTAAATCCAGCAGTATATTTAAATGGTTATACACCGTGACTGAGTGGGATTTACCCAAGTGGGAATGCAAGGGCAGTTCAACATAGAAAAATCAAACTGCATCATACCCTGCATTAGTAGGATAAAGGGTAAAAAACAAACATCACCAGTTAATATGGAAGGCTTTTGACAAAATATAACACCTGTTTATAATAGAAACACTCCAAAACTAGAAAGAGAAGGGAAATTCTTTAGTATGATAAAGGGATTTATGAAGAACCCATAGCTAACTCAGTGGTAAAGGATCCAACTCAGTGGGTAAAGGACAAAACTTTTCCCTATGATCAGAAGCAAGACAAGGATGCCTATTTTCACACTGCTGTTCAGCATTGTGGTAGGAGTTATAGCCAGAGCAGTTAGGCAAGAAAAAGAAAAGACATTTAAATTGGCAAGGAAGAAGTAAAACTGTTTGTATTTGCAGATAACATGATCCCATATATGGAAAATCCCAAAGAATCTACAAAAACCCACTAGAGGTAATAAACAAATTCAGAAAATTTGTAAGTACAGGATCAAACACAAAGTCAAATTGTGTTTCTGTATACCAGCAGTGAACAATCCAAAAAGGAGAAGAAGAAAACTGTTCATTTAATAATATCCAAAAATTTAAGGAGTTGAACCATTTATACACTGAAAACTATAAAACATTGTTGAAAGAAATTAAAGAAGATCTAAATAAATGGAAGATCTAAATAAATGTGTTTATAGATTGGAAGATTTAGTATTGTTGAGGTGGCAATACTATGCAAAACAATGTACAGATTCAATGAGATCTCTGTCAGAATTCTAGTGACCTTTTTGCAGAATTGGAAAAGCAGGTTTTTAAATTCATACGAAATTGCAGTGGTCTTAAATAGCCAAAACTCTATTCTTAAAAAAGAACAGAGTTGGAAGACTCATACTTCCCTATTTCAAAACATATTAATAAAGTGACAGTAATCAAAACAGTGTGGTACTGACATAAGGATAGACATATAAACCAATGGAATAGAATTGAGAGGAGAGAAATTATCTATCTATCTATCTATCTATCTATCTATCTTATCTATCTATCTTTATCTACAGATGATTTTTGACAAGAGTGCCATGACCACTCAATGCAAGAAAGAAAAATTTCTTTAACAAATAGTTTTGGGACAACTAGATACCCACATGCAAAAGAATGCATTTAGACCCCTACCTCATACTGCATTAATATATTAACTCCAAATTGGGAGGAGGGTGTGTGCCTGGGTGGCTCAGTTGGTTAAGCATCCTATTCTTGGTTTTGGCTCAGGTCATGATCTCATGGTTTGTGGCTTTGAGCTCTGTGTCAGGTTCACTGCTGCTGGTGCGGAGCCTGCCTGGGATTCTCAATTCTCTCTCTCTCTCTCTCTCTCTCTCTCTCTCTCTGACCCCTACTCCCCCTCACCTTTCTATCAAAATAAATAAACTTAAGATATATTAACTCTAAGTGGATCATTGACTTAAATATAAGAACTAAAACCCTGAAAACTCAACAACAGAAGTATAAACAACCCAACAAAAAAATGGGCAAAAGACTTAAATTGACAATTCTCCAAAGAAGATACACAAATGACCAATATGAAGAAATACTCAACCTTGTTAGTGATTAGGGAAAAGCAAATGAAAACCACAATGACATACCACTTCATGCCCACCAGGATGACTAGAATAAAAGGCAAAAACAGTAACAAGTGTTGGTACAAGGGTACAAAGTGTTGGTACAACAATGTACAAAGGTATATTGCTGGTGGGAATGTAAAATGATTCACCTGTGGAAAACAATTTGGCAGTTCTTTAAAATATTAAACATAAAATTAGTATATGACCCAGCCATTCTATTCCTAGGTGTATATCCAAAAGAACTGAAAACAGGTGCTCCTATATATGTACACACATGTTCATAGTAATACTGTTTACAATAGACAAATGATGGAAGCAGCCTAAATGCCTATAGATGGAAGAATGATTAAAGAATGATTAGGGGCGCCTGGGTGGCGCAGTCGGTTAAGCGTCCGACTTCAGCCAGGTCACGATCTCGCGGTCTGGGAGTTCGAGCCCCACGTCGGGCTCTGGGCTGATGGCTCAGAGCCTGGAGCCTGTTTCCGATTCTGTGTCTCCCTCTCTCTCTGCCCCTCCCCCGTTCATGCTCTGTCTCTCTCTGTCCCAAAAAATAAATAAAGGTTGAAAAAAAAAATTAAAAAAAAAAAAAAAAAAAGAAAAAGAATGATTAAAGATGGTGCTGTAGGAAGATCCTGAACTTGCTCCTCCCACAATAAATAAACAACTACATATGGAATAATGTTTCTACAACATATGTTTCTACAACAAAGGACAAAAAAGACAGCCTTGAGATGGAGAGAAGAGGCAGAAACATCATCTTGCCAAAACAAAACAAAACAAAAACCCCAAAAAAACAAAACAAAAAAACATTCCAGGTGTAATATATAATCAGGAGGGAACTCAAAAATACAAAACTTTTCCCTGAGGAACCAGAGGTTAGTGATTCATAACAGGTATCCCAGTCCTTGGATCCTGCATAACAGAGACAAGCCATGCAAATACTGGGCTTTGAAAACCAACTGGGATTATATCCAGAGAAACCATAGAACTATAGGAGTGGAGAACCCACTCTTAAAGGATTAGCACATGTACTCACCCCAGGATCAGCACAAAAATACCAATTTGAAAAGTGCCTCTGTGAAGAAGACCCACTTAGTAATTTTAAAGCGTCTGTCAGGAAACTGTTGGGACTTTTCTCTGGGGATGGAGGCATTGGTAGGTGCCATATTTGTGACCTCATCCTACCTTGCTAATGTTGGTGCTGGTGGGAACCACTTTGCAGCTATATCTCAAATTCCTGGAGACAGTGGGCACACCCAGCTGAGAACCCTGCCCATTCCCACAGTGCAGTCATGTGTTGCAACCAGGTGAAAGTCGCACGCAGCCACATGCAGCTGAGCCAGGTGTCAGCCTCATTCACCCTGTGCTGGAGACATGGTGCCGCCACAGTAGACAGTGCAGGCAGCCCACACAGGGAATTGTGCTTTTGAGGTACATATGACTTCTACACAAGGCCACTCCTTCAAGACTAGGAGAGGTGATTTGATTTGCCTGATACATAGAAACAAACAAGAGTCAGGCAAAATGAGGAGACAGAGAATATGTTCCAAATGAAAGAACAAGATAAAACACCAGAAAATGACATTAATGAAATGGAGATAAACAACCAACCTGATAAAGAATTTAAAGTAATGGTCATAAAGATGCTTACTGAACTTGGGAGAAGAATAGATGAACACAGTGAGATCTTCCATAAAGAGACAATGTAAGAAAGGTCCAAACAAAAGTTACAGAGCTGAAGAGTAAAATAACTGAACTGAAAAATACACAGACTGGATGAGCTGGATGAGCTGAATATTGGATCATTGACCTGGATGGCAAAGCAATAGAAGTCATGTAGACACATTAGCAAGAAGAAAAAAAAGTTAAGAAAATGAAGATAAGGGATTTTTCTTTCGGACACTATCAAGTGGAATAACATTCACTTTATTTGGGTCCTAGAAAGAAAAGAGAGAAAGGGGCAGAAAACTTATCTGAAAAAATCATGGTGGAAAACTTCTAATCTGGGGAACGAAATATACATACAGGTCCATGAGAGAATTCCAAATAAAATGAACCCAAAGAGATCCACATCAAGGTACATTGTAATTAAAATTAGAGAGAGAATCTTCAAAGTAGCGGGAGAAAACTTGTTACATAAAAGGGAAATGTCATAAGGCTATCAGCAGAGTTTTCAGCAGAAACTTTGCAAGCTAGAAGAGAGCAGCATGACATGTTCAAAGTGCTGAGTGGAAAAAACTGCCAACCAAGAATTCTCTAGTTGGTAAGGTTATCATTCAGAATTGAAGGAGAGATTAAGAATTGTTCAGATAATCAAAACCTAGAGGAGTTCATCACTACTAAACCAGCTTTACAAGAAATGTTAAAGGGACTTCTCTAAACTGAAAAGAGGTGGCAATAACAAGCAAATGTATGAAAGTAAAAATCTCTCTGGAAGAGGTAAATATATAGTAAAGGTAGTGGATCAATCACTTACAAAGCAAGTTTGAAGCTTAAAAAAAGACAAAAATAGGGGCACCTGGGTGGCTCAGTCGGTTAAGCATCTGACTTTGGCTCAGGTCATGATCTCACGGTTTGTGAGTTTGAGCCCCACGTTGGGCTCTGTGCTGACATCACGGAGCCTGGAGCCTGCTATGGATTCTGTGTCTCCTTCTGTCTCTGCCCCTCCCCAACTTGTGCTCTGTCTCTCTGTGTCTCTCAAGAAATAAATGTAAAAAGAAAATTAAAAAAAAGACAAAAATAGTAAAATTAAATAAAACTATGGTAATTAGTTAAAGACTGAATGAAATGATGTAAAACGTGACATCAAAAATATAAAACGTGGGCAGGGTGGAGAAAATGTGTTTTGGAATATGTGCAAATTTAATTGCTATCAATTCAAAGCAGACCATTATATACATAGTAAATTATATATGAACTTCATGGTAACCACAAAACAAAAAGTTACAATAAATACACAAAAGTGAATGAGAAGGAAGATGAACAGAACACTAAAGAAAGCCATCAAACCACAATGGAAGAGAAAGAAGAAAGGAACAGAGGAACTATGAAAACAGCCAGTAGACTGAACAAAATTGAAAAAAGTACACCCCTATCAATAGTTGCTTTCAGTAAATGGCCTAAACTCTCCAACCAACAGATGCAGTGGCTGAATGGATTTAAAAAAAAAAAAAAAGCAAGACCCATCTATATGCTGCCTACAAGAGTCTGACTTCAGAAATGACATACACAGACTAAAAATGAAAGGATAGAGAAAGATATTCCATGTAAATTGGAATTAAACCTGGAAGGATGCCTAGCTGGCTCAGGTGGTGGAGCATGCAACTCTTGATTTTAGGGTAATGAGTTCAAGCCCCATGGTGGGCATAGAGCTTATTAAAAAAAATGAAAGAAAGCAGTATGGTTACACTTTTAGCAAAGAAAATTGACTTTAAAACAAAAATTATAATAATAGACAAGGAAGGACATTACATAATGATAAAGGGGTCAATCCAAAAAGAAGACATAATAAATATATATGGACCCAACATAGGAACATCAAGATTTATCAAGCAAATATTAACAGATCTAAAGAGAGAAATTGATAGCAATACCGAAATAGTAGGGGACTTTAACATCCCATTATATCAATGAATAGATCATCCAGACAGCAAATTAATAAGGAAACCTCAGCCTTAAGTGACACCATATAGATTTAATATATACAGAACATTCTATATAAAAGCAACAACAAACATTATTCTCAAGTGTACATAGGCCATTTTAGGTTAGATCACATGTTAGGCCACCAGTTAAGCTTCAGTAAATTAAAAAAGATTGAAATTCTATTGAGCATCTTTTCTGATTACAATGATATGAAACTAGAAATCAATTACAAGAAGAAAACTTGAAAATGGGGAGGTTAACATGATACCCAACGCCATTGAAGAAATCAAAGAAATAAGACAAATTCTGAGAGATAAATGAAAATAGAACTATGATATACCAAAATCTTTGGGATACAGCAAAAGCAGTTCTAAGAGGGAATATTATAGGAATATAGGACTACCGCAAGAAACAAAAATCTCCAATAATCTAACTTTGCACCTAAGGGAGCTGGAAAAGAAAGAACAAATAAAGCTCTCAAAGTTAGTAGAAGAAAAGAAATAATAGCAATCAAAGCAGAACTAAATGAAAGAGACAGAAACATAGAAAAGATTAATAAAACTAAGAGCTGATTATTTGAAAAGATAACATTGACAAATTTTTAGGTAGACTAACAACCAAGAAAAAAGAGAAGGCTCTAATCATCAAAATCAAAATGCAAGAGTAGAAATTAAAACTGACACCACAGTACAAAGGGTAAGAGACTAACAAGAAATATATGCTAACAAATTGGACAACCTAGAAGAAATGGATAAATGCCTAGAAACAACTATCTTCCAGGACTGAATCATGAAGAAATAGAAAATCTGAATGAACCAGTTATGTTGAGATTGATTAGTAATGGAAAACTTCCCAACAAGCCAAAGTCCCAAGACCAGGTAGTTTTGCTGGTGACTTCTACCAAAATTTAGAAAGATTTAACACCTGTCCTTTTCAAACTCTTCCAAAAAATTGAAGAGGAGGGAATACTTCCAAACTCATTTTATGAGGCTAGCATTACCTGGATAACAACCCAGACATGGATACCATATAAAAGATTTTTAAAAATTATAGGGCAACATCACTGATATGAACATTGATGCAAAAATTCTCAACAAAATGTTAGCAAACTGAATGCAACAATACATTGAAAGGATCATAAGCCAAGATCAAGTAGGATTTATTGAAGGGATGCAAGGAATGGTTCAGCATCCATCAGCCAACCAACATGGTACAGCACATTAACCAAATGAAGGAAAGAATTGCATGATCATCTTTATAGATGCAGGAAAAACATTTGACAAATTTAAACATTTGTGATAAAAACTCTCAACAAAGTGGCTACAGAGGGAATGTACCTCAACATAACAAAAGCCATATATAGTAAACACACAGTTACCATTATACTCAGTGGTGAACAGCTATAAGCTTTCCCTCTAAGATCAGGAACAAGACAAGGATGCCCACTGTCACCACTTTTATTCAACATAGTGTTGGAAATCCTAGCCACAGCAATTAGCAGGAAAAAGAAATAAAAGGCATCCAAATTGGAAAGGAATAAGTAAAATGGTCACCACCTGAAGATGACAGAATACTATACATAGAAAACCCAAAAGACTCCCCATTTTTTGATTGGGATTTATTTTTTGTTGTTGAGATGTAAGGGTTCTTTATGTATTATAGGTATCAATTCCTTATCCATGTATATGATTTGAGAAACAATTTGAGAGAATTTATTTTTAGCAGACTTGCACTGCAAGAGGTCTTGAAGTTATTTAGGCAAAAGAAAAATTACTAACAGATGGAAATTTGGATCTGTGAAAAGGAATGAAGAGTGTAAGAAATGGTAAAATATGGAGTAAATGTAAGACATTTTCTGCATTTTTAAACTTTTCAAAAGAGTTGATTAATTAAATCAAAAGTAATAACAATGAATTGGTGGCTTATAGTATACATAGAAGTAGATTGGTGTCAGTAGCATAAGGAATGGTACAGGAGAATGGGAGGTATGGTATTGTTAGGTCCTTATACCATATACAAAGGGGCATAATATTTATTTGAAGTGTGTATATTTTAGAGCAATTGCTGTAAAAAAAGAAAAATAACTTATAAGCTATAGGGGAGATGAATTGAATATTAAAACCTAATCAGTCCACAAGAAAGTAGGTAAAGATGAAAAAAGGAATAAACAGGAGATGCTACTATATTTAGATCTCTTTTTGATAATTACATTAAATATAAATGATCTAAATCTAGTTAAAAGGCAGATACTCAGATTGGCTAGAAAAGCAGTTGTCAAATATATGGTGTTGAGAAATTTTGAATATAAAGATAAAGATAGACTAAAAGTACAGATTGCATCTGGCTCATATGTAGTAATAGGGACTTTATTTATACTTATCATGAAACAACTCCCTGTTCCATAAAACTAAGTACATAAAATAACAGTTCTGAAGACACTGCATGTGAAGCAGTGAGAGTCAGGGATCTCTGAGTGATAAGAAACAAGTGAGGTGAGCCTGCAATTGCCCTAGTCTGTTGCATTGAGAGACTTACCAGGATGTGGCACAAGCAGTGGCAACTGAGGTGTGGAGCTTGCCACATTCCCCTGGTTGAGGAGATGTTGCTCTGGAACTGAGTTGCAAATTATAACAGCAAGTCTTGAAAGAAACAATATATTTCCATGTTACTTAACTGCATCCCAGAACAAAGTTCAGGAATATTTATAGGGCTGGGAAACACCAGCACACAAGTGCGTGTCATTCAGTTAAAGATTCCCATAGATGCACAGGAACATAAAAACATGAGAATACTCTATCATGGGGGCACAGAATTGATACAGATGATAGAATTAGCTGAGGATTTTAAAACTATTTGTTATAATTATATTCCATATGTTCAGAAAGTAAGAAACATATAAGATGCAAAAAGATCCATATAGAACTTTTAAAGATAAAAACTACATCTGAGATGAAAAGTATAGTGGATGAGATAAATCACAGATTAGATCATGCAGGAAAAAGATTAAGTGTGTATATACTTCCAGAAGTAGTTGCCAAAAACTTTCCAAATAAGTTTTTTCAAATACCTTTTAATGTTTATTTATTTATTTTTATTTATTTTTTTAAACTTTTTTTTAACGTTTTATTTTTGAGAGACAGAGAGAGACAGAGCACAAGTGGGGGAAGGGCAGAGAGAGAGGGAGACAAAGAATCTGAAGCAGGCTCCAGGCTCTGAGCTGTCAGCACAGAACCCAGTGTGGGGCTCGAACCCATGAACCATGAGATCATGACCTGAGCTGAAGTCGGACACTTAACTGACTGAGCCACCCATGTGCCACCAAATAAATTTTATTAAGATGAAACCATAAACCAGAACTTTCCAAATAAATTTTATTAAGATACAACCATAAAGAAGTTCAATGAGCTACCAAGTTTAAGAAATATAAAGGAAACTACCCTGAGGCTTATCATAATCAAATTACCAAATACAAATGATAAAGAGAAAATCTTAAAAGTCAGAGAAAAAATAGACATGATCAAGTTGTGTGCATAGGAACAAAGATAAAGATGACATTAGATTTCTTGTCAGAAACAATATAAGCAAGAAAAGAGTGGAATAATATGTTTAATGTATTGAAAGATGAAAAAAATCAACCTAGGATTCTGTACCTGGCAAAAATATGTTTCAGAAACAAACATGTTGAAAATTTATTTTCAAACACAGAGAAGCTGAAGAAATTAATTGCTAACACCCTCTTTCCCCCCCCCCCCCCGCCTTTAAGGAAGATTTTAAAGTATGTCCTACAGACAGCAGGAAAGTGATACCAGTTGAATAAAAATAAAAACAAAGCCAAAAGACCCACAAGAAATGGTAACTACTTGGGTAAATATATGGAATTTGTTATTTTTTTTTAAAGGATTTTATTTCAGAGAGAGAGTGTGAGTGGGGGAGAGGGGCAGAAGGGCAGACAGAGAGAGAATCCCAAGCAGGCTCATGCTCAGCACAGAGCCTGACATGGGGCTTGATTCCATGACCCTAGTGTCATGACCTAAGCCAAAATCAAGAGTCACTCAACTGACTGAGCCACCCAGGAGCCCCTAGAATTTGTTTCTTATTTAATCTCTTTAAAATATATTTGCTTAAAGTAAAAATATTAACAAGCTATTGTATGGTTTATAACATACATAAAAGTAAAATGCCAGATAACAGCGTAAAGGCTGAGGGAAAAAAGGAAATATAGAGATTCTTATACTCTACATTAGATGGTAGATCATTTAAAGGTAGACTGTGATAAGTTAGAGATCTATATTGTAAACTCTAATGCAGCCACTAAAATAGGAAAACAGTCATAACTAATAAGCCAAAGTAGAATTTAATCATGCAGAAATTAATACGATAGAAGTCATGACAACATGAAAAGGGAAAAAAGATCATTTGGGACAAATACTGTATAAAATAAATAGTAAGAGGATATGTTATAATGAATAACCATATTAAGTACAAATATAAATATTCTAAACATCCCTATTTAAAGGCCAAGATTGAATAAAAAGATCCAACCATTTACTTGGCTATAAGAAGCACTTTTAACTATAAACACAAATAGATTAAAAGTAAAAAAGTAGAAAAAGATGTAACATGTTAACCTAGTTGAAAGAAACTTGGACTGAGTTTATTAATTTCAGATGAAGGAACTTTCAGTATTATCTGGGGTAAAGAAGATCATTTCATAATAATGGGGTAATTTAATCAAGAGGACATACCAGGCTTAATGTTTATACACTTAAACCGAGCTTCAAAACATGCAAAACAAAATGAACAGAAATGCAAAGAGAAATTCACAATTATAGCCAGAGATTTCAGTCACCCCTCTCAATAATTGATATAACAAGTGGGCAGAAAATTACCAAAGATACAGTTGAGTTGTTGAGTTGAGAATTCAATTCAACTTGACCTAACTGGATTTAGAGAACACTCTACTCAAGAAGAGCAGAAAATACATTTGTTCAGAAGTTTACACTGAACATTTACCAAGATAGACTATATTTGCCAAGATTGGGCTATAAAAGAAGTGTCAATAAATTCAAAAGGATTGAATTCATAAAGAATCTCCCAGACCACAGTGGAATTAAATTAGAAATCATTAATAGAAAGATCCTTGGAAAATTTCCCAAATGTTTGGAAATTAAATAGCACGTTTATAAATAATCCATTGCTAGAAGAAATCAAAAAAGAAATTGGTAAATATTTTAAACTGAATGAGGATAGAAACAGCATTTTAAAAGATAATGCTAAAACAGAGGGAAATCTATAGCTCTAAATATCTGTACTAGAAAAGAAGACAAATCTCAAATGAGTTCAGCTTCTATCTTAAAAAACTAGAAAAAAGAAGAGTAATTTAATCTCAAAGGAAGCAGAAGAAAATAGTAGATAATCTGAATAGCTCCCTATGATTTAAAGAAATTGAAATTGTAGTTAAAAGTCTGCCCACAAAGAAAACTCCAGGTCCAACTAGTTTCATTGGTGAATTGCACAAAACACTATAGGAAGAAATACTATCATTTCTATATCATCTTTTCTAAAATATTTGAAGTGGAGGGAATATTTTCCAAAGCCTATGATGCCAGCATTGCTGGGGAACCAGAACCAGACAAAGACATTATAAGAGAACTTTAGAATAATACTACTTGCAAGCATAGATGCAAAACATTTAAGCCAAATTTCAGCAAATCAAATTCAACTGTGTATTAAAAGGTTAATATGTCATGACCACTTGGGGTTTATCCCAGGAATGCAAGGTTGGTTTAACATTCAAAAAAACCCATATGATTCACCATATTTACAAACTAACAAGTAAAAATCATGGTGTGGAAAAATCACTTGACTAATCCAGTAACCTTCCTGATTTAAAAAAAAAAAAAAACCTTTACAAAACTAAGAATAGAAGTGGGATTCCTCAATCTGATAATGGACATTCATGACAAACCTAATTTGCTGACATTGTACTTACTGGTGAAAGGTTAAATACTTTATTTATGATATAAGGAACAAGAGAGAGATGTTTACTTTTACCATCTTATTGAATATTGCCCTGAGGTTCTAGGTAGTGCAATCAGGGAAGAAAAAAAAAATGTTATTCACATGAGAAAGGAAGGAGTAAAACTATCCTTATTCACAGATGACCTGACTGTATATGTAAAAATCTCACAATACTATTAGCACCAGTTGAATGAGTTTAAGGATACAAGATTAATATACAAAAATCAGTTGTGTTTCTATAAAGTAGCAAGGAACAATCAGAAGTTCAAGTAAAAAATACCATTTACAACAATACAAAAATATGAAATACTGATTAACAAAATATGTTAAAGAAAATTGAGAACTACAAAATACTGTTGAGAGAAAGTGAAGGATACTGAAATAAATTGAGAGATACAGTTGTTCCTTATTCACAGATTTTGTATTTTCTTTTTATTTTTTATTTAAAAAATTTTTTTTTAAATGCTTATTTATTTCTGAGACAGAAAGAGACAGAACATGAGCTGGGGAGAGGAGAGAGAGAGGGAGACACAGAATCAGAAGCAGGCTCCAGGCTCCGAGCTGTCAGCACAGAGCCTGACATGGGGCTTGAACTCACAAACCACGAGATCATGACCTGAGCCGAAGTCGGTCGCTCAACCGACTGAGCCACCCAGGCGCCCCTGTATTTTCTTTTTAATGTTTATTTTTGAGAGACAGTGAGACACAGTGCGAGTGAGTGAGGGGCAGAAAGAGGGACACAGAATCTGAAGCAGGCTCCAGGCTCTGAGCTGTCAGCATAGAGCTCAATGTGGGGCTCGAACCAGGGAACCATGAGATCATGACCTGAGCCGAAGTTGGACGCTTAACCGACTGAGCCACCCAGGCGCTCCACAGATTCTGTGTTTTGAGTTGACCTATTTGCTGAAATTTATTTCTAATCCCCAAATCAATACTTGGAGTGCTTTGCAGAGTGGCACAAAATTTGAGTTGCCCGATATGCGCAGTCTGAATTCAGGATGAACAAGGTGACATTCTGTTTTCTTGTTCTAGCTGTCATGCATTAAGCAGGTGTCCTTGGTTTATTTAGTGCCACATTTTTAGCATTTTTGTGGGTTTTTTTTTTTGGTGATTTAGCTGTTTAAAATGGCTCCTAAGCATGGAAGTGCTTTGTAGTCTTCCTAAGCATAAGAAAGTTGTAAGGTACCTTATGGAGAAGACACATGTATTTAGATAAGCTTTGTTCAGGCAAAGGTTACAGTGCTGTCAGCTCTGAGTTTAGTGTTAATGAATCAACGATATATACTAGATAGGGGGTCTTCAACCAGAAACACACATAAAACTAGGTTATGTATTGATTGAGAAAAATGTCATGACCAGAGGTATGTAGGAACCTGTCTTTCCCCTAGCAGCAGTGGTTTAGTATTTGATAATTCACTGTTCATGGTGACATTCTAGAAGATAATTATCATTAGATATTATTATTCTAGTAATGAGAATTAGTTGTATATCTTGTACATGAGTTGGAAAACTCAACTTTGTTAAAATGTTGATTTTCACCAAATTAATCTATAGATTCAAGGGACTTCTCTAATTTTTACAGGCATGTTTGCCTAAAATAAAATTCATATGTAAATATGAGAATTTAGAATAGCCAAAATAAATGTGAAAAAGAACAGTTTTGGGGGACAATACTACCTAATTTCAAGAAATACTATAGGGGCGCCTGGGTGGCTCAGTCGGTTGAGCGTCTGACTTCAGCTCAGGTCATGGTCTTGCAGTTCATGGGTTTGAACCTTGTGTCAGGCTCTGTGCTAACAAACAGCTCAGAGCCTGGAGCCTGCTTTCAGATTCTCTCTCTCCCCCCCTCCCCTGCTCATGCTCTGCCTCTCCCTGTCTCTCTAAAAAAAATAAATGGTAAAAAAAAATTAAAAAAGAAATACCATAAAGCTGCAGTAAAAATAGCATTGGCATAAAGATAGACAAATAAATCAATGAAACATAAGAGGTAGTCCAGAAGTAAGCCCACTTAGATGTAAATAATTGATTTTGACAAAGCCATAAAAAGCAATACAGTGGAAAAAATACAAGTGTTTTTCACATATACTGCTTGAGCATTGGATATTGATATATAAAAAATGGAATTGAATCCATACTTTGCAACATATATGAAAATTAATTCAAAATGGCTCAGGGACTTAAATGTGCAACCTAAACTATAAAGCTTGTAGAAGAAAACTTAGGAGAAAATCTTAGAGCCCTGAACTAGGTAATGATTTCTTAGATACAACACCAAGAGCATAATATATAAATGGATAAGTTGATAAACTAGATTTTATTAAAGTCTGCTCTTCGAAAGACACTGGTAAGAGAATGAAAAGAGATGACACATTGTGGGAGAAAATCTTTGTGAAACATATAACTGATTAATGACTCATATTTGGATTATATAAAAAACTCTACAAATAAAACAATAAGAAAAATAACCTAATTAAAAATGGGTAAAATATTCAGGTGGACACTTCACTATAGGATAAATACAGAGAGTGTGTCAAAGATGAAAAGATGATCAACATCAGTAGTCAGTAGGGAAATGCAAATTAAAACCACAGTGAGATACCATTACACAGCTATTAGAATGACTAAAGTTATGAAGGCTAACCATATCAAATGTTGGTAAGGCTACCATATTTTAGCTGTGTTTAAATCCCAAGGTGGCTTCCTTTGTAAAAGTTAGGGATTGTAGACATGACACGGCCTGCTTTAAGTTAGGTTCTTGAGCATCTTCTTGTTTACAGAACCGTGGTGACCCTATAAAGACTAGAAAGGACAACAACAATTAGAGTCTAAGACTTTTACACTATAAATCATTCCCTTCTTTTGGTGTGACTTTGTAAAATAACTTCTTTAATACAAAGCTTAATCTGTGTGTTTAGTGTAAAAAAGGTAGAACAGTGGGATACTTGAAAGTAGAAAGTGAAGAGTCCCTCTGTTCCCTGCCAGTTCCATTTCTCCCTTAATACACAGGCACATGTTTGATGTAAAAAAATAAAAATAAGACTAGACAGTAGGCTGTTGTATCTGTTTTCTTTTGATCTCTTGTAATGTTTCCCATGTCAGTGCATAAGCTCTGTACCTCATCTTTGCAAGGTTGCACATCCCATTGTAGTTTATTTAATTACTTATTGATAGGTAAATATTTAGCTTGTTTATAATTCTTGGTAATACAGTCTTGCTATACAGATTGTCACTGTGTATATTTTATGTGAGTCTGTAGAATTGCTGTTTTAAAGATAGATGCAAATGAAACTATAAACAGTATTGTCAGATTGCTCACTAGAAGGTTTGTACTAAGTTATATTTGCATCAGTAGAGTTTGCATCCATTTTCCCACATCCTGGCCAATACCTACATGATCATTTTTTCATATATATCAGTTTAATATGGTAAGTTACATTTCACTGGAATTCGATTTTTTATTTGTTTAGACGTTTGTTTTTTGAATAGATGTGTTCACTCAAATTATATTGTGAGTTGATTGTGCATACCTTTGTCCCTATTCCTATTGGATTAAAAAATCGATTCATATCATCTTTGTATTTTATAGTTGTTAAACAATTTTTCTTTACATGTTGCAAGTATTTCTCCAGTTTGTAGACATTTTTAGCATCATTTATGGTACGTTTTGCTCTATGGAAGTTTTATATTTTTATGTTGTTAAATCTGTCAGTTTATCCTACTGTGGCTTCTAGGTTTCTCTTCTTATCTAGAAAAGCCTTCTGCCTTACAGGATTATGACAAGTATTTAGCCAAAGTTTCTTGTGCTTTTGCCCTATTTTTATATTTGCATTTTAATACTTAGGGAATTTATTTTTGTGTTTATATGAGGTAGGAACTTAAGTTTTTCCCTAATAGGCAATTATATCAGAGGAGTTTGATTCTTGGATAGTGATTTTGCTTGGACAACCTTAGGTTATAGTCTAATTTGAAGTTATAAGGTTTGTTTTAGTTATAAATATGGATAAGTAATTCTACTTCTCCTAGAAGGCAAGAACTTGTAGTAGGTAAATATCTTTGCTTTTTTGACTCTGTGTTTTTTTTCCCCCCCTTTATTTACTTGGGAATTAGGATGAGTCACTTCCAATAGCAGGGCATAGGGGAAGGGAAGCCAGCAAAGAGACATAGACACTGTGTCCAAGTCATTTCTGGGACCAGGGATGGAAACGGATTCTTCTGTGGAGAGACTTGCCTTGGCAGGTGAGGTAGACCAAGACTTTATTAGCAACAGCTCTGGCTGCAATTTAACTACTTTAAAAATGTTGCTATTGTGAGTTCTGGCTTAGGAAACTTTTGGTGTTTTGATGGATTCTGGTCAGTTTTTTCTGCGCTTTCCTTCTATGCATTCTATTTTCTGCTAATGATCTACTTGTATTTGATGGAATGTGATGTTTTCTGTGCTTTCTCCTGCATGTGTGCTTAGACAGGCTTGGATTGTCTTTCTCTCTTCTCCCCTTGCTAGCTTGGTGAATTCCCACTTTCTTTAATATAATCACCACCTCTTAAAACCTGCCTTTTAATCCCTCCTCCACCTAAGAAGTCCCTGTAACAGCCTTATTGTAGCACTTACATTGTAGTATTGTATTTGTTTATTATATGTATCTGTTTCTTGTACCCTTCTGAGCTCTTTTGGGACAGGGATTTTTGCTTGTTGATTGAAAAGTCTGAGCTACATTATTATCATATAGTGTGAAGATTTAAGTCCCAGAGAGGACATTTTATAAAGATATAAAAAGTAGGGTATATCTCAAAAAGAATAGAGTATATCTACTTTTTGTTGCCTGTGCTGGTACTGTTAAATATCTATTTACCAGTGTTACTTACCAAAGTTATGGAGAATTACATGTAAACAAATTTCATATCAACAAAAATAGAATATTCCAAAACAAATATGACAAAAATGTTTTTTTATATCACAGCTAGGAATTTTTCAGAGGAAACAAACTTCTGATGTTATAAGTCAATGGAAAACATAACAAAATACATGTTTCTTACAGAATGTTAAAGAAGTCTATTTGTATGAATAAAATCAGTGTATCCTAACAGATTTAAGTTTATTTTTTGAGAGAGAGAGAGAGAACAAGGAAGAGGCAGAGAGAGAGGGAGAGACAATCCCATGCAGGCTCTGTGGGTGCAGAGCCTGATGCAGGGCTTGATCCCACGAGCTGTGAAATTCATGACCTGAGCCAAAACCAAGAGTTGGACTCCTAACTGTCTGAGCCACCCAGGTGCCCCTAGAACATTTTAAGCTAGAATATTTTAGTTTGGAAGGCTGTGAAAAAGGGTTTATAAAAACTGTATCAATGTTTTCATAATTTGATGATGTTTTAACAAATTGTTTTTAATCAGAATAATAATAGATTCTTGTCATTGTGTGTCTTGCATCATCTCATTCAATTCATACTATTATATAGTAGTATAAAAACAACTATTATTTCTGTTTTGCTGTCTAGGAAAGTGAGTTTTCGGTACTTTCTCAAAGTCATATAGCTATCAGTAAGTGGCAGAGATGTCCAAACAGGATCCTAACCATCATAGGGCAGTTGCTCTCTCAAAATGGTCAAGACTTAGATTGTAAAATCCATTATCATTAATGTAATTTAATTATTTTTTTGCATATGAGGTAAATATTTTATTTTTTAATTTAAAAAGTTTTTAAAAATCTAATTTATTGTCAAATTGGCTTACACACAACACCCAGTGCTTATCCCAATAAATGCCCTCCTCAATGCCCATTATCATTAATTTTATTTACTTCTAAGTAGACTTCTGTTCCAGCCACCTAACTGACTTGAAGCCTATTTCAAAATATCTTCAGGGAGGACATTCTTAGGTCTCTTGAAAATGTATACCTGTGCAACAGTGTATGTATTTCTCACTTTTTGCAATGTTGACTTTTCTAAAAAGTTAGATAGAAAGCTAATTTGTGGATCTCAACTTTTATAGACCAATTTGTTTTGTAGTTTGATAAATGCTTTATTAAAATTTTGGTCTAACTTTTAATTATTGCTCTACTCTGTCAAGTAGTTAATACTAATAAGATTTCTGATTAGATAGAGGAATATCTATTCAAAATAAAATTCTAACCATTTTGTAAAATAAACAGTTACAACTAGGACTAATTAGTTGTAAATTTAATAAGTTTAAACCTTTGAATTTTAGTTATAAAGCTTTACCTAAGTGAGATCCTTCGTGCATTTGCATACCTTTCACACCAAAACCTCAGTTATACATTAAAATCTTTTACTGGATGCATGTTCTTTTTATGAAGCAGAGAATCAAAGTTAATGGAATGTAAGTTTAACACCATGTTATTAGTTGGTACTTTTCTTAAAGGATTTAGATCGGGTTTTCTAACCAAACAAGTATACAGAGCTATAAACTTACCATTTTTTAAAAATGTTTATTTATTTTGAGAGTGAGAGAGTGTGCAAGCAGGGGAAAGGCAGAGAGGGAGCGAGAGAGAGAATCCCAAGCTGGCAGCGCAGCGTCCTATGTGAGGCCTCTGTTTCACAAAGTGCGAGATCATGACCTGAGCAGAAATCAAGAGTCAGATACTTAACTGACTGAGCCACCCAGGTGCCCCTATACTTACCATTTTAATCACATTTTAATATATTAAAAGCCTATGCTATTAAAATTTTTCACTATAAAATTGTAACATTATGCTTGCTGTGCTGCTAATAATTTTTGCATTGTAGAAGGTGAATGTGTAGCATTGTTGAGTTATGAAAATTGTATAGTAGTATAAATGCTATTAAACTGTTATGGAAAATTGGCTGATTTTTATCAGACTTTAGTATTTCTCATTTTTAACAAATTGTAATTTTTCTTTTGCTTTTTGATATTCAGTTATCTGTGTTATCTATTGTACTTGAGTTATTTAATGCCATGGTATGTAAGGACTGAAATTAGTTGTGGTCCAGGTCACTTTGTATTTTATATAGTGACTGACTTTCTGGTACAATTTATAAAATTCACGGTGGAATAAATAAGATGCAGATTTCCTCAAACCTCTCTTGACTTACTCTTGTCTTTTTTGTGCTGTTCCAAAAAGTAATAATTACTGTTTTTTTATTTTGTTTTTGTTTTTTGCTTTTTTGTTTTGCAGGCCACATAGGGTGTGGTTTAATTGTAGAATCAGCTGCCAGCTGTATTGGTCCTACAGGTGGTTGCTTAGGTTCTCTTTTACTTGTGCCTTACTAGGTATTTATGTAGTTTTTTAATCAAATAATTTCTTAACTGTAATGATTGTGATCAAATTATTGTACTAAATTATTGGTCCTATAAAGAGTATTAAAAAGTTAAGAGAATACTGTTTTGTCCATTAAACTTGCCACAGAAAGTTTATAGATAAAGTTCCTAAAACCAGCTATTTCCATTCATTTAATGTATGCTCCACACATGGTGGCTACAGTTTTATTGGGCAGAAAGTAATCCACTTGCGTGTTTTATGCTTAGATTTTAAAGTGTTGCTTAGTACTGATTTGTAGGGGATGAAAGAAAACTAAAAAGCAGTTAATGTGTCTATAAATGAGATGAAGGAATAATATAGGATAAAGTAATTTAATATAGTATTAGGAAAATAATTTGAAGCTGTAGTATTTAGATTACTATACATTTAAAAATCTTAAAGTCAAGATAATCTGGGGGTTAAGTAGGATAGATTTATTACCCTTATTTTACAGGTGAAGCGTAGAAGGCTTAGTTTAATTAAGTAAGAATCATTAAGACCTTACAGGTTAGGGAAGGATTTCTTAGATAAGACACAGAAAGCAAAGGTTGGTAAATAATAAAATATAAAATAATCAATTAAAAAAAAGATGGAAGCAATTCCCCAAAAAGGAGGCCCAAATGATCAATAATTTGAAAAGATGATTATCTTCACTAGGAAAATGGGAATGCAAATTAAAATAATAATGGGGATAACAAAAAATGTCAAATATCAGATTATCAAAAATTAAAATGCCTGACCATTCAAGTTTGAGGGGAAGTGGTAATTCTCATACTGCTAGGGGAAGGTAACGTGGTATACTCTGCGTGCCATTTGGCAACAGGTTTTAACTCGTAAGAGTAAAGAATTGAAGCAACCTAAGTGTCTTTTAGTAGGGGAAGGGATTAAAAAACCGATATGATATTGTGATAGAAATTATTATGTTTTAAGTATTTTTTTATTTTTAACATTTATATATTTTTGAGAAACAGAATGTGAGTGGGGAGGGGCAGAGAGAGGGAGACGCAGAATCCGAAGCAGGTTCCAGGCTTTGAGCTGTCAGCACAGAGCCTGATGTGGGGCTTGAACCCACGAATCAGGAGATCATAATCTGAGCCGAAATTGGAGCCTTAACTGACTGAGCCGCCTAGGCTCCCTGTGATGGAAATTATACAGCAGTTAAAAGTAATGCAATGGATTTATATAAGTTATAATATCAAAAACATAATTGAAGATTGAAGAAAATAAGTTATGAAAATTATGTTAATATTATGTTATTACTATTATGTTAAATTATGTTAATATTACTATTAATGTGACTACAAAACCACGTGTATATGTATACATGTGTATCAAGACTATATATTTTTTCGTGGACATACATGCATGCATATATAAACGTATTTTAAAATATCCCAGAGGGATATATTCTGAATTTTTTTTTTAATGTTTACTTACTTTTGAGAGAGAGACGGAGGCAGAATCTGAAGCAGGCTCCAGGCTCTCAGCTGTCAGCACAGAGCCCGATGCTCGGCTGGAACTCAAAAACTGCGAGATCGTGACCTGAGCCGAAGTCGGATGCTTAACTGACAGAGACACCCAGGCGCCTCCCAGAGGGATATATTCTAAATTCATATAGTAGTGGTTTCTGGAAAGGATAAAGGGAGCTTAACTGGAATATAATACTTTTCTTTTAATAAAATTAAAACAGTCATGGAAAAACTGATTTCAGTTCTAGGTGGTAGTGACACGGACATTGGTTAAATTATCCTTTTTGCTTCTTTTAAAATTTCGTTAGAAAATAAAAAGAAAAGGAAGTTGCTAAAAAATAATAGTTGGAAGAGCTAGTACTTAGACTTGATTCCCAAGTCTAGAGCTCTTACAGTTAATATGCTGCCTCAAAATTAGAAGGAAAAAAAATCAGACCAAAAGATAAAAAAGGTTGGGGCACCTGGCTGGCTGTTGGTAGAGCATGCAGCTCTTGATCTTGGGGTCATGAGTTTGAACCCCATGTTGGGTGTAGAGATTTCCGAAGAAATAAACTGGGAAAAATGATTTAAGAAGGTAGAAAGAATTTAGTTTTATGGTAATAAGAACTGGGAGAATTGTGTTTATTATAAAATTTTTTTGAGAGGAAAGGGAAGTTATAAATTAAAAATTATTATAATATAATTTAAAAATCTTTAAGCATGTTGTTATCAAAAAATAGAGAGAGGGCAACTTAGGTACTTAGGGAGAAAGTTACCTTAATTTACTGTTTAAAATGTGATACATATTTCTGTTGCATGTAATGGAAGACTGTAGATGATTTGATTTTTTTATATAAAATTCATGAAAATAATTTAATCCAAATTTACAATCTAACTTCAATCGAAAAAAGTCAAAACTAGCTTTTCATCCATTTTGTAAAGTCATTCTTCACAAAAACTTTACAGCCTTTTTATTTACAGCTTCTCTCCAAGATAAAATGGCAAACCCCAAAGAGAAAACTCCAATGTGTCTGGTAAATGAGTTAGCCCGTTTCAATAGAGTCCAACCCCAGTATAAACTTCTGAAAGAAAGAGGGCCTGCTCATTCGAAGGTAAGGTTATGAAGAGAGGTGGTGAGACATGCTTATCAAAGTCTATCAGATTTGTCATCACAGGTTTTAATTGTGCTTCATTTTGTGGGGGAGGGGCAGCAGGTTACCTGAAGGCTCTTAGTCCTATTTTACCAATGTTTAGAAGTCTGTAACTGAACAATTTTATAGCTCATTATGGTTTACAAAGCTCTTTCAGATACAGTACTTCACAAAAATCTTAATGAATCATGAAATGTGAATTTTTGATTTCTGTTTTGTAAATTAGGCAGAGAAAAGTTAATTGACTTGCTTAATAGTAGTTCATAAGTGCCAGTGCCAGCACTTGAATATGTGTTCTTTGGCTCCCAAGTGCAGTATTCTTTCCATGAAATTATAACTGCTAAAGTAAAAATGGAGACAGAGGAAATCTAGCAACAGTTACCTAGTGAGACATCTTTCCCAATGTGATATGGAATTCTAAGTTATATCATTTATAAAAGTTGTATATACCAGTTATTATTGTTTATACATTCATGTATAATATTGTTCTCTTAAGTGGAAAAGCAGCTTATATTTATATATGTAACTTCATGCATATATGTTGATATGTATACATGTTACAAAGAAGTTTATAATCAATGCATTTATGTTTGAACTCTATTCATATGTTTTTAAAAATCTCAGTTGTACACAGATTTCTTTGATACATTTTTAATCATGGATTTGAAGGTTATGATAATTTTCATAAATTTTTGTATGTTGAAGTAATTGATTCTCTAAAAGTTGGTTAATCAGTATAAAGCAGCTGGCTATTTATTATTTGTTTTCTAGCACCTCCTTCAAAGTAAGGAATAGAAGATGAAACTCAAGTCCATTAATTCAGTTCCCTATTAGAAGCTTTTATGAAGATTTCTTGTCAACAGTTTTATTTATTCATAAATTAATGATTTATGAATATGATATGATTTATGATTCATATCATTTGTGTAGAGAAAAAAGTTGTGGCCTTGGTATACCTGTTAAGTCATTTATCGTGACTCTCTTTTAGACGCATTAATTCATATTCATTTCATACTCTTTCTGCCCTTAATCACATTGAACTGTTTGCATTTCTTAGAATGTTTCATTTTTTTTCATATCTCTCTCCTTTGCCTATCTTGTAGCACCTCCCTTCCTTGAGGGCCTTTTGTTCTTATTCATTTTTAAACACTTAGGTCACATACCACATCTTCTACACTTCTGTGAAACTTCTCTGATCCCTGCCCTGGGCTTTCAGGAGGACCTGCCTTATGCAGGTGTAGACATTGTTGTGCTGTATTTAATGATGTATGTTGATCATTAGTCTTGTACTAGACTGAGCTTCTTTAGTGTTAATAAATACTTTATTCTTTTGTATTTTATGGTTCCTCTGGTGTCTGTCTTCGTAGCTCCTCATTTCTAATTCCAGGAATTCTTCCTTGAGATAGCTCTTCAGCTTTGAATTTCATGTGAATAGACTAACCTCTGCGTCCTCACATGGTTGTCATTTTGCTCACCTCTGGGTGGTTCCATCATGTTTCTCATGCCTCACTTTTACTCTGACTCATCATGTATTAATTTTTGTTGATTTCACTGTCTACAAAGATTATTGTTCCAACATGCTGACATTTCAGTTTCTTGGGCTTTTCTTATTATCTTGCTTCCATTCTCCTTCAGCCACTCATTCCTGTGATCATATTATTGACATTATCATTACCATTAATTGCAAGGCCCTCCAAAATTTTGATCTCAAGCATTCATCTCTCTCTTACACCTCCTAACTTTCTAGTTCATTCCCTCTATTTGACTTCAGTAGTTCTTCTACACCACAAATCCATTGATTTCTACCACTCTTTTACTCTTTCTCACTTCCCTCAGTCCTCACCTAGTTCTTAACCAGCTTAAATTCCAAATACCTTGTATAGACCCTCAGCAGTTTTGCTCCCCTTGGTTAGCACTTGCTTGGCAAAATCCCGGCCTAAATCCAAACTCTGCCTTTCCTTCTGCACAGTGGATGGACTACCTGTAGGGCGGCCAGCCCCTCTATTTCTGTGCTAGATCCCAACTCCTCTCACCTATTCAAGGCTATTCCTCTAGCTTTCCCTCTCCTTCCCTCCCCTCCCTTTCTTCAATGTCATCAATTTCCCTCTCTAAAGGACCAGGTTTGTTGTGGTCCACCTTCTGGTTTCTAGACAGTCCCAGGGCTCTCTTGGGTTCTAAGAAGATTTGGGGATTCTTTTGCCAACCTGTGTTATTGCTCAGGGTGCTTTGGTCATAGACCACCCTATTTAGCTGTAGTTCATTTTTTTTTTTTAAAAGAGAAAGTACTGAAATAATTAGCAGATTCCTAAAGGAAATATATAACATTTATGAGTCTAATTTTCATTATTAGTGTTAGAATTAATTTGCTGGGTCTGGATCCCTTTTGTGGAAAGCAAAGTCACTTTCATTGATGTATGTCTACCAGTAGTTTTGAGACATGTAATGTATTTTAATGAACTAAATGATTATCTCTGGCATCAAAAATTTAAACATAGCTCTAGCTCATTTGTTTTCTTGGGACATTAACCAGTTATAGGACAATATACATATTTGTGTATGCATGCATATATGTTTTTATGTTATATACACACACACCTACAGTAGTGGTTCTCAACCTTGGTTGTTCATTGAAATCACAACGAAGCTTTAAAAAATACTTATGCCTGAGTCTTAACCTCAGAAATTCTAGTTTGATTGGTCTTGGATGAGGCCCAGACATCAAGTTTTTTTTTTTTAAGCACTCAAGATGACTCACATGTGCATCCAGAGTTGAGAAACATAAATGTCTTCAAGGTAGAGTGGAATTATCTTTTCATACATACTTCTTGATGGGAAATAGTGATCTGTCTTATGTTTACATGCTTTCCTCTTTCCCACACTGAGTCTTGTAGAATCTAAGCAGCTTATGGCAACTTTTAACCCATGACTATTAAATAAAAAATTACAATGTTTTCCTTGCCCTCTTTTGTTTCTCTGCTCACTTTCAAGTTTAATTCAGAAGTAATTTAGTATACCTTATGTTAGTGTGAGTTACTGTGATATTGCTGTATATCCTAGGTAACTAAGTACAGTTCTTCATTTTTTTTATGGATTGTTGTTTGGATTTTTCATATCTCTAAAGAAGGCTATTATAATGTGAGTATAAAGAAAAGAGCCAGAAAGAACACAGAATGATATTTTCTTCTTTTCCTTTATTTCCCTATTTTGAGAAGTTGTTGGTATGCATGAGTTAAGTGTTGAGAAAGCTCCAGGAGCGACAATTCAAGGAGGTTTACTTTAGAGTAGCTTTATTATTGAGGGAGACCGTATCATCCAGTGGTCTTGAAGCCAGATAGTCCTTTTTTTTTTTTTTTTTTTAATCTTAGCTAGATTTGTCAGGCTTGATTTTTGCCCTACATTATCCAGCTAATGTAGCCTTGAGAAAGTAATTTAGAGTTTCAGTTGTCTTATCTGTAATTTTAGAAATTATGATGTCTGTTCTAGTGTGGTGTAATGGAAGGATGATTTATAAATTCTTGGCAACTATGTTGATGATGGGAGTACTCAGATAATTATGTCATTGCTTGTTAGTAGTATATATGATTAAAAAAATCATTGGTAAAATATCTATTGAGTGTTTGCTATGTGACAGGCACTTTGCCTTTATTGGAGCTTCCTACTCTGGTGTCTTCTCTGATGATGTTTCTTTTTGGATATTGTGGATACAAGTCCTTTATTAGATATATGTTTGGCAAATATTTCCTCCTACTCTGTGGTTTATCTTTTCTTTTTTTAACAGTATTTTTTGAAGAGCAGTAGTTGTTAATTTTGATGAATCCCAATTTCTTCATTTGTTCTCTGTATAGATGGTGCTTTTGGCCTCATGTCCAAGAAATCTTTGCCTCATCAAAGATCATAAGATTTTCACGACATTTTTTCCTAGATATTTTATCACTTTAGGTTTGACATTTAGGTCTTACCTTTAGATCTAATTGCCGTTTTGTGTTGATTTTTGTATGCCATGTGAGATATGGAAGAAGGCTTATTTATTTCTTTGTAGATGCACGTCCAGTTGTTGATGAGATTACCCTTTCTTCACTGCATCACTTTTGCACTTTTGTCAAAAATCAGCTGTCCGTATATATGTGTATTTCTGGAGTCTGTTCTATTCTGTTGATTTGTTTTCTCATCTTTATGCAAATGCTGTGTTTTGTTTGCTGTGGTTTTCTAATTCTTGAAATCTGGTAGTATTATCCCTCTAATTTAGTTCTTCTTTTTCAGAATTGTTTCTTTGCATTTTTATATGGATTTAAAGTCAGCTTGTCTGTTCTATGAAACACCCTGCTGGGATTGTGAATAGAACTGCTGTGAATCTGTAGCTCAGTTTGGGGCAAATTAACATGGTAGAAAAATTGAGTCTTCCAACCTGTGAACAAAGTATCTCTCATTTATCTAGACATTATCTAGAACTACAATATTTGTAGTTCTCAGTAGACAGGTATTTTATGTCTTTAGGTTTATGCTTAAATATTTCATATTTTTGATGCTATTTTAAAAATTTCAATTTCTTTAAAATTTTTTTTTTTAATATTCATTTTTGAGAGACAGAGACAGAGCGCAAGCGGGTGGGGCAGAGAGAGAGAGGGAGACACAGAATCCAAAGCAGGCTCCAGGCTCTGAGCTGTCAGCACAGAGCCCAGTGCGGGGCTCGAACTCATGAACCATGAGATCATGACCTAAGACGAAGTCAGATGCTTAACTGACTGAGCCACCCAGGTGCCCCTAAAATTTCAATTTCTTTTTTTCTTTTGATGTTGACATTTGATTGATTTGATTTGTTTTTTTAAAAATATAATTTATTGTCAAGTTAGCTAACATACAGTGTATATAGTGTGCTCTTGGTTTCAGGAGTAGGTTCCCATAATTCATCGCTTACATACAACATCCAGTGCTCGTCCCAACAAGTTCCCTCCTCAATGCTCATCACCCGTTTCCCCCCTCCCCCACCTCCTCCGACCAACCCTCAGTTTGTTTCTCTGTGTTTAAGAGTCTTTTAAGGTTTGCCTCCCTGTCTGTTTGAAACTGTTTTTTTCCCCTTCCCTTCCCCCATGGTCTTCTGTAAAGTTTCTCAAATTCCACATATGAGTGAAAACTTATTGTCCTTCTCTGACTGACTTATTTCATTCAGCATGATACCCTCCAGTTCCATCCACATTGTTGCACATGGCAAGAGTTCATTCTTTATCATTGCCAAGTAGTATTCCATTGTATATATAAACCACATCTTTTAAACTTTCAATTTCTAATTGTTCTTACTGATTTTGCTACCATATAAGAAGACACCAGTTTTTGTGTATGATTGATGTACTATACTCTGAAATCTTGCTAACCTCATTTATTAGTTCTAGTAGCCTTAAAAAAGTTTTTTTTTTAAAGATTTTATTGGTGGTTCCACATGTCATTTTCAATAAAGACAACTTTAAATCCTACTTTCCAATCTTAATGTCTTTTATTTATTTCTCTTGCCTGATTGGATTGGTTAGAATTAATAGTGCAATGTTGAATAGAAGTGGTTAGAGCAGGTATCTCTAACTTCTTGATCTTATGGGCAATATTTCAGTTTCCCCCCATTAATTATGATGTTAGGTGTACCTTTTTTTTTTTTTTTGTAGATGCTTTGTATCAGATTGAAGAATTCCTTTCTACTTAATATTTACTGAGAGTTTTTAACATGAATAGATGTTGATTTTTGTCATGTTGGTTCTTCTGCATTGATTGAGATGGTAATATATGGTTTTTCTGGTTTTTTTTGTTTTTTTTTTCCTATGGCCTTAATATGTTTTTATTTTTTTATTTTTTATTTATATATGAAATTTATTGTCAAATTGGTTTCCATTCAACACCCAGTGCTCATCCCAAAAGGTGCCCTCCTCAATACCCATCACCTACCCTCTCCTCCCTCCCACCCCCCATCAACCCTCAGTTTGTTCTCAGTTCTCAACAGTCTCTTATGCTTTGGCTCTCTCCCACTCTAACCTCTTTTTTTTTTTTTTTTCATTCCCCTCCCCCATGGGTTCCTGTGAAGTTTCTCAGGATCCACATAAGAGTGAAACCATATGGTATCTGTCTTTCTCTGTATGGCTTATTTCACTTAGCATCACACTCTCTAGTTCCATCCACGTTGCTACAAAAGGCCATATTTCATTTTTTCTCATTGCCACGTAGTATTCCATTGTGTATATAAACCACAATTTCTTTATCCATTCATCAGTTGATGGACATTTAGGCTCTTTCCATAATTTGGCTATTGTTGAGAGTGCTGCTATGAACATTGGGGTACAAGTGCCCCTATGCGTCAGTACTCCTGTGTCCCTTGGATAAATTCCTAGCAGTGCTATTGCTGGGTCATAGGGTAGGTCTATTTTTAATTTTCTGAGGAACCTCCACACTGCTTTCCAGAGCGGCTGCACCAATTTGCATTCCCACCAACCGTGCAAGAGGGTTCCCGTTTCTCCACATCCTCTCCAGCATCTATAGTCTCCTGATTTGTTCATTTTGGCCACTCTGACTGGCGTGAGGTGATACCTGAGTGTGGTTTTGATTTGTATTTCCCTGATAAGGAGCGACGCTGAACATCTTTTCATGTGCCTGTTGGCCATCCGGATGTCTTCTTTAGAGAAGTGTCTATTCATGTTTTCTGCCCATTTCTTCACTGGGTTATTTGCTTTTCGGGTGTGGAGTTTGGTGAGCTCTTTATAGATTTTGGATACTAGCCCTTTGTCCGATATGTCATTTGCAAATATCTTTTCCCATTCCGTTGGTTGCCTTTTCGTTTTGTTGGTTGTTTCCTTTGCTGTGCAGAAGCTTTTTATCTTCATAAGGTCCCAGTAATTCACTTTTGCTTTTAATTCCCTTGCCTTTGGGGATGTGTCGAGTAAGAGATTGCTACGGCTGAGGTCAGAGAGGTCTTTTCCTGCTTTCTCCTCTAAGGTTTTGATGGTTTCCTGTCTCACATTCAGGTCCTTGATCCATTTTGAGTTTATTTTTGTGAATGGTGTGAGAAAGTGGTCTAGTTTCAACCTTCTGCATGTTGCTGTCCAGTTCTCCCAGCACCATTTGTTAAAGAGACTGTCTTTTTTCCATTGGATGTTCTTTCCTGCTTTGTCAAAGATGAGTTGGCCATACGTTTGTGGGTCTAGTTCTGGGGTTTCTATTCTATTCCATTGGTCTATGTGTCTGTTTTTGTGCCAGGTTTTTCTGTTTTTAATCTCAATGTTGTGAATTACATTGATTGATTCTCAGATGTAGAATCTACCCTTGAATTCCTGGGATAAAACACCTAGTTATAATGTATTAAAATACTTAGTTATAATCTCATTTCTATATTGATGGATTCCATTTGTTAATATATATGTATATTTTTAAGTTTTTATTTAAATTCCAGTTAGTTAAAATACAGTATAATATTAGTTTCAGGTATACAGTATAGTGATTCTACACTTCCATACAACACCTACTCATCACAACAAGTGCACTACTTACTCCCCATCACCTATTTTACCCATCCCCCTACCCACCTCCCTTTTGGTAACCATCAGTTCTCTATAGTTAAGAGTCTGTTTCTTGGTTTACCTCACTCTTTCTTTTCTTCCCGCCCTTATTCATTTGTTTTGTTTCTTAAATTCCACATGAGTGAAATCATATGATATTTGTCTTTCTCTGACTTATTTTGCTTAGCATAATACGCTGTAGCTCCATCCGGGTCTTTGCAGGTGGCAAGCTTTCATTCCTTTTTATGGCTGAATAATACTCTATTGTATGTATGTATGTATATGTGTGTGTATCTACATCTATATCTACATCTATATCTATATCATCTAAATCTAAATCTATGTCTGTATCTATATCTACATCTATATATCTGTATCTGTATCAATATCCATCTGTCATCTTCTTTATTCACCAGTCAGTGGACATTTCAGCTCTTTCCATACTTTGACTATTGTTGATAATGCTGCTATGAACATTGGGTGCATGTATCCTTTTGAATAAGTATTTTGTATCCTTTGGGTAGAGATTGCACCTAATGGTGCAATTGCTAGATTGTAGGGTAGTTCTGTTTTTTTTTTTTTTTTTTTCTGTTTCAAGTTTTAATTTAAATTCTAGTTAGTTAACATATAGTGTAATACTAGTTTCAGGAGTAGAATTTAGTGGTTCATCACTTACATATAACATCCAGTGCTTATCGTAAGTGCCCTTCTTTTTTTTTTAATTAAAATTAAAAACATTTTAAAGATTTTTTAATTAAAATATTAAAAAAATTTTAATGTTTATTTTTGAGAGAGGGAGAGAGAGAGACAGAGGAGAGAGAGAATGAGTGGGGGAGGGGCAGAGAGAGGGGACAGAGGATCTGAAGCAGACTCTGCGCAGACAGCAGCAAGCCCGATGTGGGGCTCAAACTCATGAACCGTGAGATAATGACCTGAGTCAAAGTAGGACACTCAAATGACTGAGCCACCCAGGCACCTTAACAAGTGTCTTTCTCTTTATTTATCTATTTATTTTATTATAAAATTTTAAAAAAAAAATACTTATTTAGAGAGGGAGGGAGACAGAGCATGAGCGGGGAGGGGAGGATGGGCAGATAGAGAGGGAGACACAGAATCTGAAGTAGGCTCCAGGCTCTGAGCTGTCAGCACAGAACCTGATGTGGGTCTCGAACCCACGAATATCGAGATCATTACCTGAGCTGAAGTTGGACGCTCAACCGACTGACCCACCCAGGGGCCCCATCAACAAGTGTCTTTCTAAATATCTATCACCCATTTAGCCCATCCTCCTGTCCATCTCCCCTCCAGCAACCCTCAGTTTATTCTCTATAGTTAAGACTGTCTTTTATGATTTGCCTTGCTTTTTCTTTCCCCTATGTTCCTCTGTTTTGTTTCTTAAATTCCACATATGAGTGAAATCATATGGTATTTGTCTTTTTCTGACTGATTTATTTCACTTAGCATAATACACCCTAGCGCCATCCACATCGTTGCAAATGACAAGATTTCATTCTGTTTGATGACTGATATTCCATTATATATACACCACATCTTCTTTATCCATTCATCAGTTGATGGACGTAGGCTCTTTCGATAATTTGGCTATTGTTGATGCTGCTGCTGCAAACATTGGGGTGCATATGCCCCTGCGAATCAGTATTTTTGTGTCATTTGGGTAAATACCTAATAGTTCAATTGCTAGATTGTAGGGTAGTTCTTTTTTTAATTGAGGGACCTCCATACTGTTTTCCAGAGTGGCTGCACTAGTTTGCATTCCCACCAACAGTGTGAGAGGATTCCCCTTTCTCCACATCCTCTCCACATCCAATACCTGTTGTTTCCTATGTTGTTAATCGTAGCTGTTCTGACTGGTGTGAAGTGATATTTCACTTCATATCTGTATGTCTTCTTTGGAAAAATGTCTATGTCTTTTGCCCATTAAAAAAATTTTTTTTTAATGTTTATTTACTTTTGAGAGAGAGAGAGAGACAGAGCGAGCACGAGCAGGGGAAGGACAGAAAGAGAGGGAGACACAGAATCCGAAGCAGGCTCCAGGCTCTGAGCTGTCAGCATAGAGCCAGACACAGGACTTGAACTCACAAATGGCGAGATCATGACCTGAGCCAAAGTCAGACGCTAAACTGACTGAGCCATCCAGGTGCCCATCTTTTGCCCATTTTTAAACTGGATTATTTGTTTTTGGGTGTTGAGTTTTATAAGTTATGTATAGATTTTGGATATTAGCTCTTTATCAGGTCATTTGCAAATATTTTCTTCCATTCCATAGGTTGCCTTTTAGTTTAGTTTTGTTTCCTTTGCTGTGCAGAAGCTTTCAATTTTGGTGAAGTCCCAGTAGTTGATTCTTGCTCTTGTTTCCCTTGCTTCAGGAGACCTATCTAGTGAGAACTTGCTACAGCAATATCAGAGAGGTTGTTGCCTGTATTCTTCTCTCGGATTTTAATGGTTTCCTGTCTCATATTTAGGCCTTTCATCCATTTTGAATTTATTTTTTTTTGTATGATATAAGAACATGATCCAGTTTGATTCTTTTGCATGTTACTGTCCAGTTTCACCAGCACCGTTTGTTGAAGAGACTTTTTTCCATTGGATATTATTTCCTGCTTTGTTGAAGATTGGCTATACCGTTGTGGGTTCATTTCTGGGTTTTCTATTCTGTTCTATTGATCTTTGTGTCTATATTTGTGCTAGTACCGTACTGTCTTGATCTCTGCGTCTTTGTAATGTAGCATTAAGTCTGGAATTGTGATGCCTCCAGCTTTGTGTTTTTTTTTTTTTTTTTTTTTTTTTTTTTCCCCAAGGTGGCTTTGGCTATTTGGGGTCTTTTGTGGTTCCGTACAAATTTTAGGACTATTTGTTGTAAGTCTGTGAAAAATGCTGTGGTTATTTTGATAAGGATTACATTAAATGTGTAGATTGCTTGGGGTAGTACAGGTATTTTAACAATATTTACTCTTCCAGTGCATGAGCATGGAATGTTTTTCCATCTCTTTGTGTAATCTTCAGTTTCTTTCATCATTGTTTTATAGTTTTCAGAGTCCAGATCTTTTACCTCTTTGGTTAAGTTTTTGTTTTTTGGTGCAATTGTAAATGGGATTGATTCCTTGATTTCTCCTTCTGCTGCTTCATTTTGGTGTATAGAAATGCAACAGATTTCTGTATGTTGATTTTGTATTCTGCAATTTTACTGAATTTGTGTATCAGTTCTAGCAATTTCTGGGGTGGGGGGGTCTTTTGGATTTTTTATGTAGAGTATCATGTCATCTGGAAATACTGAAAGTTTGACTTCTTTGCTGATTTGGATACATTTTATTTCTTTGTGTTGTCTGATTGCTGAGGCTAGGACTTCTACTACTATGTTAAATAACAATGGTGAGAATGGACATTTCTGACTTGTTCCTGAAAGTGGAGGAAAAGCTCAGTTTTACCCCATTAAGTATGATATTAACTGTGGTCTTTATTATGTTGAGGTATGTTCTCGGTATGTTCTCTCTAGCCTTACTTTGTTGAGGTTTTTTTTTTTATCATGAATGGATATTGTACTTTATAAAATGCTTTTTCTGCATCTCTTGAGAGGATCATATGGTTCTTATCCATTTATTTATTTGTTTGTTTGTTATTATGTTTATTTATTTTTAGAGAGAGACAGAGATAGAGTGAGAATGGGGGAGGGGCAGACAGGGAGGCACAGAATCCAAACCAAGCTCCAGACTCTGAGCAGTCAGCACAGAGCCCAGTGAGGGGTTCAGACTCACAAACTGTGAGATCATGACCTGAGCTGAAGTCTGACGCTTAACTGACTGAGCCACCCAAGCGCCCCGGTTCTTATCCTTTAATTAATATGGTATATCACATTGCTTGGTTTATGGATATTGAACCACACTTGCAAATGGGAATAAATCTCACTTGATCATGGTGAAGGATTCTTTTAAGGTACTGTTGGACAAAACACAATTTGCTAGTATTTTATTGAGAATTTTGCATCAGTGTTCATCAGGGATATTGGCCTGTAGTTCTTTTTTCGTGGAGTCTTTGGTTTTGGTGTCAGGGTAATGCTGGCCTCATAGAATGAATTTGGAAGTTTTCTTTTCATTTCTTTTTCTTTGGAATAGTTTGAGAATAGGTATTAACTGTTCTTTAAATGTTTGGTAGAATTCCCCTGTGAAGCCATTTGGCCCTGGACTTTTGTTTGTTGGGAGATTTTTGATTACTGATTCAGTTTCTTTGCCGGGCATCAGTCTGTTCAAGTTTTCTATTTCTTCCTGTTTCTGTTTTGGTAGTTTATATGTTTGTAGGAATATATCCTTTTTTTCCAGGTTGTCCAACTTGTTGGCATATAGTTTCTATAGTATTCTCTTATAACTGTATTTCTGTGACATTGGTTGTGCTTTTTCTTCTCACATTTGTGATTTTATATATTTGTGTTCTTTCTCTTTTCTTTTTGATAAGTCAGGCTAGAGATTTATCAATTCTATTAATTTTTCAAAGATATAGCTCCTGGTTTCATTGATCTGTTAGTTTCTATATCATTTAATTTTTGCTCTAAACTTTGTTATTTCCCTTCTTCTGCTGGCTTTAAGCTACATTTGTTTTTCTTTTTCTAGCTCCTTTAGGTGTAAGCTTAGGTTATTTATGTTAGATTTTTCTTGCTTCGTGAAGTAGGACTGTATTGCTATATACTTCCCTCTTGTGACTACTTTTGCTCCATCCCAAAGGTTTTGGGACATTGTGTTTTCATTTTCATTTGTTTCCATGTATTTTTAATTTCTTTTTTGATTTCCTGGTTGACCCATTCATTATTTAGAAGAAATCACTTTGTACTCTTGCCGGTTTTTCTTGTGTTTGACCTCATAGTATTTTGGTCAGAAAATATGCATGGTATGATCTCATTCTTTTTGTACTTGTTGAGGCCTGATTTGTGATCAATTATGTGATCTATTCTGGAGAATATCCTATGTGCACTTGAAAAGAATGTGTATTTGGGGGCTCCTGTGTGGTTCAGTCGGTTAAGTGTCTGCTCTTTATCTCAGCTCAGGTCTTGATTTCAGGGTCTTAAGTTGAAGCCCACTGTTGGGCCCCATGATGGGCATGGAGCTTACTTGAAGAAAAACAAGAAAAGAAAATAATGTGCATCCTACTGCTTTAGGGTGGGATGTTCTGAACATATCTGTGAAGTTCATCTGGTCCAGGGTATTATTCAATGTCACATTTCCTTGTTGATTTTCTGCTTATGTGATTTATCTGTTGATGTAAGTTGGTGTTAATGTCCTCTACTATTATTGTTTTATTATCAATGAGTTTCTTCATGTTTGTTATTGTTTTATATATTTAGGTGGTTCCATGTTGGATATATAAATATTTAAAATTACTAAATCTTCTTGTTGGGCAATCCCCTTTATTATGATATAGTCAAGTCCATTTGCATGATAAATGTTTCTCCATCCCCTCACTTTCAGTCCACAGGTGTATTTAGGTCTAAAATGAGTCTCTTGTGTATAGCATATAAATGGGTCTTGTTTTCTTATTCATTCTGACTCCCTGTGTCTTATGATTGGAACATTTAGTCCATTTACCTCAGAAGAATTATTGATAGCTATGTATTTAGTACCATTTTATTACTTGTTTTGTCTTTGTTTCTGGAGATTTTCTCTGTTCCTTTCTTGTCTTTGTCACTTTTGGTTTTTCCTTTCCACTTAGAGAATTCCCTTTAACATTTCTTGCAGGGCTGGTTTAGTGGTCATAAACTCTTTTAGTTTTTGTTTGTCTGGGAAATCTTCATCGTTCCTATTCTGAATGATAGCCTTGCTGGATAGAGTATTCTTGGCTGCAGATTTCTCCCATTCAGCATGTTGAATATATCATGCCACTCCCTTCTGGCTTGCCAAGTTTCTGTTGAGAGATCTGTAGCTCGCCTTTTGGGTCTTCCCTTCATGCCACATCTTCTTTATCCATTCATCAGTCGATGGAAACTTGAGTTGTTTCCATAATTTAGCTATTGTATGTATAATGCTGCTGTAAACGTTAGGGTACATGTATCTCTTTGAATTAGTATTTTTTTAATTCTTTGGGTTATTACCTAGTAGTGCAATTGCTGGATCATAGGGTAGTTCTACTTTTAACCTTTTGAAGAACCTGTTTCCAGAATAGCTACACCTGTCTGCATTCCTTGTTAATATTTTCTGAAGGATTTTTACATTTATCTTTATGAGAGATATTGGCCTGTAGTTTTGGTTTATACTGTTTTTCTTTTTTTTTTTTTTTTAATCTTTATTTTTGAGACAGAGAGAGACAGAGCATGAATGGGGGAGGGTCAGAGAGAGAGGGAGACACAGAATCGAAAGCAGGAAGCAGGCTCCAGGCTCTGAGCTGTCAGCACAGAGCCCGACGCGGGGCTCGAACTCACGGACCGTGAGATCATGACCTGAGCCGAAGTCGGACGCTTAACCGACTGAGCCACCCAGGCGCCCCCTGTTTTTCTTAATGGTATCTTACTCTGACTTTAGTATTCAAGTAATCCTGGCTTCATAGAATAAGTTGAGGAGTGTTCCTCCTTCAATTTTTGGGAAGAGTTTGTGGGAATTGTTATTATTCTTTCTTAAATACTTAGTATAATTTATCATTAAAACTATCTGGACCTGGAGGTTTTTGTTGTTGTTGTTGTTGTTGTTTTTTGTGGAAAGATTTTAAACTGCAGATTCAGTTTCTTTAACATATATAGTGCTATTCAGGTTACTTATTTCTTCTTGAATGAGCTTAATAATTGTGTCTTTCACAGAATTTAAGTTGTTAAGTTTATTGGCATAAAATTGTTAAAAATACTCCCTTTTTATCTTTTTATTATTTTAAGAATCTGGGGTGATATCACTTCTCTCATTTCCTGAGACTGGTAATTTATGTCTTTTTTTTTTTTTTTTCAAGATTAGTCTGTTTATAGGTTTACCAATTTTGTTGACCTCTGCAGTGAACCAGCTCTTGGTTTTATATTTCGTTAATGTTTGCTTTTATCTTTATTACTTTTTTTTCCTGTTAACTTCAGATTTGATTTGCTCTTCTTTTTCTAGTTTCTTAAGATTAAAGCTAAAGCTAACTTATTTGAGACCTTATGTCTTTTCTAGAATAGGTATTTGGTGCTAGGAATTTCCTCTTAGTACTGTTTTAGTGTTACTTTCCAAGATGTGGTGTTTTCATTTTTGTTCAGTTTAAAATACCTTTTAATTTCCCTTTTGATTTAATCTTTTACCCTTTATTTAGAAATGTATTATTTAGTTTCCAAATGTTTGGAAATTTTCCAGAGATTTTTCTGTTATTAGTTTATAACTTAATTCCATTGTGGTCCGAGAACATACTTTGCATCACTTGAATCCTTTGAATTTATTGAGACTTGTGTTATGGTCCAGAATATTTTATTTCTTGGTGAATGTTTTGTGAGAAATAGAGGACAAATGTACTTGTTAATTGTTATATCACTTATTAAGAGGAGAAGGCATTGAATTTCTGATGTAAATTGTGTATTTTCAACTTCTCTTTGCAGTTCTATTAGTTTTTGCTTCATATATTTTAAAGCTGTGTTATTAGTTGACTAAATGTTTAAAATTGTTATGTCTTCTTGATTAATTGGCCCATTTATCATGAAATAAACTTTGTTATCTTTGGTATTAATCTTTACTCTGAAATCTACTTTGATATTTATATGGCCATTCTGACTTTTCTTTGATATGTTAGCATGGCACATTTTTTTTCTATCCCATTGCTTTTAAACTATGTCATCCTTGCAGGGGACATGCTAATCTTTAATCTTCTCTCTATTGTTCCAATTTTAGTATATGTGCTGCTGAAGCGAGGACTAAACTGTGTCTTCATAGTTGAAATGCAGTATTTGTAGTTAGCATGTGGTTGGATTTTGCTTTTGACAGTCTCTACCTTTCTAATGGGGGCATTTACATCATTTTTTTTTAATTTTCACAACAATCCTATGTGTTCTTTTTAGTGCCATTTTACTAAAGAAGTAAGGAAACGGAAAGAATAAGTCATTTTCTTAACTTTGTATATAGTAAATGGTAAAACTACCACTTAAACTCATAAACAGTGCGTCCCATGATTCCTACTGGAAATTATTGGGGTTCTTTTTATTTTTTCCAGTTTTATTGAGATTAGTTGACATATAACATTGTATTAGTTTTAGATGTATAATAATCTGGTGGGATTCTGTAGAGAAGTTTCTGAAAAGCAGAGGATTGACTTGGATACATTTGTATTTTATAGAGTGTTCATGTTGATGGTGGTAAGGAGGATAGTGTGAATGGGAAAGTCTTATGTTAAGAGAATGATGTTAGGATGGTCTCATAGTAGTTTAGGAGAGAGAGGTTGATATTCTTTGCTAAGACATTGGCAAAGAGTATAAAGAGAGGAGGCCAAATCTGAAAAATACTTTTGAAGTTGAATCAGTAGTTTGATAGTTGTTTGCAGGAAAGAATGATGAGAGAAATGGAGGAGATAAGTAAGACCACTCAAAGGTGTCTTGCCTGTGGGCCTAGGAAAATAGTGACGTCTACAAGATCAGGAGGCAGGAGAGTTTAAATCATACAGACCAATCATAGGGTGAAAAACCAGACAAATCCAGATTATGGCATATTCTTTTGTTGTGTTTTTTTCCTTTCATGACATTGACATTTTTGAAGAGTTGAGGCCAATTGTCATGTAGAATATATGCCATTATCTAGGTTTGTCTGATTTTCCCCCTATGATTAGATTCAGGCTAAACATTTTTGGCCAGGAATACCAAATAGTTTTCATTGGGTCGTATCAGGAGGTACATGATACCGTTTGTGTGATTATGGATGATGCTAACTTTAATCAGTTGGTTAGGGTACTTTCTACCTGACCTCCTTTCTACAAATACACATTTATTTCTTAGTAATTGTAATACACATATATTTTTTACTACTTTGTATTCCTACAAATTAGTAAGCGATCTGTGTAGTAAAACAGCAGATTATGTGTGTATTTTATAACTTAATCCTCCATTTTAAAGGTGAATAAGTTTTGGGTTTGTATGGAAATAATGGTGTGAATGGAATGTTTGGATGGCAAGGGAAAGAGTAGGTATGAAATGAAGATGGACAGATAGAACTTTTGTGCCATGCTAGAATGGGAAAAATTAAAGGTTTTTAGCCTGAAGTTGGGGTGATATACTTGGATTTGAGGGTTTTTTTTGTTTTGTTTTGTTTTGTTTTTTTTTTAGAGAGAGACATTTGAGAACTACTTATGACATTAAAATTAACAGAATTTGGTGACTGGTTAAATGTTGGTTGTGGAAGATTGAGAGTTTACTGGTGACACAATATTCAGTAGGGTTGCCTGGTTTTTGACTAGATTGTATTAAGTATAAAATTTAAGGAATTAGATTTTGTAAGTGTTACAGAGACAGGGCCTTGTGGATTTTCTTACAGTTTCTCTTATTCTTTATTCTGCTGTTTTTTTGAGGACTGTTTGAATGATTAACAATATGAATCTATTTACGGAAATGATTTCTTCTTGATTTATTCTACCCAAAATGCACACTTAGAGCTGCCACTAAGCCTTCAAATAGGATAGAACAGAATCTGGTACAATCTCTTAAAATTATTTCACTGGTAGAATAAGATTTTTGTTGCAAATTATCTGTAAGGTCACCTCTAGCTCTAAAATTTTGATTCTGTGGTGTATCAGTTTTTCTCTCAGACAGCATATTTTATTTTCTGAAAGAATTTAATGTTTTCTTTGTCTCTTTATGTTTTTCGAAGATGTTCTCAGTGCAACTGAGTCTTGGTGAGCAGACATGGGAATCCGAAGGGAGCAGTATAAAGAAGGCTCAACAGGCTGTTGCTAATAAAGCTTTGACTGAATCTACACTTCCCAAACCAGTTCAGAAACCACCCAAAAGTAATGTTAATAATAACCCAGGTATGGCCCTGACTTGTTTCCTTCTGTTGTGTTGTTGTGTTCTGTATGTGTTATTCTCTGTACTTTTCTTTACAGCAGGCTGCTTGTATAGCTGACAGGTATTAATAGCTCACCTGAAAAAAACTGAATAATAATTAAAGGTGAGAGAATGAGGAACGTCATTGTAATTATATTAAATTTTTGCTTTGTGGATACTCCAGAGATACATTATTTACATTTTAAATGTTGACAAAAAGACTTTTGGATACAAAGACCAGAAAGTATGACTGAGGTTTTTTTTTTTTTTTTTAAGTTTTTAATTCCAGTTAGTTAACATATGGTGTTATATTAGTTTCAAGTGTATAGTATAGTGACTCAATAATTCTATACATTACTATCTATACAGTAGATATTATATCTATACAATATGTCTATATTGTATTATATCTATGCAATAGATATCACTTTAAGTATTTTTATGATGGAGTAAAAAAAAAAAAAAAAAAGACTTTTTCCTGCCAAAAATGACTCTGTAATGTATTTAACTGGAGTTCCTGTGCTTATGCTCATAATCGCCTGATATTTATTTCTTTGTCATGTGGCATGTGCTAAGTAGACACAGACTCTCCTTTCAAGAACTGCTCTTTTTAAAGCTCCATGAATTTCCTATTACTAGTCCTTTTGCTTCTGCTCAGCTGATTTTAGTATTTATTAAGTAAGCTTAAATAAACCAAAATGTTACTACAGTAAAGAAACACACCTGTATTGAAGTCAGTAAGAGATTGTCTCCGTTTATAATTTTTAAAAAATCTCTTCAGATTACCGATTGATCATTAGTGCCACACCACTGCCTCTATGTATTATGCATTTGCTTTTATATATTTAAGAGATAGAAAACATTTTTCTTTTCTGTGAAGATTTTACAGCTGTGTACATAAAGCATATACATCAGTGGTAAAGATCAAGTACCAAGTGAATAATAACAGCCGTCAGTATTATAAGTAATGGTAAACTTGGATGAGAGTAGTTGAAGGAAGATAAGGTGTTTGAATGGAGCATAGACAGCTTGGTGCAGTGGCAGTATCGTAGCCAATGAGGTTTATCCGAGGCGTGATTATTGCTAATTGAATGGAGAGTAGACAGGTATAGAGGTGAGGAAAGAATATTCTAGGTGGAGGGAGTACTCTGAGGAGAGGCATTGGAAATAGGACTCTGGACTATGGGTTTGGTTAAAAAAATTTTTGATTTAACCAAAAAAATTTGGTTTAAAAAAATTGTTTTTTAATTAGATCAGGTAGGTGACTAGGAAGAGATAAGACTGGAGATAAATTAGGGTTGAACTGTGATGAACTTGAATGCCAGGTTTAGGAGATTAAATTTTATCTATGATTTAGGAGGTTAATGTTTACAAGCTACTGGATGATGTGTTTAAAATGGCATTTTAGGAAGTTCAGCTTAGTATGTGGATTGAAGGTGGAAAATGCTAAAAGCAAGATCAGTTAGGAAACCATAGATTATGGGTGAAGAAATAAGAAAAGAAACTCCTGTGCATGAAGTACTATACACCCTCTGCTCTGCAGTAGTACTGGGAGTGGCAGTGGGAGTGGAACAGAAGGACAAGTATTGCCGACCCAATGGTCGAAGCCATGTTAGAGAACAAGCTCTTCAGGGCTTATAGTATGAAGCAAGAGCAGCCTGTGCCCATCTCTGCGTCAGGTCCACTGTAGAGGATTAGACTGGGAGGTGAACCAGCAAGGAGTCAGAAGGAAACAGGAGAGTCCGAAAGATCAGTGGAGATGAGTTTCTGCTGTTGAGTGTTTCAGTGAGCTGATAGAGTAGATTTTTGAAGGTAAAGTTTTAAAAGAGAGCATAATATTGCATACCAGCAAGTGCACAAATTGCAGTTGTAGAACCTTGATGGTTTTTTGCACTGTGAACACTTTACCAGTACCTGTGCCCTAGAAGCCTCCCTCATTCCCCCTTCTAGTGGTTAAACAACTCCAGAGGAAGCCACTGTTCTGCTTATCTGTCTTAAACTTGTTGTGCCTGCTTGTTGGAATCATACACTATACTTTTTTGTGAAAGCTTGTTTTTCTCAATGTTACATCTGTGAGACTCATCCATGTTGTATTTAACACTATAGTGTTTCATTGCTATATAGTATTCTATTGCATGAGTGTAATCTACTTTTCATTTTACTATTGATGGACATTTGGATTGTTTCCAGTTTTGGGCTCTTAGAAATAAAACTGTTGTCAACATTCTTGTATGTATACATTTTTGTTGCGATGGACCTAATATTGGAACTGTTGGGCCATGAGTTATGCATGTATTCATGCAGAAATCAAATCAGAAGATGAATTAAGGCAAGAAGTTGATGAGCATACACAGAAGACAGGTATCTCAGCTACTGTTCTTACATCAGTCTTTTATTCCTAGACCTATTGAAAAGATGAGAAAGCTATTGAGGCATCAGACACAGTAAGGAAACTATCACAGTTTTGGTCAGAAAGAATAGTTAATTAGAACAACAAAGGATGTCCTTGAAGGGAGAATTTCCCTGGACATTCAGCTGGAAAAACTTTGACTACTCTCCTACCTATAAGCCAGTTGCTGTGAACTGTGAACATACCCATTTTTAAGTGTTTTTGGGGGCCCAAAACGTTTTGTTCAGCTCACTACTTAGTTCAGCATTAAATTTTATGATTTGCTTTTGCCCCATATGTTCTCCATTGTATTTAAGTATCTTTTATTTTTTAATTTCAACAACAAAATGGTCAGGATGATTAAAAAAAAAACAAAACCCAAACCCCAAAACCCCTAAAGCATGCATAAGGCATATAGGTGTTATGTGCCTGTAGTCCCAGCTACTTGGGAGTCTGAGCCAGGAGGACCGGTTGAGTCCAGAAGTTCTGGGCTGTAGTGTGCTATGCCAATCAAGTGTCTGCACTGATATAGTGCAGTGGCATTGATATAGTGGCCTCCTGGGAGTAGGGGACTACCAGGTTGCCTACGGTGGGGTGAACCAGCCCAGGTTGGAAACAGAACACGTCAGAGTAGTGGGATTGTGCTTGTGAATAGCCACTTCACTCCAATCTGGGCAACATAATAAAACCTCCTCTGTTTTTGCCCGTCCCCAGTTTAGGGAATCCTGTGTCTCAAAAAAAAAAAAAAAAAAAAAAAAGTTTGCCCCTTTCCAAGTTCATACTTTAAAAAAAAACACATGCATAAGAAATACATACAAATACATAATGTCAGACTATAATAGTGTATTTCTTAGCTATTCTTCGGGAGTATAATAGTAATTCAGTGTAGTTTTAATTTGCATTTCCCTGGTAACTAATGATGGTCAGCATCTTTTCATATGTCTGTTGGTATTAAGATCTCTGTTGTCGAGTGCCAGTTGAAATAATTTTCCCGTTAAAAAAAATGCAGGGGTGCCTGGGTGGCTCAGTTGGTTAAGCATCCAGCTCTTGATTTTGGCTCAGGTCATGATATCCCGGTTTGTGGGTTTGAGTCTGTGCTGGGCTCTGTAGTGCAGAGCCTGCCTCGGATACTCTCTCTCTCTTTCCCCCTCTCTCTGCCCCTCCCTCACTCATGTGCTCTGTCTCTGTCTCAAAATAAATAAGCTTAAAAAAATAAACTTTTTTGGAAATGAGTTCATACTTATGTAAAGTTTGTAAAAAGAGTACATAGAGTTCCTTTGTACACTTCATCCAGATTCCCCAATTGTTAACATTTCTGAACCATTTGAGAATAAGTTGTGGACATTTGATCCCATTTCCCTTCGTACTTCAAAGTATTTTTTCCCAAGTACATGGCCATTCTTCTGACAGGAAGTTAACATTGATCTCGTATTATCATGTAATGCAAAGATTCCATTTTTGTTTCATTAATTGTCCCAGTAATATCCTTTGTAGGTCTGTGATCTAATCAGGATCATGTACTTAGTGTTTCTTTTCATTCCACTTTAATGTGGAATAGTTCCTTAGAGCTTCTTATTTTTTATGACCATGACATTTTGAACAGTACAGGCCACCTCATTTGTAGAATGCCCCTTGATTGAGTTTATCTGGTGCTTCCTCATGATTTATGCATTTTTAGCATGAATATCCCAGTGACCTAGTTTTATCTCCGTGATATATAGCAGGACACACCCCATTTTGATTTGACCCATTAGTGATGACTTTTGTCACTTGGTGAAGAGTATGTTTGCCAGGGTTCTCTATTGTAAAGTTAGTTAATAAGTATGTTTTCTTATTATATAATAAGAAATTAATAAGGATTTAATTAGTGTTTTCTGAGGAAAAACTTTGAGACTATATAAACATTCTGTTCCTCATCAAAGTTTATATCACATACCAGATTTGGCATCTATTGATGATTCTTTTCTGAATCAATTAATATTCTAAAGGGTGCCAAAGGGTGATTTTATCTCTGTCTGTCTGTCTGTCTCTTTTTGTGGTTTAAAACAACAGAAATTTATTCTGTCTCAAAGGGTGATATTTTAATTCCATTTATTTTAGATCTGTTAGTTGGCATTCTACCCTAGAATTTTCTTTCCCCTCATTTTTCTGTTTGTTCATTTATTTATATCACTATAGACTCTTGGATTCCTATTTTGCTTACTGGTTTATAATCTATCATTATTTATTTTGGTTCTCAATTTGTCACAGACTTAGCCAGTGGTATGAACCTTTCAGGTTGACTCCACTGTCCTAGCGTTTCCTCAGTTTTCTTTGAGCATTTCTTACTGTCTGGCACAGTAAGAGATTCCAAAGTCATCTCGTATTATCTTTGTCCTGGTCCCAGCACCAGCCATTTCTTCAGGGAGTCTTGGTTGATTAATCAGTTCATTCTTTGAACGAATATTTATTGAGTGACTGCTGTGCTCCAGGGACTATTCTAACTTCCTACATAGCTGTTTCCTGAAGTGTTGGTATTATGTAGCTCCTTGAAAAGTAGTTGTGGCATTTTTCTTCCATTTTTCACATAATAGGAATCCACAATTGTTGTTATATACGTTTGTATATATAATCACTTAGCCTTGTTCTGTTTTTCACCGATAAATACAGAAGTTTCCTTTAACATACTGAAAAACCGATAGAAATGGATTCTGTTTTGACTGTGTCAACCTTGCAGCCATGTAACACATGAGGATTCTGTGTAATGATTATTTTTATGCAACCTGGGTGCAGCTCTCACATGGTGGAGTGGTACTTAGAATTATTATTTGGAGGTTCTCATACTTTAAAGTTCTTCTTTAACTGTTTTCTGTGAAAGCATTTCTGTGTAGGTAGAGAGGCTGTGTGCATGCAGAGATTCCAGTCTAGTTCTTTATTAAACAGGTAGGGATACTTCGCTCTAAGTGTTGAAACCTCTTCAGCCTGGTGTGCACTTGTTTGCTTCTTCTCCACTCTCCTTCACACAGACCAGTGTCTAGCATTTCTGTGAAGAAAATATACCAGCCTTACTTTCAAATGAAGAATTTAGGGGCGCCTGGGTGGCTCAGTCGGTTAAGCGTCCGACTTCGGCTCAGGTCATGATCTCATGGTCTGTGAGTTCGAGCCCCGCGTCGGGCTCTGTGCTGACAGCTCAGAGCCTGGAGCCCATTTCAGATTCTGTGTCTCCCTCTCTCTCTGCCCCTCCCCTGTTCATGCTCTGTCTCTCTCTGTCTCAAAAATAAATAAACATTAAAAAAAAATTCAAATGAAGAATTTACATGAAATCATTTATTGATTCAAATGATATGAATATAATACTTTTACCTGGCTTACCACCCAATTTTGGTATAGGTGGGAGGACATTTATATGCCACTAGTGCATTAAAATCACCTCACTGGTGCTTTTTAAACTCACAGTTTCTTATTTATTGCCCTACTTAAATGATGAGGTCTTTTAAGCTTTTTTTTCTTTTTGAACTTTATGCTATCTGTGTCTGTATGATTATGGCCAAGTCAAATTCGGAATGACATAAATCTTAACAACTGATTGATTAACATGCTAGTTATTAAACTACAATCTCTATGAAAGAAGAAAAACTTAAACTTTGAAAGGCATAGACTGCTCATTGGTGTTAAGTCTTTAGAAACTTTTAGACAATTTCTAATAAAGTTAACCATAAACCTACTCTGCGATCTAGCAGTTCCACTGCTAGAGAACTTACTGTGTATGTCTCTGCTAAAACATTGTGGCTTTATACTTGTTCCCAACTGGAAACAACTGAAATGCCCCATTCATAGCAGAATAGATAAACTAATGTATTTATTCAGTGGAATACTATTCAGTGATAAAAAAATGTTTGAAATACTGATATATTTGACAAAATTTCTATGTTGAGTGAAAAGCGAGATAGCACAATACATGTTCAGGTTTGAAGAACAGGCAAAACTCTGATGACAGAAGTCAGAATAGGTAACTTGGGGAGGTGGGTGTTGCCTGGAAAAAGGCGTGATGGAACTTTCTGGGTTATGGAAATGTTCTTATCTTGATCTGAATGATGGGCACTGAGTGTTTACATGTATAATAATGTGTGGATCTGTATGCTTAAGGTTTGTGCATTTTACTTATCCTTTGGTAAAATCCTGTAGGAAAGAAAGAAGGAAAAGAGAATCCCTTTATTCTTGCCTTTCTCTTCCTCTGCCCTGAGTATTGGTATTAAATTAGGGATTTGGACTAATTGGACTCACTATTCAACATGTTAACTGTGCTTTGCTGTTTTTCTTATGCTTATCTTTTCCTTCTTTGCCTCCTCTTTCCTTCCACTCTTTATTTTTCCCCTTAACCTTGGTTATAGTTCCTGTCCTTATACTCTTTAGTGGCTTCACTTGAACGCTTTAGAAATGAGATATGAAGTGAGCATTATTGACTCTTGATGGATTGCTTATGCCATGGCTGCCAGTTGTGCATTTGTGTCAGGCTCTCCCACCCCTGGTGGGTGCTTTCTGCCAGCCCCAGTTTCTCTGCTGCAATAAGTGGGCCCATGTTTGTACGTGATGAACGGAGTCTTAAATGTATATTGCAGAAGGCGTAATTCAAGCAAAATAGTGTATATAGAATTTACACTGATTACTACTTTCTCCGAAAACTTTAGATTCCTTTGTATAATTTTTTATATGGGACATATATATATATATATATATATATATATATATACACACACATACATATATATGTTTTACTAAATAGCCTCTTTTGGTACTTGAAATAATATGATGTAATAATTTACATTGTGTGTTATTTATTATGGATTTTTCAAATTGTTGAAAAAGTAAATAAGATAGTAAACATCCCTATACCCACCACCAGCTTCAACAGTTACCTTGTTTGTCATCTGTCTCTCCTCTGAATTATTTTGAAAGAAGTCTCAGATATATCACTTCATCCAAAAACGCTTCAGTGTGTATCTTTAAAGATTATTTATACAAAGCATTCGTATATTTACTTTGTCTTGTATGTGATAGAAACTCAAAATTTAGTTTTATTAGGTAAGAATTACTGATGACCCTGTATTCATTGCTAACTTCAGCTGCTTGATTAGCAAAATATAAAAATATTCACAGATGATAATGTTTTTAATGATTAAATAACTGAAAGCTTCCTGGGGTGAGTAATTTATGCTGAAGTTCAGTACTTTATAATATTCGAATTAAGCAATCTATGAGTCTCGTGTTTCCCTTGTTTTGAAATAGTATGACTTTCAAATTGAATTTTTGGTCATGAATATAAAAAAAGGTTGCCAAAACCCCAAAGAGATTTCATTAGAAACAATTTTCCTGTTCATGTAGTTTGTATTTACATCCCTGAGACCATCATACAGACAGGCCATTGACTCCCACCTTCTTTCATGGTAATGACATGTAATGTAAGTATGGCTTGTGTGATTTATTATGGAAATATTTCACTTGTGTGCTTTTAATATTTTTTTTTAAACAGGTAGTATAACTCCAACTGTGGAACTGAATGGGCTTGCTATGAAAAGGGGAGAGCCTGCCATCTACAGGCCATTAGATCCAAAGCCTTTCCCAAATTATAGAGCTAATTACAACTTTCGGGGCATGTACAATCAGAGGTTTGTATGTCTTCTTTGGTTTTGTTCTCATTTATTATTTTATGCACATTGTAAAAGTTTCTAAAACTCAAAGAGTATTTGCAATGTGAAGAGAATTTACTTTGGGCATTTTGCATGGAATTTAGATAAGTCGGGCTCAAAGGAATATTTAAAGTAATATATTTTTAAAAATAACTGGTTTTCAGCAACTAGTTTTTATAGAGTCATGAGAGCCCTGTATTTGTTGCAGGCAGGACCATGTTTTAAAATCATGCCACAGTATAGTGCTGAGTTCTCAGTTGACTTGTAGATACTTAGCTTAGCTAGTGTTTTTCTTAATTTGTCCAAATACATTACACACATGAGTATTTTTAATTTATAGGAAATTTGTTGGAAGAATTTACTAAGTCTTTCTACACATTGCATAATTTTGTGATAGTTACAAGTGTAACAGAGTTTTCTTTTGTAGGCAAGGCAGAATTTAAAAAAATGTGAATTTTTTTTTCTGATCATTTATAAAAGTCACGTAACTCATTGTAGAGAATGTAGAAAATGCAGAAAGTTAAAAAGAAAATATAAATAACTTGTAATTCCAGAAATAAATGCCTTTAATATTTTGATGTATTTTATATATTTTTTATTCTTTGCACATTTATTTAACCAAATTGAAGTTATCCTTTATTCCTTTATATGCAATTTCTACAGTACTTTATGGAGGTACCATATATGAATCACAAAACACACAGACAGATCTTAAATGTACATTGTGATAACTATCATTTATATATATACATACATATTTATACTTTAATGGATTGCTTTTTACATATGTATATCCTCACAACATCGCCAGCGTGTTTCTATCACCCTGAGAGTGTCCTCATACCTATTTGCATTTATTACACCTCCTCCCAGGAGTAACCATGGTTCTATCACTGTAAATTAGTTTTGCATGTCATTGAACTTCATATGAATAGACTCATATAGTATGTACTCTTTTTGTTTGGATATTTTCACTTCGTATAATGGTTTTCTTGTTTATTTGTTTTTGTTTTCTGTTTGTTGCTTGTACTGTATCTGGATTTTGCCATTTTTTATTGCTAAATAGTGTTCCTTTGTTTATGAATATATCATAATTTATTCATTCCACATGTACAATATTGTGCCCTCTTTTCATTGAATAGGGATAATTTTTCATATATTTCTTTTAAAGTTTATTTTTTTAATAATCTCTACGTCCAGTGTGGGGCTCGAACTTACAACCTTGAGATTAAGAGTCACATGCTCTTCTGACTGAGCCAGCCAGGCGCCCCCAATTTTTCACATTTAAAAAAAATTTTTTTAATGGTTTTTTAGTTTTGAGTGACACACAGAGAGAGGCAGAGCCTGAGCAGAGGAAGGGCAAAGAGAGAGGGAGACACAGAATCCAAAGTAGGCTTCAGGCTCTGAGCTGTCAGCACAGAGCTGGACGTGGAGCTCGAACTCACGGACCATGAGTTCATGACCTGAGGTGAAGTCGGATGCTTAACTGAGCCACCCAGGGCCCCCATTTTTTATATTATTAAGTGATTTTTGAAAAACATTTTTGATAGCTATATAATGCTTCATTTGGCCAGGTTATACTTTACAAGGATATTAAACAGGTACAAACAAAGAATACTTGATGAGTATATAAACGAAATGCACCTGTTGTTGATCATCTAAGTTGTTTCCCCTTTTTTTTGGGCAATTGTAAGCAATGTTACCGCAGACAATTTTTACATACAAATTTTTGTTCACATCACTGATTATTTTCTTAAAATAGATTACTATAGGGGAATATTAGGTTGAAAAAAATAATGTTACCCAATTACATTAACATTTGTACTAATTTCTTAGAGTATATTCTGTTCCATTCTGACAACACTGACTTTTAGAAATACATTGTCTTATTTGATGGCTAAAAAGTGGTATGTTTTTAAATTTTGGTTTTATTGATTACTTGTGAGGTTGAACAGTTTTTAAATATTTATTAGTCACTTGTCCTTTTTGATTTGTCTAGTTTAATTTGCTAACTTTTGTTGCATTACTTGACCAGTCTTCAAATGTTTACGTATGGAGGAGAGGGTATTAGCATTGCCTATTTTGTTTAATTTTCCTGCCCACCAAAAATTGGTTTTAGTTTTGTGTTTGTTTTGATGTGCAACAGTTTTAGATATTATATGGTCTAATCTATAATTTTTGTGTGTTTGATGTCTCCCATTGCTTTTATGCCTAAGAAATTCTTGTGATCAGATGTTTACTAATTCTTAAAAAGAATATTTTTATTGAGATGTAATTGACATATAACATTGTACAAGTTTAAAGTGTGCAACATACTGATTTGGTACATTTATGTGGCATTATGATTGCCATTGTAGGGTTAGCTGACACCTCTATCATTTCACATAATTAACATTTCTTCTAGTGTTAAGATGCTGATACATTTTTTTTTATTTTTTTATTTTTTTTTCAACGTTCATTTTTGGGACAGAGAGAGACAGAGCATGAATGGGGGAGGGGCAGAGAGAGAGGGAGACACAGAATCGGAAACAGGCTCCAGGCTCCGAGCCATCAGCCCAGAGCCTGACGCGGGGCTCGAACTCACGGACTGCGAGATCGTGACCTGGCTGAAGTCGGGCGCTTAACCGACTGCGCCACCCAGGCGCCCCTATGCTGATACATTTTTAAGAAATTTTTTTTAATGTTTATTTTTGAGAGACAGAGCACGAGTGGGGGAAGGGCAGAGAGAGAGAGAAAGAGAGAGAGAGAGAATCAGAAGGAGGCTCCAAGCTCTGAGCTGTCAGCACAGAGCCTGATGCGGGGCTCGAACTCATGAGCCATGAGATCATGACCTGAGCTAAGTCGGATGCTTGATGGACTGAGCCACCCAGGTGCCCAAGGTGCTGATATTTTTTAAATCATTTTGTATACTTACTGACGTTACAGTTCGGATGTGAGAGGAAGATATTTAGTGTACATATAACCTGATACCTTTTGGTGTCTTCTTTGGTAGTGCGTATTTACCATTTAAAACTCGGTCCTATTCAGATTTTTAAGTGGTTCCTTTAAATACTACTGCTCAGATTCTCTAATAAAAATGTGTACAATCTCTTAGACTTCTGCTCCTTCCCGCTTTTCTGTTGGGTGTGTCAGGGGAATTTACTGTGTTGTCGTGGTAGGGAAGGAGGGACCCTCACCGTTGTGTGGGTGTTCTGTATTGTCCGCTGGGCTTCTCTGCTCTTTGTGGTGATGTCCCTTGCCTAGCAGATAGCCGACACCTTTCTTGCCACCTTGCTGAAACCTGCAGCTGGTGATGTGTAGTCCTGTCAGGTAATGCTTCCACAGAGTCTTGACCATCTCCCCCCTTACTCTTTTGGCCTAAATCCTTAACTCCCTTTGTTTTCCTGGCATGTTTTTCCATTCTTATTCTCTTCTTAGTGTCTCCTAGTTGGAGCATCCAGTGGCAGGCTTACCAGCTCTCAACTTGGTGTCCACACCCCATAGGTGGCAAGAAGGGCATCACATGTCTCTTGTAGTTGCTTTACTTTGTCTTTTTCTGTATAACATACGTATTGCCTTTCTCATGAGCCTGAGGTTACCTAATATAAATAAAGCTATTTGCCCACTTAGCACAATAGATATATTTGGTCACCTGAATTAGATATACTTTGCCTTGCTTGTACTTGCAAGATATTCTGTCTATCGACTTATAAGTTTATTTATTTTGCGGGGGGCGGGGAGGGGCAGAGTAAGAGAGGGAGAGAGAGAATCCCAAGGAGGCTCTGTGCTGACAGCGCAGAGCCCAATGTGGGGCTGAAACCCATGAATCATGAGATCATGACCTGAGACAAAATCAAGAGTCAGAGGCTTACTGACTGAAGCACCCAGGTGCCCCTTATTTTTAATGCACTATAATGAATAGTCTCATGAGGATATTATCTTTAAATGCTTATTGTATTTTGATATCTATAGTCCTTTATTGAAATCTTAACTAGAGTTTCGATTAGTGAATTTATTACTTTTAAATGAAAGAAATCTGGTGCTAAAGCAATGAAAAATCAGACAGTAATCTCTGTGGATTATTAATATGGAGCTCATATTCTAGCAGGGGAGGCAGTCAGTAAGAAGTGGTTACTTAGTGAGAAGGTGACTTTTGATAAAGACCTAAAAGGAGAGCGGAAGTAAGTAGTGAGAATGTCATGAGAGAGGATATTCCAAGCAGAACAAACAGCAGGTGCAAAGCTCCTGAAGTGGGAATGTTCCAGGTGTGTTGATGTCTTTACCAGGACACCAGTATGGCTGGAAAACAGTGAACCAAGGGGAAGAATAGTTGGCATATGAGAATGTGACAGGGGTCCTGTGGTTTGGTTTGATTTTTTTTTTTTTTCCTATGGTAAGTTTTATGTTAAGATGCTGACATTTTTCCTTTCTTGGCAATTTCTGGTTTCAAGATGTGATTCCATGGTTGTCATGAGGGGCACAAGAAGTTATTTATGACTTCTTTAGAGGGTTGTGCCATAGTCCATTCCAACTTCATGGAGAAAGTGGACTTTGCTTCCAGATTGTTGGAGAGGCTTTTCAGATTGTTTTGAGATTCTGCAGATCACAAAAAAAGGTAAAAAGAAAATAGGGAAGTACTGGTAAGCTGCCAGGCCATGTTTCAATGTAAAAGCTGCTCACAAAAGGGCAAACCTAACCATTACTCATTAGGCTGTAAAAATTATGATTTCACATATGACTTTCATTTGCGGATGACAACACCTGAATGTGTTACAGGGAATTTGGAGCCAAAGATCAGAGGGGGCACTCTTCTCCTTGTCGGACTCCAAATGAATCAGTAGCTTCTTAATAAGTCAGGGAATGAAAAGTTAAAAAGTCTAAGAAACAGATATTGTTTAGAGGGATTTATGTAAAGGTCATGTCATTTTCTACTTAAAATAGTATTAAGTAATAATTATTACCCATGTTGTTGTTTTTTTAAGTGTATTTATTTTTATTTAATTCTGTTTTTTCCTGATGAGGTTTCTACACTCGAACTCACTCAAAGGCTAAGGAGGCACTTACAGAAACCACCCCTCTACCCCCATCCCTCCACTGTCCTGTTCTATGATGGCTGGGGAAAAAAAGAGATTTATCCATTAGCAAAATCTGGATGCAAGCTGGATTCTGAAGTACCTCTTTTTGTCACACCCGAGATGTTTCAAAATGAATGTATCCAGTTACATCTTCTTCTTTCTCACTTGGGCCACTGTTCACTAACAGATATAAAGTTGAAAGCTACAAAAATTTATATGACAAAGTGTAGGATGTAAAGTTTGGAGAATACTTTATGCTTTTGTTCTCCTATCTTTGTTATAAAAGTGGTATACATTATCCCAAGGAACAGAATGGTTGAAATCAGGCCTCCAACAGACAGTGTATCAATTTTGTGTATGCACAGATGCAAGGAGCATTACTGCTTGGCTAGTGGCCAAAAGGTCCCCAGTCTGCTGATGCAGATGGCCAAAGACCCACAACTCAAACAAGACTTTGTGAAAATGGGGATTTTTGCCTTAAATAACTGGGAGGTCTCTTGGGGAGATTTCAGGCATGGTTGAATATAGGGCTTTAGTGTTCTTTTCGCTCATTTTCCATTTCTCTTTTTAGTTCTTGTCTCATTTTTCCTCTGCTTGGCTTCATTTTTAAAGAAGCTGACTTTCATTTGCTGTATCTCATATGCTACAAAGTCCTTAGACATGTGGTACCAGAGAAGGAACAAGTTTTTGTGTCATTCTTAGGAAAGTCCTAGGAAAGACTGAATGGACTATCCATCCCTTTGTCATTCAGACTGGATTTGGGGTTTGAGAATAATTAGCCCATGCTTGGGTTTGTGCCCAGCCAGGAGAAACAGGGATTTATCCCATTCAAGTTGCTATGCAGAGCACAATGATTTTATGAAAGATTCCCTCAAGGCAAAGATTCTGAAGGAGAATCATTTCCATTACAGTCAGAACCTTTGGTTCAAATCCTGATTCTGATGCTTTTAGCTGTGTGGTTTTGGGCAAGGCACTGGACCTCCCTTAGTTTCCTCATTTCCTAAATAGAGATGATGATAAAATGAAAGGACTTTTATGAGATCTTTCATTAAGCAAATATTTACAAATGCCTGCTTTTTGCCACATGTCGTGTTAAGAGTAGATACTTTAGTAGATACTTTACATAGTCTGGTAGACTCTGAGTCCATTAGAAGATGAAAACAATGCAGAGAAACAGTAACAGAGTGATAGATGTGACCATATGGTGCTGTGGAAACACTGAGAACAAGCACATCACTCATATTGGGGAATCAAAGGAAGAAGTTTCCCAGAAGGAATTGACACTTGAACTGAATCTCCAAGGTTAACTAGGCACTAGCCAGGTGACCAAGGTAAGGAAAAGCAAACTAGGTTTTGGGAACAACAACAAGGAATCCTGAGAAGTTTAGTTCATCATGGGCTTGCAAGCCATGTGGTATGTCTGGAATGAAAAGGCCAAAGTTCAGTCAGGGTGCTGATCTGATGTCCTCAGATGGCCTTGGGAAGAGGTTTAGATTTATACTGAAGGTGATTGGGAGCCACTGAAGGATTGTAAGCTGAGGGATAAAATAATTTGGTATCTGTTTTAGACATATTGCTTTGGCAGTATGTGGGAAATAGTTTTGATAGGCTTAAAGTTCAAGGGAGAAAGATGAATTACAAGGATGTTGTAATTCAGGCTTAAGGTGGTGAGAGCCTGGAACAGTGAAGATGGAGAGGAAGGCAGTGTCTATTTAGAAGTATATTTAGAAGGTGAACTTGATAGCACTTGGGGATTAATTGGATGAGGAAAGTAATTAAGGGTAACTTTCACCTATCTGGATCACTAGTAATATTTTTCACAATGAGGAGTCAGAGTTGATCTTTGGAAACATTAGGAATTCTTTTTCGACTATGTTGAGTTTAAACTGCCTATATTTAGGAAGAGCCCATTTTACTGTTCTTTAAAGCCTCAGTGGAGGTATGTATGGGAAGATTATCTTCAGCTTTGAAAGTTTGTTGGAAGAACACATGGGAAGAGGAACTTCAGGGTCTGGAGCCTCCTTGAAGCTCACACATCAGAATGCATCCTGCAGACAATGACATTGTTTAGGTTACAACCAAAGTTTGAGTGACCAATCTGTTCTTTGTTCATGTAGGATTTATATTTCCTTCTCAAAAGGATTTAGTTATGCTGGTTTGTCATTATTTGATTTGGAAAAATTTCATGGCACGCCCCCATGCCAAGCATGGCCATCCTCAGGTGTGGTTGGTATATTTTGTGTCAAGACAATATTTGGTTGCTAATGTATCAGATTCCTGGTCCAATTACTTGTACCTGGGTTAGTAAAGTTGCTTTCTCTTAAGATGTATGGTATGAGTCATAGTAAGTTAAATAAGGAAAGAGAACTATTTTGCAAAAGTTTCTTGTTCCAATGGGCAGAGCCAGGTACCTGCTTGAATCTTCATGGTCTCCCCTCTTGTTGCCCAAGTCTGTGAGACTTGGAAAGAACTTTTTGGACAGCTATAGCTATCAGTGGAAATTTGATAGGGTGAAACAGATTTTTTTTTTTAACGTTTATTTATTTTTGAGAGAGCATGAGCAGGAGAGGGGCAGAGAGAGTGAGACACAGAATCTGAAGCAGGCTCCAGGCTCCGAGCTGTCAGCATAGAGCCCAGCGTGGTGCTCAAACCCATGAACTGTGAGATCGTGACCTGAGCCGAAGTCAGATGCTTAACCGACTGAGCCACCCAGGTGCCCCAGATTTTTTGAAGTACCTGAACTGATTTTATTTCATTATGTTAATTATCAGTAAAATTAGAAATAATCAAGATTTTAGTTTATGAAATATTTTGTTGCATTTCACAGTTTGTTATATAGGCTGATGACTAGCTGCTAATACTGTGTGGTGTGCTATTAATTTTGAGCTTGTTCCAACTTTTTAAAATTTTAACATACAGTGTTATATTAGTTTCAGGTGTATAATTCAAACCGTCAGTCTAAGTGTCCTTCACTACTTTCTATTGCCCTTTGAAAAAGCAAGTTGGAAAGTAGAACACTTGAGAAACTGAATGTATTTGTATGGAGCAGTATAAACAGGAAAAGCCTATAATTTCGCTTTCTGCCACCAGGTGGTGCTTGTGTACTGATAAAACAACATGCAGACTGGGTGAGTTTACACTGGTTAGTATTCCAGGGCTGGTGGTTAACTGATAAATGAGAGGTTAAACCATATAAAGTCATTAATATTTTACCTTTCTTTGTCCTATAAATATGTTATTTTCATATGTTTCAACATAACAGGAAAAAGTCAGCAAAGTACACAGCTTTAAAGCTTCTTGCATAAATGAAATAAATGTGAAGTAGTCAAAAGCAGGAATTCATTCAAGTAGTTATATATAATTTTGTCTTTTGTACATTATATCCCTTGATTTGGGGAACATATTCTTTTCTCTATTGTATACTTTATGTATATTACAACTTTTCAAAATGATGTTTCTTTTCTTTTTAAAAACTTTTAAGCTTATATTTATTGATTCTGAGAGCAAGTGAGTGAGCAGGGGAGGGTCAGACAGAGGGGGAGAGAGAGAGAACCCCAAGCAGCCTCCGCACCATCAGCACAGAGCCCAACGCAGGGCCTGAACCCACAAACCATGAAATCATGACCTGAGACAAAATCAAGAGCCAGACGCCCAATTGAGCCACCCAGGCACCCGTCAAGATGACATTTCTTTTAAAAATGATATTTCTTCACGAGGATACTACTTTATAGGTAGATTTAGAACTGAAAGGCTATAAGACAAAAGTGTTCAATATTCTCTTTTTACATAGGATTACACTAGTTAAATTAGAAATATGTTTTTATTTGGGGGAAATAAATCCAAACCCATAATAAAGAAGTGTTAAAAATACATTGTGTTTTAAGACTCTTACAGTGAGTCAGAGAAGAGGATTTGAATAGGTTAAGAAAGCAAAGATGAGGGAGAATGAACTGGAGCATGAAGCCAGAGAATCAGAGAGCAAGGGAAATGAGGGGTTTAGTCTGGGCCAGAAGCTCTTGCCTTAGGCAACAGTATTTAAAATTAAGAATAGGAACTAGTGAACATTTTGACTCTTTAAAACAAAAGTTGTGGGGCACCTGGGTGGCTCAGTCGTTTGAGCGTCCGACTTTGACTCAGGTCGTGATCTCTCGGTCTGTGAGTTGGAGCCCCTCATTGGGCGCTGTGCTGACAGCTCAGAGCCTGGAGCATGTTTCAGATTCTGTGTCTCCCTCTCTCTGACCCTCCCCCATTCATGCTCTGTCTCTCTCTGTCTCAAAAATAAATAAATGTTAAAAAAAAATTAAAACAACAAAAACAAAAACAAAAGTTGTAACTCTTACTCATCTGGTAAGACCAGATATGACATACTTCATTTTATGAAATAGAAATACAACTTTTTGCTTTGAAGTGAAATATAAAGAGCCCTTCCCCACCTCACATCTGTTTCTTCAAATATTAGATAAAAATAAAATTATTAAAAATATTGTGGGACTTATGCTTTTGGCTATAACTGGGACCAGATTTACCCTACCCCGAATAAACACCTAGAAAACTTAGGGACGTTTCTTACATTATATGTGAACGGATATAATATATGAAGGGAAGTTATGGTAAGTTAAAGATGTCTATTGATGCTGTGCAAAAAAAAAAAAAAAAGAACAGTTAAGAATATAATAGTGGGTATAAAATAGAATAAGAAAATAATCTAAAAGAAGGCAGAAAAGAGGGAGAAAAAAAGAGTAATGAACATATGGGATAAATAGAAAACAAAGAGCAAGATGATAGATTTGAACCCAGCGATATCAGTAATTGTGTTACATGTAAATGGTTTAAATGCTTTAGTTAAAAGATAATGTCAGACTTGATAAAAGAGCAGGAAATACAACCATATGTAAAGAAATCTACTTTCATTGTAAAGACACAGATTGGTTAAAAGTACGGAAAATGATATTTCAGGCAGACACTAATCATAATAAAGCTGGAGTGGCTATATTTATATAAGACAAAGTAGACTTCAAAGCAAGAAGTATTATCAAGAATAAAATTACTGGGGCACCTGGGTGGTTCAGTCTGTTAAGCGTTCGACTTCCACTCAGGTCACGATCTCATGGTTCGTGGGTTCAAGCCTTGTTTCAGGCTCTGTGCTCACAGCTCAGAGCCTGGGACATGCTTCAGATTCTGTCTCTGTCTCTCTCTCTCTCTGTCTGCCCCTCCCCTGCTCACACTCTGTCTCTCTCTCTCTCTCTCAAAAATAAATAAACATTAAAAAAACTAAAAAAAAAAAAAAAAAAGAAAATTACCAATGATAAAGGATAAAATCATCCAGAAAACCTAACAATTGTAACTATCCATGCACCTATGAACAGGCTTTAGAATAACTAGGCAGAAAACAATTAAACTAAGGCACTGGTGTGGGCTAAATTGTGTACCCCCCAAGTTCATATGTTGAAGCCCTAACCTGAAATGTGATGGTATTTGCATATAGGGCCTGTGGGAGGTAGTTAGGTTTCGAGAGGTCATGAGGGTGTGGCCCTCATGATGAGGTTATTGCTCTTTTAAGAACAGACACCATACAGCTAGCTCTGCATATCCTCTGCCCTTGCCATGTGAGGACCTAAGAAGTCGGTTGTCTACGAGCCAGGAAGAGGGCTGTCATCAGAAACTGACCACGTAAGCACCTTGATCTTGGACTTCCAGCCTCCAGAACTGTGAGAAAATAAATTTCTGTCGTTTAAGCCACCCAGTCTGTGGTATTTTGTTTTGGCAGGCCAAGCTAAGACAGTGTTCAATAACACTGTCAATGAGTGTTCTGGATCTCCCTGTCTAATAACAGCAGAATATATATTCTTCTTAAGCACACACAGAACATTCACCAAGATAGATGATATGCTGTGCTATGAGACAATTCTCAATAAATGTGAGAGAATTGAAATAATACAAACTGTGTTCTGATCCCAAAGGGATTGAGTTATAAATATGATAAAAATATCTGGAAATTCTTTAAGTATTTGGTAATTAAACAACATATTTCTAAATAATGCATGGGTCAAAGGAAAAATCACCAAGGATATTAGAAAAATATTTTAAACTAAATGAAGATGAAAATGAAACGTTGAGATATGGATGCAGCTAAAGCAGTGCTTGGAAGGACATGTATAGCTTTAAATGCTACGTGAGAAAAGAAGAAGTCCAAAATTATTGCTTAAGGCTTCCATCTTTTTTTTTTTTTTTTAATTTTTTTTTCAACGTTTATTTATTTATTTTTTTGGGACAGATAGAGACAGAGCATGAACGGGGGAGGGGCAGAGAGAGAGGGAGACACAGAATCGGAAACAGGCTCCAGGCTCCGAGCCATCAGCCCAGAGCCCAACGCGGGGCTCGAACTCACGGACCGCGAGACCGTGACCTGGCTGAAGTCAGACGTTTAACCGACTCCGCCACCCAGGCGCCCCAAGGCTTCCATCTTAAGAAGCTAGAGCTTGCACTCTCCCTCAAAAAATAAAATAAACATTAAAAAATATGTGAGCATCTTATAGACGCAGAAAAAGCATTTGATAAAAGTCAGCACTCATTCATGATAGAGACTCCTCAAACTAAGAATGGAAAGTAGTTTCTCCTTAATGTGATAAGGGATTTCTCTAAACAGCTTATAGCTGATGTTATGTTTTGTGACGGAAGACTGAATATTTTACTTGTAAGGTGAGCAAGGCAGCGATGTACATGTTATCACTTGTAGTTAGCATTGTACTTGAGTTCTATTAAGTGTAATAAGAAATAAAGGTGGGGGGAATATTGGATAAGAAGAAATAAAACTTGTATATGCAAACACCATTAGTTTTTTAGAAAATTCTTAACTCAAAAATGAAAAGCTACTGAAGCAAATGAGTTGAGCAAGGTCACAGGATACAAGGTTAATGTACAAAACATCAACAGTATTTCTATTTCATAGTAATGAACAATTGAACATTAAAATAGTATAAAAGCATGTCATACCCGGTATTAAATCTAACAAAATATATGCACAGACTGTGTACTAAAACTAAAAAATACCGTTACAATAAATTAAAGAAGATTTGATATAGTTAAAATGTCAGTTATTCCAAAGTTAACATACAGCTGTAATGCAATCCCAGTTAAAATCATAGCAGGGTTTTGTGTGTGTGTGTGTTTGTAAAATTGATAATATTAATATTTGTGTGGAGATGCAAAGAAACTGCAGTTACCACACAGTTTTGAAAAGGATGGACAAATTTGAAGAGCTCATACTACCTGACTTCAAGACTTGTTCTAAAGCTTCAGTAATCAAGACAGTTAAATACTGGCCTGGGGAGTGATCAGTGGAACAGAATAGAACAGAGGTTGGCAAACTGGCTCATGGAGCACATCTGGTCTCCCTGTTTTTGTGTGGCCTGCAAGCTAAGAAGGGTTTTTACATTTTTAAGTGGTTAGGAAAAAAATATTTAGAAAAAGATATTTCATACCACATGAAATTTAGATGAAGTTGAAATTTTAATGTCAAGTTTTATTGGAACACAGATAGGATCATTTGTTTGTATGTTGTCTGCAGCTGCTGTCATGCTATATAGCAGCAGAGTTGAGTAGATATGACAGATTATATGGCTTGCAAAGCCCCAAATATTTACTATCTGGCTCTTCACAGAAAAAAAAAAGCTCGCTTGATCCCTGGAATATAGAATCAAGAAATAGACCCACTCATATATATAAGTCAATTTGTTTTTTCTCAAAATTAACTTTAACAGAGATGCTAATAGGCAAAGGATACTCTTTCCCTCAAACGGTGGTAAAACAATTGGATATCCAGATAGAAAGAAATGTTTCTCAACACCTTCCTTACACCACAGACAAAAATTAATTAGAAATGGATCACAGACCTACGTGTAAAAGTTAGGGCTGTGAATTTTCAGAAGAAAATACATTATTACTTTGGAGGTAGGCAAAGATTTTATCAAACCTAAAAAGCATGAATCATAATTTACAGAAGAAAGTATTTTGCTACTTTAGGGAAAGGTGAAGATCTCTTAGAACACAAAAAACACAAATCATAAAAGAAAAATTAAGAAATTAAACTTTATCAAAATTTAAAACTTCTGATACCTGAAAGTCATTGTTTAAAAAACTAGAAAGCAGGACATACACTGGAAGAAAATATTTGCAATACATAGTTTGACACAGGATTTGTATCCAGAATATATAAATGGACACTTAAACAAATGAGCAAAGTAATTGAATAGACACTTCACTAAAGGAGAGATAAGAATGGCTAATAAGCCTTTGAAAAGATGCTTGAAATCATTAATTTTCAGGGAAGTACAGCTTAAAACTGTAGTTAAAATTTAAAAAGACTGGCAATACCAAGTGTCATGACTAGGCAGCTGGAACTCTCATACCTTGTTGCTGGGAAGATAAAACTGTATGGCCTTTTTGTCATGGTTTGTAACTTTCTTTTGAAATTAAAGGTATACTTACCATACCAGCCAGCAATTCCACTCTTGGTGTTTACCTAAAAGAAATGAAAATATGTGGCCAAAGATTGTACATAAATATTTGTAGCATCTTTCTTTTTCTTTTTTTCCTTCCTTTCCCTTCCCTTTCCTTCCCTATCCTTCCCTTCCCTTCCTTTTTTTCCCCCTTTTTGCATCTTTATTTATAATAACCCCAAAGTAGTAATATCCACCACCAGTTAAATGGTTGAACAAATTATAATGTAACCATGCCATGGAATACTACCCAGTAGTAAAACGTTTGATTCAACGAATCTGAAAAGCATTATGGTGTATGAAAGAAGCCAGATACGTATGTGTATACTGTAAGATTCTGTTTTCATGACCTTCTAGAATGGGCAAAACTAACCCATAGTGACATAAAGCAGTTCATTGCTTGCCTAGATCCAAAGGTGGGGATTTTTTTCTACAGGGAAGCCTTTTGGGGTGATAGAAATATTCCGTATCTTGATTTTAGTGATTGTTATACAGGTGTGTGTCAAAACTCATTAACTGTGAGCTTAAAACAGGCACATTTCATTGCATGCAAATTTTCTCTCAATAAAGCTGAGGTGTTTTTTTTTTTTTAAGTTCATGTATTTTTAAAAGATATTTTGTAATACTGAATTTTCTTTGAAGCTAAAAGTGTGTCTAAGAAAGCATCAGATTTTGCCTCTCAAGCATTTCTCCAAAACCATTGTAAATGTTTTACTAGGGGCTAAAATAATATTTACCTCATAGAGTGTTTGAGAATAAAATGGCATGTCTGTAAATTGCTTAGCTTTTGCCTTTGCTCAGTAAATGTTGTTTAATTGTTAGCCTTTATTATATTGTAGCTAATATAGTTGTAAGTACAGGATCTGGAGTTGGAATGATGGCTGTGTGGATTTGAACAACCTTCTAATTCTCAGTTAACACATCTGTAAATTGGGGAGAATAAATTATGCTTCTTCATAATGTTTTCAAGATTAAATATGACAATTCCATGACTACACATGGCCCATTTTCTTACTTTACCATAGCGTTTGTTTTTCCTTAAAAATAATTTTAAGTATCAGAGTATTTGCCCTAGGACATTGTTATTTTGAGAGGTTTTTAATAATTCACTTCTGCCCAATTAAAAAAAAATCAGATATGATTCTATTATTATTTCTAAGTATTTACTTACCAGAAGGAATGACTGATTCTATAAAACAGAAATACATACCTTTATTTAGCCTTTTGTTGGAATTTAGTTGATCCTGGAATGATACTGCCATTGCAGCCCAGAAAGTCCTTTCTCCTTTAGAAAACTACTGTGCACATGATCAGTTATTAATTTGGGATTTGGGCATGAGCCTAGAAATTCTGTGCTTTTTATTAATTATTTGTGGTATTTATACAGCTACCTCTGCTGCCTTGCCATAACTTCATAGCCATCCATTTTACCTTTGATCTTTCAACTTTGTCACTTTCATTCCCAAGGAATGGTTAGTTTGTGTTTGCTTGCCACTGAGTTAGTATTCAAGGACTAATAACTTGTAACAAATTTCCCCTGATACAAATTCAGAACTCCAGACTCCTTTTTCTCCTCTTACAGGCAGTCAGGCAAGCCCAAGGCTCACCATTTAATTTTGTATTAGAGACTGTTTAAATTATCTGGTATGTTTAATAAATAAATAAATAAATAAATAAATAAATAAATAAATAAATTAACTTTTTACATGTCACATGTTTCACATTTTTCATATCCCCTTAAAACAAAAACAAAAGTAGAATAAACAAAGCCAATCCTTAAAAAAAAATGACTTTTTATAATTCTGGGTTGATTGTTTTATTTTATTTAGCCACTTATTTTTGTAATGCTCTTGAGAATCCTTTTTGAGTTCTTTATGCTGAATGTTTAAAAATTATCCTCCATAAAGGTGAGTATAAGGAAAGTAGCATCAAAGCCCTCATCTGTAAGGTGGACTGTAAGTCCTCATCTCCCGCAAGCTTATCATGATTCTTCAGGAAAATGCACCCTGGACTTAAATGTGATCAACACTATATTAAAAACTCTTTATAAGAAGTGATCCATCTTTCTAGCCATGATTTTTTTTAGAATCCCAATAACTTTTCTCCTAGATTAGAGAAATAAGCAGCATCCTGTATTATTTTATTTGAGACCCATTTTACCAGTCTGTTGTTCATCCTCTGGAAACCAAGGACAATAGTTTGTCCCCTATGTGTTTGAAGCAATACTCTACCACAAATGTTTCTTTCATGTAGTTCAGCAAAATCTTGCTTTAACAATGCATATTTACCTGTGTTTTAAAAAATACCTGGACAAAATGACAGTTCAGCTTGTGAAGACCTTGTTAACGTGGCATGTGACCTATAGATGAGTGGGCTTTCTATTTTTAGAATTGTACAAAGAATTTATACAGTTGCTAGTCTTAGCTCTTAGAAATTTCAAAAATTCTTTTTGTCTTTGTCTTGGAGAGTTCCTTTATGAATTGAAAAACGTGATCTACCAGGTGTTTTTTCTTAATGTTCAATCACTTGTTACATGTTTTGTTCAACTGTTGATTTTTAGCAAAAGGTTTATGAAGTTTTTAATGTTAATTGGATTTAGAAATAAATTTAAGTATGGTTTGCAATGTAAGTGCTATGACTATCAGTGAGAGTTTATGTTACATGTTTATAGAAGTTTCTGCAATAATAGTATTTCTTGGAAATGACATATTGTATCTAATAAATTCTGGGCAATATTTTGGGTGAGCATCAAAATAGGCCATGTCCCAAAGTTTGTTTTTATGTTGGTTAGTGGAAACTTAGAATGTATTTCTCATAGAGTGTGGTAAATGGTGGCACAGTTCCCAAGATATTCCATAAAAGCTCTTTTTAATTACAGTGAACCATATACCTTATAAATAGTTCTAACTTTGGTTTCCAAGGAACATTTTCCCCTCAATGCCACCTGACCAATAGAAGTTAGCCTCTTGCAACCCTAACAGCAGGAGGAGAAAAGAACCAAAGGTTTCAGATACATCAGAGATGATAGAGACCGTTTCCCCTTCCACAGCTTTAATTTCAAATTGTTTATTGATAGAAGCAAGTTTAGTCAGCCCAAGGAAAGGGCCGTGCCTTAAGTGCTAGGCATGCTTTAGAAGAAGGCAGCGGACAGGCAGCTGAAGATGGAAAAAGTGATAGAGGCATTGTATTAGCCTAGGGCATAATGGGTAAGATGGGCCTTATAGTAGTGGTATAGAATCTGATGGTTAGTGTATTCCAAAGTTGGTAAGGAGTGGAGATGGCATGCTAGAACAAAAAAAATTCGTATGTTTGGTACGGAAATTTCTAGTTTAAAAATACAATCTACGTTGTCCAAATTTGGTTTTATACTGGGATTCCCATTTCTCCACTTGGTTGCCAAACTTACTGTTTTCTGATTTTTTTGACGAGGGCCATCCTAATGAGTGTGAAGTGTGGTCCAGCCAGTTTTAACACCACCTCACAGTTACAGATTCTTATCTGGGGACACATTTTTTTTTTTTTTCCTCCTCTGATTCATTGACACCAGGAATATGTTTATTCATTGATTCTTTCAGTATGTCGGTGTTAATCAATTAGTAGTTCTTGAGAAGTGAGATGCTGGCGAACATGAAGATGAGGACACTGCCCTTACCCTTGAGCTTATAGCCTGGTAGTGGAGGATACATGATTATAACTGAGAATGATAAATGCCATAATGGGGATTATGGCAGACACCTCGAGAGTACTTTAGAAGGTTATTTATCTTCTTTAACAGCAAGATCAGTAATGAGGCACGCCATCTCCAAAACTATTTGTCGTAGACTGACTAGCTGATGCAGTTAGAGAAAAGAAAACAATGAAAGTACAGAGAAAGAAATAATGAAGATTAAGGCAGAATGGCAAAGAAATTAGAACAGAGAAAATTTTAACAAATTGTAAGAGTCTACAGACCTCTGTAAAAATATATTGGAAAACCTAGATGATCTAGATAATTTCTTGGGAAATATTGTTTACCAGAATTGGCCCCTTAGAAATATAAAGCTTGAATGCATCAATATTCACTGAAACAAATAAAGAAAGTTAATAAATGCACACAAAAGGACCAGACCCACAGAGTTTCACAGAGGTATTCTGTCTACCAAATTATCAAAGACTACATAGTCTTTAACATTTTTAAGTCTATATAACATTTATAATCTAGACCAGACAGATATAGAGACAGAGGAGAATTTCTAAATTTTACTGTATACAATTTTAAGCAAAAGAGTCACATGATAGAAGAAGGAGGGGGGAATTTTTAAATTCTCTTTACAAAACAAGTATAACATTGTTACCTAAACCTGGTAAATAAAGATGGTACAGAAAAGGAAATTGAAATCTAATGCCAAAAATAAATAATGTAAGAAAAAACAAAGCATGAGCAAACAGAATCTAATACCAAGTTAGTAATAATAGCTTTTAGAAAAGTGTCTTGAGTTGAATTTAATTCGTTGATCCTAATGCTTTCATTGTTACTGATGTAATTGTTAAAGGCTATAAACTTTCCTCTGATCATTGCTTTACATGTGTCCTGTAGTTCCAGATATATAGTATTTTCATTATTTTTGTTCTGTAATTTCAGTTTGTATTTTCCCTTTATGTAGAAGTTGTTCAATAAAGGATTAATTTCTCAAGTAGAGGGTTATTTTTTCATTTTATATTTTTTTAATTTCTGGTTCATCACTTTGTGATCCAAGACTTTTTTTTTTTTTTTTTTTTGGTAATGTTTCTACTTGATGGCACTTACTCATGCTTCCTTTGAGATCTAATGTGGAATCGGTGCAAGGATTACATATGTACTTGAGAAATATAAAGGAAATGAAGATTGATGTATATATGATCTTCCATAAGATTTTGTTGTTTAGGTCTTCTGTATCTTTACTTTTTGCCTACTTCATCTGTCTTGTACCAAGAGCGGTATGTTAAAATGTCTTCGTATTTGCATGCTTCTATCTATATCTACTTGCATCTCCTGCAACATTTTGCTTTATAGAGGTGGTTGCTGTGTTATTTGACCCATAGATACTCATAACGGTTGTATATTATTTGAGAATTGCAGATTTGTAGCATTAGAAAATGTCCTTTTACATTAATGCATTTTAGATAGAATTCACTTTGTCTGGTATCAAGGTTACAATCACTATGTTTTTAGTTTCCATTAACCTGGTATACCTTTGTCCTTTAATTTTTAATCTTTCTCTGTTTTTGGTATCCTGTTGCATGTGGTGTATACTTGGGTCTTGCTTTGTGAGAAATCTTATTCTTTTAAGCCCAACTTTGAGAAACAAAGTCAGACTTTTTTTTTTTTTTTTGGCAGCCTAGTTTGGGGTTGGTTGACAGTATGTATTGTTGGGTGTTTACCATAAATTAAATGAGCTAAGTCTGCTATTCCAAAGTTTTGGTGACAATATATGTGAAGTTCATGATAAGATAAAAGCACTTTATTAGAGGGGTGCCTGGGTGGTGGCTCAGTTGGTTAAGCGTCTGACTTCGGCTCGGGTCATGATCTTGCAGTTTGGACTCTGCTGACAGCTCAGAGCCTGAGCCTGCTTCAGATTCTGTGTCTCCTCTTTCTGTCTCTCCCATGCTCATGCTCTGTCTCTCTCTAAACATTAAAAAAAAAAAACCACTTTATACACAAATATCATACCAGGGAAGGGTATTGAAATTAACAATATTTTAATTTTTTTTTTTTTTTTTACCCTTTCTGAGTATATCAAATTAAAGGAGATGCTGCTAGGTGAAAGAATAATTTATGTAATTAATAGTCATTTGTTGTCTTAGGAATGCTTTTTTGGACTTCTTCCTTGAAATTGAGAAGCTGAATACTTGTAATAAACACGTAACACTTCCTATTGTATGTCAGTAGTTTCTAGTTCTTTGCTTTCCACAAGTTACAAGAGGATCTAGTCAAGTTATCAGTTGTCATGTCATTAAAAGTAGTTTCTGATAGATCATAATATAAGTTGTGACACAAAATATGTATTGCTGTAACAAAACTCGGATGATTTACTTCTGCATGTGAGTAGCATTTCTCAGTGATTAAACCTAGGAAATTTTGAATTAAGAATAAAATTGAGAATCTATGTTCTTTTAGCAGTGAGGATTATTCTTTCTTATCCATCTCAGTAAGAAGCATATCCCTAAGATTATACTTTTTGTTTAAAAATTATTCATTGAAGTGTCTAATATTTATGTTCCATTAATTATCTGCTAACAACAATTGTAACAATGTCTCATTCCACAGATTTTTTTGAACATATATGCTTATGGTGACAGGAAATACAAACGTCTAGAAATTTTAATTAATATCCATATTTTTGATGCATAGGATTACAATAGAATGAGCCATAAAAGATTTCCAGGTATAAAGTTAACGGTAAAATTCCATGGAGAGAAAAGAATAACATGCAAGTTCAAGAAGGAAAAAAAATTTATAAAAATCTTGATATACTGAAGAGAATTTTTGTGCTTTTGAGGGTAGGTATCAACTTGTTAGGATATTTAGATTCCTTTGGGTACATTTAAAGGAATGACATAACACTTGTATTTTAAATTGCCAATATTACAGTAAACCAGAAACTATATTCTTTGCAAGTATTTAAGCTAATGAAAAATTTTAGGTGTGCTAATTAAAATTTTAGATGTAATAAAAATGTGCAAGAATACACATAGTTTTCAAAATTCCTTAATGGTGTGCTCACATTGAGTTTGAAGACCATTGATATAGATTTACTTGAAGAAAAGCTGAATTAGAGATGGCTGTTGTGGAATGCCCAGAAGTGGTGTATATTTTTATCTTGATTTTTACTTGGATTGTCAAACGTGGTGGTAGGATAAAATGGCTTGATAACTTAAAAAGTCTTGAACACAAATATAGCAGTCATAGTTAGTCTTTTGAGCTCAATCATACCCCAGAGTGAAATCTTATTTTTCTTCTATGGCATTGAATATAATTTTCCCATTTATAAATAATAAAATTGTATTCATCATCAGTATTTCTGGTATTATACAGGTAAAAATATTTATCTTGAACCATTAGAGGGCAGCATAAATTTATCTTTGGAATTAGCTTTCACAGTGTGTGAGTCACAGGCTTACTGTAAGCATGATTTAAATATGCTGAAGTTTTTTAGTTGAAACTAAAACTTCTCATTTGGAATTTTAACTAAAATCTCACATTTGGAATTATTTTAATACAATAAAAATGTGATAGTAATACACTTTTTTTTTTCCTTCTCTTACTTCCTCTGCTGCTGTTAAGGCCCTTATAAAGTTCGGAAAGTGGCACAATTTAATTCTAAACTTATTGTGTACCTTGATTTTCATCTAAAGAATTACTTAAGTAAGTTTTATAAGATGTTCTATGAAAAAAGGGATTTGAAGACAAATTTGGGAAATGCTGTACACTTTATCCGCTTAAAGATTCCTTAAAGGGGAGCCTGGGTGGCTCAGTCGAAGGTCCGACTTTGGCTTGGGTCGTGATCTCATGGTTCATGCTTTCGAGCTCGGTGTTGGGCTCTGTGCTGACAGCTCAGAGCCTGGAGCCTGCTTCGGAGTCTGTGTCTCCCTCTCTCTCTCTGCCTGTCCCCTGCTCATGCTCTGTTTCTCTTTCTCTCTCTCAAAAATAAATAAACATTAAAAAAAATAAATAAAGGTTCCTTAAAGATTCTTAAAGATGTCATACAGAAAACTGTGTATCTTAGTGGTTCCCAATCCTGGCAGAACATCAGGTTTTCCTAAAAACATTTAACCAGTCTGATGCCACACTCTATCTAGACTAATGAAATCAGAATTTCTGGTTGGGGAATTTGAACACCCGTGCTTTAAAAAGTTCCCCAGGTCATTCTAATGCCCAGCCATTGGAATACCAGTTGAAACACATATTACCCTTTATCAACATCAATGATTATTTTATGATACGCTAGTTTAAGTAGTCCTAGGACTTTTGAAAGAGTTAAACAAGAAGGTAAAAATGGTAGCTAACCACCATCCTAAGGAATAAGTTGTTCTGGATAGCCAAGTTTTCTAAATTGCTGAGGATTTACCTTTTTTTATAAGTCTTGTAACATAAATACATGGTATGTTCTTATGTCAGATACTCCTAGACATCAGTTTCTTGAGTACCCAAGTCTGCTTTTGTTACTTCCTAAATCATCCTTGACAATCTTGTCATATTATTTCTTGTTGCATGTCAGTGTGTCTTTGTGTAGCATTGCTTGCCCCTTGCCTCTTTAAGGCTCTTAAACTATTACCTTGAAAACTGATACTGAAGTTAGGATTGGAAGCAATGTAAGAATAACAAGGCTTTGAATTAGGCTTCAGGGTGATCCTAGAAGTGTGAAGTACATGAGCTTTATTTGGTTCATGGGCTTTTTGACTTCAGAATTTATTTTTTCCCTCATACATTTTAGATTTCTTCTGCATTTTAAGTAGAATGAAGTTGCCAGTTAGCTGAATATATGTTTGGTGAATATGTAATCACATAAAATATTTTGGCAATGAACAGAGATAACGATTGCCTTAATGAATTTCATAAATTACTTTCTCATACATTAAAGGAGAAAGAAAAGTTCATTTGTGCATGACTTCCCCCCTTTTGACCTTAGTTCTCTCTCTGTCTCTCTCTATCTTTCCCTGTTGGCTAAAAAAATGAAAACAAAAAACAGAGAAACTTACTTTCCAAAATGAGAAGGTTTGCATGCATATTCTAAAAAAAATTGCCAAGTTTGGTAATTTTTTATGTCATTTCTACAAAGGTGTTCCTTTATTGACTTGACCTTTTTATTTACTGTGGTTTTTTTTCTCATCTAGAATCTTTATGTACTTTCTCTCTCTCTCTCTCTCTCTCTCTCTTTCTCTGTGTGTATGTGTGTGTGTGTGTGTGTGGGGGGGGGTTAATTCCCTTGTTGTCCAGAGTCTCTTCTTAAGAGTCAAAAAGCAAACTTTATTTGTAGCTTTTTGATTTTTAGATGTAAAAATCTCAGTTCACTGATGTAAGAAAAAGAAAGAAGGAAAATAAAAAAAGGTAAGACTACATGACATTTTTCTTTGGGGAAAAACCCATATAGTTGTGGATTAAAAGTCAACAGAGATAGAGGTTGGTTCCTCATAAAATATTTTTTAACATTACTGTCTGAAGTATAGGCAGTAAATCACTCAACACTAAAAGAACAAGCAATTCAATAGAAAATGAGCAAAGGACATGAAGAGACATTTCACCAAAGAAGGCATACGGGTGATTAAAAAATAATGAAAAAATGTCCAACATTCCTAGCCATAAGGCAAATGTAAATTAGGATCATGATGATGTATTACTACTCACCTACTAGAATGATGAAAATTAAAAATAATGACGACAACAAATGCTGGTAAGGATGAAGAGAAACTGGATATCTCAAACATTTCTAGTTGTGATGCAAAATGGCTCAGCTACTCTGGAAAATGGTTTGGCAGTTTCCTATAAAACTAAACATACATTTACTATGTGACCTGGCTATCACACTTTTGAGCATCTCTCCCAGAGAAATGAAAATTTATGTTCATGTAAAAACTGTATGAACATTTGCATAGTTTTTACATGAACATAAATAGGCACTGCTTTAGTTTCAGCTCACAAATTTTATATATTTAATTTTCATTCAGTTCAGTGTATTTAAAAAATTTCTCTTGATACTTCTTTCTTCACCTATGCATTATTTTAGAAGTATATTGTCTACCTTCCAAGTGTGTGGAGATTTTTCCATTAATTTCTGTTCATGCTTATTATTATTATTATTTATTTATTTTTAATGTTTTTTTTTTTTATTTAAAAAAAATTTTTTTTTCAACATTTATTTATTTTTGGGACAGAGAGAGACAGAGCATGAACGGGGGAGGGGCAGAGAGAGAGGGAGACACAGAATCGGAAACAGGCTCCAGGCTCTGAGCCATCAGCCCAGAGCCCGACGCGGGGCTCGAACTCACGGACTGCGAGATTGTGACCTGGCTGAAGTCGGACGCTTAACCGACTGCGCCACCCAGGCGCCCCTTAATGTTTATTTTGAGAGAGATTGAGTGTGCGCATGAGTGAGGGAGGGGCAGAGAGAGAGAGAGAGAGAAAGAGAATTCCAAGCAGGCTCTGCACTGTCAGCACATAGCCTGGTGTGAGGCTTGATCCCATGAATCATGAGATTACGACCTGAGCTGAAATGAAGAGTTGGATGCTTAACCAACTGAGCCACCTAGGGGTCCCCTGTTGTTCATATTTAGTCTGATTCCATTGTGGTCAGAGAACACACTGTGTGCTTTCACTTCATTTAAATTTGTTGTGATTGGTTTTATGGCTCAAGATATGGTCTGTCTTGGTATATGTTCCATGGGTACTTGAAAGGAGTGTGTATTCTGCCATTGTTGGTACAGTGTTTTATAAATATTGATTGGGTTCTGTTAGTAAATAGTGTTGTTAAGTTTGTCTACATCTTTGCTGATTTTCTGTCTGGTTGTTCTGTGAGTTGTGAGAAGTATATTGAAGTCTCCAAATAAAATTGTGGATTTGCCTATTTCTCTTTCAATTCTGTCAGTTTTGCTTTACATATTTTGCAGCTCTGTTAGGTAGAATCTCATTTAGGATTGCTATGTTGCCTTGGTGGATTGACCTTTTTATCCTTATGTTTATGTTCCTTTTTGTTTTTGGTAATTTTCTTTGCTCCTAAATCTACCCTGTCTGATATTAAAATAGCCAATACTGCTTTATTTTGATTAATGCTTAAATTGTACATTTTTCCATCCTTTTACTCTCTACTTATAATCTTATATTTTATGTTTTTTTTTTTATGTTTATTTTTGAGAGAGAAAGACAGAGCATGAGCGGGGGGCGGGGTGGGGGGGAAGCACAGAGAGAGGGAGACACAGAATCTGAAGCAGGCTCCAGGCTCTGAGCTGTCAGCACAGAGTCCAAAGTGGGGCTTGAACTCATGAACTACAAGATCATGACCTGAGCCAAAGTCGGATGCTTAATCGACTGAGTCACCCAGGCTCCCGTATGTGAGTTTTTATAGACAGCATATGTGTGGGTCATGTTTTCAAGTTCACTTTGCCAGTCTCTATCTTTTGGTTGGAATATTTTGACCGTTTACATTTAATATAATTATTAGTGCATTAGGGCTTCAGTCTACCATTTTATTTTTTATTTAATTTTATTTCACTTATTTCTGTTTTTCCTTTGTCTTCTTTTCCTACCTTTTTGTGGGTTAATTGTATTTTTTTTAGAATTCCATTTTGACTTATTGAGGCTTCCAGGGTATATCTCTTTAAAAAAGCAAACACTTGCTCTAGGTATTATATTATACATATATAATCTATTAGTCTGTTGGTGTTTACATTTTGTCAGTACGAGTAATGTTAGAGACCTTAACCTCCCTTTAAGTTCTTTATCCTCTTTCATTATGTTATGTTATTGTCTTAAATATTTTCTCTACATACTTCGAAAGCCCTATCAGCCAATGTTATGATTTTTGCTTCAGATATCAAATATAATATAGAAACCACAAGAGGCAAAATAAAATTTCCTGTGTGCCCATAGTTTTCCATCATTCTATTTTCCTTTCAGATGTTCCAAGATCCTTTTTTTTTTCATTTCAAGAACTTTGTTTCTGTTCTTTTAGAGTAGGTCCACTGGCAATAAAGTCTTCTAGTTTTCTTTTCTCTGAAAATACCTTCATTTCTGAAGGATAAGTTTATTGGTATAGAATTTTTTATTGACTTTTTTTTTTTTCTGAGCACAGGATAAACGTTATGTCATTTTCTTCTGGCCTTCATGGTGTTTGATGTGATATCCATTGTCATTCAAATTACTTTTCCTTTATCAGTAAGATATGGTAAGGTGTCATTTCTCTCTTGTGGCTTTCTTTTTTTTTTTTTTTTTAATTTTTTTCAACGTTTTTTATTTATTTTTGGGACAGAGAGAGACAGAGCATGAACGGGGGAGGGGCAGAGAGAGAGGGAGACACAGAATCGGAAACAGGCTCCAGGCTCTGAGCTATCAGCCCAGAGCCCGACGCGGGGCTCGATCTCACGGACCGCGAGATCGTGACCTGGCTGAAGTCGGACGCTTAACCGACTGCGCCACCCAGGCACCCCTCTCTTGTGGCTTTCAAGATTCTTCTTGGTCTGAATTTCTTTGGGCGAATCCTATTTGGGATTTAAATTTTTATAACTTTTGACAAATATGATAAATTTTCAGCCATTATTTTGGGGGGATTATTTTCAGCCTTATATGATTTTTTTCTCTTCTTCTGAGACAGCAGTTACACAAATGTTAGATCTTTTGTGATAGCCCTGTAGTTCTCTGAGATTTTGTTCATCCTTTTCCCCCTGCAGATTGTCTCTCTATTATTCATATTGGAGAATTCATATTGTTCTATTTTCACATTCATTGATTCTTATCTCTTTCATCTATATTCTGCTGTTGAGCCCATCCAGTGAATATTTCATTTTGGTTATTGTATTTTTTCAGTTCTAAAATTTCCATTTGATTATTTTTTCTAGGACTACCTGTTTCTTTGCTGAGACTTTCTACTTTTTCATTTGTTTCAAGTGCATTTGTAATTGTTTATTGAAGTATTTTTATGGTGGCTACTGTGAAATATTTGTCAGATAATTCCATCTGTATCATCTTGATTTGGTAACTGGTGATTGTCTTTTCTCATTAAAGTTGAGATTTTCCTGGTTCTTGGTATGATGAATGATTTTAATAGAATCTAGACACTGTGGATATTATGAATCTGTGGATCTTATTTTTATAGGCTTCTTCTGATACTGCAACAACAGGAGAATGAGGAATCTATCATGTTAATGCTAGGTCTGGGTGGAAATTCAGGTTCTGCACTTTGCCTTATTGACAACTTGTAGCTTCACTTGACCTTCTCTGACACCACTCTACCAGGGGAAAGGAACTTTTCCTTATAGCTGGGGGAAGATGGGAGTCTAGGCTCCTTACTTAACTTTTGCTGACAGAACTCCAGATGGAGTTGCAGCTTTTTGTGTGATGTATTGTTGGAGTAGGGCAGTTATTGCATGGAAGTTTTCTGTCCTGCATAATTTCTCTTTTCCTGGTCCTTTTGCTAAAGAGAATAAACTTGCCTTGTTTTCTTTTTTGTTTGTTTGTTTGTTTGTTTGTTTGTTTTATCTGCACACATTGATGCTTTCAGGCTGCTGGCTTCTATAGCACCCAACTCAGGATATAATAGGTCAAGAGAAATCACAGGGAACTCACCACTCTGTTGTTCCTTTGGTCTTAAGTTCTCTAGCTAGTCTCTTTCCAACTTGCAAAATTTTCTTATGTTGCTTTTTTTTTTTCTAATTGTTTTTCAATGTTTATTTATCTTTGAGAGAGACAGAGACAGAGCATGAGCAGGAGGTGCAGAGAGAGGGAGAGACAGACTCCAAAGCAGGCTCCAGCCTCTGAGCTGTCAGCAGATAGCCCGATGCGGGACTTGAGCTCAAAAACTGTGAGATCATGACCTGAGCCGAAGTCAGGACGCTTAACTGACTAAGCCACCCAGGCACCCCTCTTATGTTTATTATACATAAATGACCTGAAATTTAGTTGTACTTAGCAGTAGGAATGGGGAGAATTATTTCTGTTCTGTTTTGTCCTAGGACCATCCTTATTTCCTCTTATGTGTATAAATTTTGGTTAGATTTTAAGAGTAAAACATTGTTTATAGTTAATTTGATATTTCAGTAAAGAGATGTTTAAAAAAATTTTAAAGAGTGAGATTATTTACCTATTTATTTATTTATTTATTTCATTTATTGTTGGAGAGAGAGAGAGAGAGAGAGAGAGAATGCATGAGTGGAGGAAAGGGACAGAGGGAGAGGGAGAGAGAATCTTAAGCAGGCTCCATGTTTAGTGTGGAGACTGATGTGGGTCTCAATCCCACAGCCCTGGAATCATGACTTGAGCTAAAATCAATAGTCAGATGCTCAACTGACTGAGCCACCAGGGCACCCCTATATTTGTATTTTATTGATGGAAAAAATTTCACAAAAGATTTTTGAATCCGGACTACCAAAAGTGGAAAAGAGAAGTGTCAGAATCTGTGTTTACTGAAAAAAAAAAATTATAGGAAGTATAATAAAATGTATACTGCAAAATCTGTGTCCAGTTTTGCATTTTGCCTTCTTAGCTGTTCACTGTCTTCCTACTTTCTAGGACAAGCACATACAAACCTTTGGTTTAAAGAATTGTCTACAGTCTTATCTCCCCAAATACTACTACTACTATTCCCCTTTCACTTTAAAAATGTATCACAAGAATTTTCCTGTAACTAAATGTACTTGCATGGTATTCCACTGAAGTAATACACCATAATGTATTGTTATTTTTGTTGTGGAGTTTGTTGCTAGTCATCATGAAATAACAGGCAGTAGCACAAATAACAAACATGGGGATGTTACAGAGGTTTCACAAGTTTTCAAACATGGTAGTAGTTTAATGTCTGTAGCTACCATTTCTTTTTAGAGAGTATAAAAAGAAAGCTATTTGGGACATTGATCCTGCTTGGTGTGGGGTTCACTGGATTTCCCACTTTTAGACTTACACTATCAAAGACTGTAGGGACCTCTTCCTCTCTGTCTGCAGCCTCCTAGCCTGAAGCTACTGTTAGGGTTAAACCCTAGACACATGTATCATTTGTCTTCAGTGGACATTTGACATTTAAGAGGACATCCATATGTAGACATAATGTTCTCCATCACCCATCCTCTGGCACCCTAGGAATGTTAATTCCCTGACGTGGGAATCAGATGCAAGTGATTTCTTTTCTTTGTGTGTGTAATATATACATGGGAAGCAGTATTCATTGGAGTACTACGTACACAGGATTAGGCTCTTCACCAAGTTTAAGACACAAAGGATATAGTTACCTCGTATGGAGAATGTTTCATTAGAATTTTCTGTCTACATGGAGGAGTTTTCAGGTGTCTGGCTTTTACCAATAGGTAGAGATAACTGCCATTTACTGAGATGTGGAGGAATGGAGGAGACAGACTTGGAGTGGGAATTAGGACTTCAGCATAAACACGTAAGGCATCCAAAGGAGCTGTCAAGTGTGTGTTTGACATAGAAGACTGGACCTCAGAGGAGAGATCTAAATTAGAGAGGTAAACGCAGGAGCTGACTGCATAATCAGTGCCCCACAAGTCCCTGCTCTACCAGGCCTCTCATTACCTCTCTGATTTCATCTACTCTCCCCACCATGCCAACTCTGCTCCAGCCACCTTGGCCATATTTTCCAAATGAGTCATCCATACTCATATTTTAGAGTTATATTTATTTTGTATTCCCTCTTTATTAAAGTCTGTTGAAATCTTTTCAGTCATGCCCCTTTTATGCCACTCTAGTTAAAAATGCACCCCACCTCCTCACTCTGACATTCCTAGTTTCTTGCCCTGCTTTTTCCTCTGTACCAGTTAGTGTTATCTGTACTAGCTTTGTGTGGCTGTAGTATGTAAAACAAAGAGGAGCAATGCTGCTAAGCTGGAGAGGGTAGGCAAAGGTTAGATCCTCCAGGGCTCTCCTAAAGACCAGTAGGAGATGCAGATTTTTAAGGAGGAGGAAATGTGGCCACTTGTGCATTGAGAGGCAATAGAAGGGTAAGAGTGGTTATGGCTAGATCAAGTCGGAGACAATTGCATTAGAATAAAAACAAAAGGAAAAGGAAAACGTTTAATGATCCAAGCACGTTGCTAGGTTGAAGGAATAAGGGTGGTAGAGAATGATTCTGTCTCCCACTTAAGGAATTGAATCTGGAAGGTTAGAAAGATGATTTCAATCTAAGTACTCTGAAAGAGGAAGGTCAGAGTATTCTGGGAGCAGATGGTTCTGATTTTGTTTTTAGACAGTTCAGATTTGTAAACCTGAATTTAGTATTTGAACAGCTTTCATGGAATTACTACTTAGAAATAGTCTCATAGTTTTAAAATTTAGAACCTAGGGGACGTTAATAAGGAAGTACTGCTTAAACAAAGTAATTGAGTGAGCTTTGAGAGCACTAAATCAGATCAAAGGATTTATTTACTGTAGGACTTCTCCAAGAACTCATGATCTGTCCTAGAAATGTGTATAATGTGTATCATTTCCCAAAGTTGTTTGGCCATGGATCCTGTTAAGTTCATGAATCGTCTGTGGATACAGAACAGACTTTAGGGAACGCTAGCTTCGTGATTTGCTCAAGATCTTAACAATTAGCTAAAAGTAAGTTACCATAGGGGCGCCTGGGTGGCTCAGTCGGTTAAGTGTCAGACTTTGGCTCAGGTCATGATCTCGCAGTTTGTGAGTTCGAACCCTGTGTCTGGCTCTGTGCTGACAGCTCAGAGCCTGGAGCCTGCTTGGGATTCTGTGTCTCCCTCTCATTCTGCCCCTCCCCTACTCACGCCTCTGTCTCTTTCTTTCTGCCTCTTTCTCTCTAAAGTAAAAAAAAAAAAAAAAATTAAAAAAAAGTAAGTTACCATAACACAATTTCCTTGACTGTGTCCTATGATTTTTCTAAGACATTTTAGTGTTACACATAGAACATCAGGAAGTATGAAACTGCCAGTATTCTTGTGGCCAAATTTTAATACTATCTTATATGTGGGGTGAATGAAATTCATAGTTTGGCATAAATATAGGTAATAATCCTGTATACTCCAAGGGACAAATCTTATACAGAATCTATGTGAAATTTGTGACCCATGAATGTGTAATGAAATAACACTTCACCGTCTCTTTAAAACCTCTTTTTTGTGGCTTTGAAATATTAAGAATACTTCATTTTAGCTTTCTTAGCTTTGGTTCAGTCATTATTTTGGCAGATAATGCTATTTTAGAACTTAGTATATTGCAAAAATAATGGTATAGTAAAAATGTGACATTATTTATATTCTATTATTAAAAAGAGCATTTAGAAAGTATTACTAATAAGCACTTTTCGTATAACTCTAGATCAAGGGTTGGCACACTACAGCTCCTGGGGCCAAATCCAACCTGCTGCCTGTTTTTGTATATTCCACAATCTAAGGTTCTACTTTTAAAAATCGTTGAAACAAATCAACAGAATAATAATATCTTGTGATGTGTGAAAATTATATGAAATTTAGATTTCAGTAACCATAAATAAAGTTTTACTGGAGTACAGCCATACTCCTTCATTTATGTACTGTCTATGGCTCCTTTCACACTATAACAGCAGTGTTGAGTAGGTGTGACAGAAACCGTATGGCCTGCAAAGTCTGAAATATTTACTATCTGGCTCTTTTTAGAACAAGTTTGCAGACCTTGGTCTAGATTAATGGGTAATAGAGTTTATGGGGTTATTTTATAAGTTTGAATATATGAAATACAGGGAACTGTGTTTTATGTATATCCAATTCTCTAAATAAATATTTTCTAACAATTTCCATTAATTTTTCCCTGCTGGTTCTCTTCTTCATTTCTTTTCTCTGCTATAAGATACATGTTTTATTTCAATTTCAATTAATTTCCTTCCTTTTTGCATTTGATCAGTAAAACAGTATATAGTGTCCTATGTTGTGACAGGAAGCACATGGATTTGAGGAGCGTTTGTAGAGTAATCAGAAATTTGGAATAATTGTATGTTTTCTCCATATACTTGATTTGTGGGGAAAACTTTTATATTTGAAGTTGACTTTGATTAAAGTTTTTTTTTTTTTAAATAATGATTTCAAATGATCATATAAGCAGCAGAATAGTACCCTTATTGGATTTAGCTGACCCAAGGAATCAGTAATTGATTTTTTTCCCTAACACAACTAGAGTGAATAGACTACTTCACCTCTGATTTGAATGTTGCTACTAGTTTAATTTTAAGATTCTATTATATATTCTGTTCAGTAGCCCTCTTGTTGTCTCTTAAGACAATTCATTTCATTTTTTTGTTTCCAAATACAGGAATGGTTTTGCAGATGAATTTATTTCTTTTTATAAATTTTATGGTTTGGTAGAAGTAAAAGTAATGTATGCCTTGTTCTAAGTTATGTAAAATATGAAGTTAGGAAGTAGCTTGAGATATGTAAATACCGCTAACGTGCTTCAACATGTCCTTTTCAATACAATATTTAGTTTCATTTGTGATACAGAAATTTATTTTCATCCTGGTCATCTGAGGTTGTAGAGAATAGGTACTAGGAATGGCTCATTAATCCCTCACTATTAACACTTCACTTATGAGGAAGAAAACTAGCTGAATGTACCTAGGCTTCCATATTTTTCATTTTAGCATCTTATTGCTTTCACAGATTTTTTCATAATAAATGCTCCTTGTTATTACAGATGAAACTAGGATCATATCCTCCCTTCAAAGAGGGAGGGCATAGAAACATTATTCACAGTGTCCATGATTAAAGAATTTCTGAGTATTCACTAATTGTGGTCTTACTCCTTTGTTGGTGTAGGTATAAAGATAAATTGATTAAAATACAGTATTAAAGTAGATTGGTAAGTGGATTTAAAACTCAGAGGAATCCAAAACCTACAGGAAATAGTAAAATTCATGTCATCACATAGAAAAGATTTTCTATATTAAACTGTAACACCAAGATGGATACATTGTAAATAATATCGCTTGAACTTTATGTAAAAAGAGTTTGAAATTCTACTTTTTTTTTTTTTTGCACCAGAATAACAGTTAAAATTTATATCAACTTTTAGGAATTAAACAACATATTGTGGTATTTTCTTTTGGAAATCATTTGTATGTTCAACAAATACTTTTTGTGTGCTCAGAGGTGGTTAATTTCATTCCATTTGCCCAGGAATGTCACAGGTACCCAAATGAAGAGTTTTTAAAATAAATAAGCTATGAGATATTTAAGAATACTTTGAAAAATATTAAGTCTAGAATTTTAGTGGATGTAACTGTGTTAAACTTCCAGTGAAAATAAGATAAAAATAGAGAGGGATGCAAACCATAAGAGACTCTTATACAGAGAACAAACTGAGGGCTGCTGGAGGGGGCAGGTGCAGTGATGGGCTAAATGGGTGATTAGCAATAAAGAGGGAACTTGTTGGGATGAGCACTGGGTGTTATATGTAAGTGATGAATCACTAAATTCTACTCCTGAAACCATTATTACACTATATGTTAACTTAGATTTAAATTCAAAAAATTGCAATTATATTTGAAGCTACTCTGATGGACTAAATCTTTTTTAAAAATAGTATTTCAAAGGACTCAAGTAGTATTTTTACTGTATATAGTTGGCTTAATTAATCAAAAAGTGATTAAAATATCAGTACCTGCAATACTATTCTCCCTTGGGATAGAATAGCTGTTACTTGAAAAAAGAGGAGAATCTTTTTCTTTTCTTTTTATTTATTATTATTTTTTAATGTTTATTTTTGAGAGAAAGAGAGAGAGAGAGACACAGTGTGTGTGTGTGTGTGTGTGTGTGTGTGTGTGTGTGTGTGTGGGAGGGGCAGAGAGAGATGGAAACACAACTTATATTCTATATATATTCTATATATATTCTATTCTCTCTCTATATTTATATTCCATATAGTACACAATTTTAAAAACTTGAATGTTATGCCACCCCTGCATTCCAGTACCTATTCTGCCCTTGCTAGTTTCATGTGTATCCTTTTAGGATATTCTCTAGCTGTATGTACTTTACGTATCATTCTGTAATAATCTCCTCAATCTCTTTTTTTTAAGTTTTTATTTATTTTAGAGAGAGAGTGAGAGCAAGCAGGGGAGGGGCACAGAGAGAGAGAGGGTGGGGGTGGGGGGAGAGGGAGAGAGGGAATCCGAAGCAGGCTCCCCACTGCCAGCATGGAGCCCATTGTGGAGCTTGAACCCACGAATTGTGAGATCATGACCTGAGCTGAAATCAAGAGTTGGATACTTAACTGACTGAGCTACCCAGGCACCCTCAATCTCTTTTTTAAATTTGAAATATGCCTTAAAAGATCATTCTGTATTAAAAAAAATTTTTTTAATGTTTAATTTTGAGAGAGAGAGAGTGCAGGTGGGGAAGGAGTAGAGAGAGGGAGACAGAATCCAAAGCAGTCTCCACTGTCAGCACAAAGCCAGATGTGGGGCTGGAACCCACGAACCATGAGAACATGACCTGGGCTGAAACCAAGAGTCAGACACTTAACCGACTGAGCCACCCAGGTACCCCATAGGTCATTCCATATTAGTATATAAAGAGCTACATCATCTTTTCTAACTTCAGTATGAAAATTCAGGAACCTATAACAATATAGGTCTATTTAATGCCTCAGCACATCTGTTATACTGTAGTTGTCATTTGTTTACATACATTATGAACCTCATAATGTCATAATTTTGGCTTAGTCTATATGTCTTAAAGAAAATAAAGGAAAAAATAGTCTTTCATAAATATTCACAAATTTACCATACCTCATACATCTGTTCCTATCTGAAGAGGTAGGTTTCCATCTAGCTTTACTTCCCTTCAGCCAAACATCCTTTAGAATTTCTGGTAGTATAAGTCTGCTGGCAATGGATTCTTTTAATTTTCATTAAGTGAAAATATCTTTATTTTGCCTTCATTTTTGAAGGATATTTTCAATGAATATAGAATTCTAAGTTTTCAGGTTTTTTTACTTACAGCACTTTAAAGATTTTCCAGTGTCATAATATGTCTTAGGTCTTATGGCCTCTTTTTTTTTTTTTTTTTTTCTCATGAGAGGTCAGCCATTTAATAAATAAGTAAATATAAATAAATACCTTAACTCACCAAAAAAAGGGAAGTCAACCATTATTGGAATTTTTGTTCCCTTCATGCAATGTCATTTTGGCTTTTAGCAGTTCAAGTATAATGTGCCTTTGTGGTTTCCTTTATAGTAACGTAGCTCACTGAACTTACTGACTTTGTAAGCATGTCTTTAACCAAAAGATTTTTTTTAGCCTTTATATCTTTTAATATTTTTCTGCCTTCTTTTTTTCCACTTCTCTCCATCTGTTAGACTTTTTAATATTATCTCACAGGTCCCTAAGGCTCCATTCATTTTTTTCAATCTTTTTCCCTCTCTGTCCTTTGGTTTGTATAATTTCTATTGATTAACCTTGACTCCTTTGTCATCCTCTTTCTGTTATTATGCCTAGCTAGTGAATTTAAAATTGGAATATATTTAGTTGTCTCTAGCCATATATATGGCTAGAATTTCCATTTAGCCTTTCATTTTGTAGTTTCTGTTCTCTGATAAGATTTCCCGTACATTTATTCATTAAGAGCATATATTCTTTTATATTTTTGAGCACAGTGTAGCTGTTTGCTAATTCTAACATCTGGGTCATTTCAGGGTTGCATCTGTTGATTGTCTTTTATCATGAGAATGGATC
>NW_024412406.1:11332654-11366565 GCF_014898765.1 Herpailurus yagouaroundi
TCACAGATTTGTGTAAGTCAGCTGATTTTACTGTGTAGCCAAGGATGAACACTGTAGATTTAGTCTGTCCTCAGTATATCGTGCAGCTGCCTCAAGGTCATTGGTCATGCCAAACGTTGAAAATTACCTGGAGCCAACGGTAACTAGGTGCATCCACTCTTAGCCCTTCCCCAGTCAGATCCCACATGCATCTGTTTACTTTTTTTTTTTTTAACAAACTAACACAACATGTTTATTTGTGTACGAAGCATTTCCCCAACCTTTTAACATGAAATCACATCTATGTGATTAACATCTACGGCAGTATATCCCCAAAGTAATATGCATACCTGGATTAATTCTAGACATTTATGTAAAATAAATATGAAAATTTATACTTTAATAGTTACGGATTTGTTTAATCGTATAAAGATGACTTAAACATCAAATTTATCTTTTCACAGACATTGCTATATCTGAGACAGAGTTAAAAAGAATTTCATCTTGCCCATCCTTTTATTTTGGACTCCCCCTGCTCCTGCAAGCTAAGAGCCTGGTCCTTGCTGGTCCAGTCTTCCCCCTCCTAATCTTACTCTTGCATCGAGAGGGCCGTCGTAAGGCAGTGTACCGGTAGTCAGTCTACCTTCATTTGCAGTCTGGCTCCACCTACACCAAGTTGTGTAACCTCTCTGTTCTTCAGTTTCCTCAGCTATAAAAATGGGAATAATAGCAGTATTTACCACTTAGGGCTACTGTGAGAATTCGATGAGTTGCTGTTTGTGCAGTACTGGAATATAGCAAGCTCAGTGTGAGCTGTTATTACTCTCAGTTCACAGCCATGAGTTGGACTCCTTTTAAGTGCTAGGTATCATGCCACATACAAGACACGAGGGCTACAGTGAATAAGACTCCCTTTTCCCTGTGCATGAGCAGAAAGCAGTCCCTTCACAGCCTTCCTAGAGCACTGCTCCCAGAATAGTATGTGAGTCATTTACTCTAAACTGTTTGCTTTATTAAAGAAAGTATATGGTCTAATACAACATTCACAGACATTTGCAGCGGGTCCTGCCTTTCTTAGACTCAGGAAGTAAAAGAATACCCTTATTTTGATTTTATTAGAATTACATTTTGATAAAACAAGAGCCAAATGACAACTAAGATTATAAGTTTAGCTCTTCATTTAGTTGACTTCATCGTAAGTTCACCAGCACTGAAGTGTTCAGTTTCTGGACAGAATTTCTTATGCATGTACGGAATGATTTTGCTTCCTGAGAGATCACCATGGTCATGCTCTTGTCAGTCTCGATCACTCTTCCTGCTTCGGCATTCTCAGGGTCTTGCAGTCTCAGGTTACATTGCGGATTTGTCTTCTTGTCTCAAAGAAGTGTCATCCTCTGCAAATAAGGTTGTAGAGTCTTATTTACAAGGCTTTCTTTTGTTCTCTTGAGTGACTTTTTAAGGAGAATAACAAAAAGAATAATAAAAATTTGCTCAAGATGCATTCTTACTTTACTCCCATGTGGGTCTCAAATTTTCGGAATTCTCTATGTTGCTTCCTCAAATACTTCTGGAGCCTTATACACACTAGGTTTGAATGACTTTTTGATTTTGCTTGACATCCTTTCTTTAAGAATATATGGAAGGCTTTCTCCAAATCAATAAAGGCAGCAAGAGGTTTTTTACTGTACTGAACTTACTAGTTGTCTACATATCTCATTTTAGAACAAAAATAAAACTATCTTGTGTTCTTACCTTCCCTAAATCCAAGTAAATTCTTTATGCTGAGTTTCAGTAGTCTAATGTAATGTAATAAAACAATCTTAATATCATCAAGTATTTTTCACCCTTGTTTGCTTGCACACTTTTCTCTCTCTTTTTCTCATCTCTCCTCTCTCATTGAGATAAAAATAAGCAACTTCAACTGTCTCACTATTCTCTTTTACCTTTGGGTCAGGTTTAGAATCTTAGGCCGTGATGTTTGGACTGTGTGATTATCTCAGGTATTATTCTCATCATGGCTTATTGCTTTCGCAGTTCGAGTTTCCTGGGAGCTTATTATTCATTAATTTCCCAGGCTTTTTCTTGGCCTCAGTTAGCAGAACCTTGACCCACTTGTTTTCTTTATTTCCTTATTATTTGTTGCCATTCTCACATTCTCTGGTCAAGATGCACTTCTTCAAAGATAAATGACCTTACTAGACACCTGCACTGTGGTTGACTGACAGGTCATAAAATAGTCTACAGAGATAGAACGTAACCTGAAACTGAAATAAATGTCCTTTAAGACATAAAGAGAATTTAAAAAGTTAAAGTTAACATTACTCATTATTTTACATTTAATTTATATAAAAGTTTATTTAGTTGGTTTATACTGGTTTTCTTTTTTAAAAATATTTATTTGTGGGGGGAGCGCAGAGCTCATGTGCACACATGCGCACAGGGCAGAGAGGAGAGACAGAATCTAAAGCAAACTCCCCACTGTCAAGGCAGAGCCTAATGTGTGGCTTGAACTCACAAACCAGGAGATCATGACCTGGGCTGAGATCAAGAGTCCGACACTCAACTGACTGAGCCACCCAGGGGCCCCTTACTGGTTTTCTTGATATCTGAACTTATCAAGGTATTTTCTGAACACTGCCTGATCTTTTGCAGTGCGTTGGCTTCTTGAATGATTGATGAGCCAAATGTTAGTTTTCCTAGGGAGCATGAAGTGGTCTCTCTGGGGTGATATAAGCACTGACCACAAATGCCACCAAGCATGGCAATTGAAAGGCTAGGGATTGGCTAGCATTACTGTGGCCCTTTCCTGGACCTCTCCCAAGCAGACAGTAGTAGAGCTAGTGGCATTGCCCCTAGGTTTGAGGAGCTGGTAACAAAGCCCCTAGGTTCTTTACAGGGAATAATAAAAAGCAGGAGAGGTGCTGAAGCATCATGGAAACATTGTGGGATGTTTAAGAAGGATGATGGATTTGTTGCCAAGGAAGAAGGAAGGCAAACAATCAGGATTTCCTACTATGATCTGACACAGTGTATAACTTGTCCAGGTTTACACGGCCAGTGAAGGACTGAGCTGTCCCTCCAACCCATGATTATATGTTTTCCAGGCTTATGCTTTTTTTGCTGTGCTGTGCTAACTCATGTGAACATCTGCTCTTTGGGAATAATAGGATATCATGACAGACTTATTTAAGAATATTCTTAAGAGCTATTTTGCTCACTGGAAAGAGTTTGCAGTGTGAGTAAAATGCATTCTCTAATTTATATTGTTAAGAGGAATCATAATCAGAGGTCAGAACTGTTAGCCTGTCATACTAAGTATTACTCAACCTATTTCCATGCATGGTAGTCAGACTGCCTGTCAGTGTCATGTTTTTACCAGTATTGTCTTGTTGCCATGATTTTGCCTCAGGTACAGGTATTTTGCCACAGGCAAAGACAAAGAGGTTTTGATGTTCTTAGCTTAGTGTACGTCCTGGAATAAGATAGTTCAGACTGACTTATTGATAAAAAGCATACCTAGATTATCTGCAGCAATACAGGAAAAGGAGAGCATAGATAATTGCAATCCAGATAGTATTCCCCAGAGGATTTGTGCAGGAAAAAAAATAAATTACTTTAAATTACTTTAAATTACTTAGCATTACCTCAAAGTAATTGTAGTTAAAAAAGTAGAAGAGTTTTCTAAAAGTCCCAGGTACTCTTTTATTTTGGCAAAAGTTACTTTTTATACTGCAAAAGGATCCAGGTAGTTGATCAGGTCCTTTTCCCCATTTCTTTGAAAAGTAGTATTGAGTCAGACAATGGTATTGGCCCCAAATGATCTGTATAATTCCAATTAATCGTCTGGTATGGATTATAATAAAATGTCAAGTGTATTACCAGTAGCAGAAGGTATTTTTAAAATCCTTAAAAGAGGGGCGCCTGGGTGGCGCACTCGGTTAAGCGTCCGACTTCAGCTCAGGTCACGATCTCACGGTCTGTGAGTTTGAGCCCCGAGTCAGGCTCTGGGCTGATGGCTCAGAGCCTGGAGCCTGTTTCCGATTCTGTCTCCCTCTCTCTCTGCCCCTCCCCCGTTCATGCTCTGTCTCTCTCTGTCCCAAAAAAAATACGTAAACATTAAAAAAAAAATTAAAAAAAAAAGTCCTTAAAAGATGATTATCAATAATTTGAGACTGCTTGTATCACTTGAATCTGACAGCATATTTCCATGTGGCAATTCTAGCTAATAAATTATGTTTGCACTCTCAGCTTCTATGGAAGTCACCCAAAATTCTGCATTTTAAAAAAATGATTGTGCGAATATGAAACAAATGATTACCCATTTGTTTAATCCATATGTTTAATTTTAATTGCAGGTGAGAGGATAAAATGTAGTTTATAAGTAATTAAGTGTATCTATTCCTTGGCACTTAGATGTTTAATTATGAATTTTATGATGTGTCGGAGCCAACATTTTCTTACAGAAATACAACTCAAGATTTAATATTGGGCAACAGTGGGAAAATGGGATTTAGTATGAAAATATTTGCTTTATGTAAACCTTTTTATGAATGTAGCTAATGCATAAGTGAAGTCAAGCTGTAAAAACAATTAGCTGGGAAAATGCCAAGTTAAGTTTTTTATATTCCAATGAATATCTGTTAACTACACATTATTTATGCAAATGTACGACTAGATTTACTTAGATTCAGGTAAAAAAGACTAAGTACTAGAAGTATGCAATAAGTATAATTACCATTTACATCTCCAAACAAAGCACATTAATCTTTCTGCAGCACCGCTGATGTAATGTCTCCTTACTTTTGGGAGTATTTGAAGTGGGCAAGCATCCAAAGTTGATAGTGAATTCTGATCAGCAAAGGCACTGGAATAGATGTCTGGGCTGGACATTGTAACAAAGCGAGCCATTTCTAAAGCTCTTGGAAGATTCTACACAATCATCCATTGGAATCTCTTATTCTAGACATTACCAAAAAACCAATTTATTCAAAAAGAGTGTGAAACTTCTCCTAAAAATATAATCTGATATATTTGTGGGTTTTTTTTTTTTTCATTTAAACTTCTTAAAAGCATGTTCTTTGGGGCTTAAGTTAATGAGGAAACAGAGGATTTAAAATATTTTCTGGAACCATTTTGTTGTTGAAAAGACTTGACAGATTCTTTGCACTAGTTTTCAAAGAACATTCTCAGACAACCCGTAACCAAAGATGATCTATTGATAGAATTAGATAATGAGAATCTTCTTACAAGTCAAAGAAAAAATAAGCCATATTTTCTGTAATTTTCTCAAAGTTGTTTTTTAAATCATTTGATCCCCTACACCCATAATTTCCTTAAATTTAGGACTCTGCCACTAGACTACTAGCACGTAGTATTTAGTGAAGACATATTAAAAACTTGAAATTTCTTTAAAACATTTTACTAATGTTTTTTGTAGTTCACAGAGCACTTCATATGCGCACACACATATATATCTAACTGAAAATACACAGATATACTAGGATATTTCATGAAAAACACAATAAATTTCCTTCTGGTTTGCCACTTGAATAAGGTTGAGAAAGTTGATACAGACAAGATCTTTCATATCACTGATGAATCTTAGAGAAACTCAGTCCTCTTTCCCAAAGTGCTTATAGATAGTTTTTGGAGCTTAAATCCAATTGCTCTAAAAATCTAAAGATATCTTCCTCTATCCACACCATCTCTCAGTGTTTATTTACTCCAAGTTTATAAAAATACTTGATAAACATTTTTAATTATATTTAAAAATGTTAAGTAATTTTTATTACATGCAAGATAAAAAACTTCTAGTAGATTAAAGTAACCTGTAGAATACACAGACTCTTAACTAAGGCATAATACCTAAAACAGCATATCCCAAGGTGTGTTTCATAGAATACACATGATAATTCACGTTACCAAAAATATTTAGGAAACACTGTATAGTATATTTCTGTCTTGAAGCATTGCAGTACAAGCAACATAAAGCCTATGAGAAGACAAATTCATTAATCTTGTATCTATATTAATAGATACCATGAAAATTAATCATGTCTGCAACACAAGAAGTTAGAAAAGGAATAACAAAGTAAGTCTGAAGGAGGAACATGAATGCATCAGTAGATTAATTAGAAAAACAGAAGACTAATAGAAGAAAACATGCAGAATCCAAGATCTTGTTCTTAGGAAGAACCAATATGTAATCTAATCAATGTGAGCAAGTGTGAATGCAGAGCACAAATATGCAGAATGTAGTTGGACGGTAAGGGAAGCCTGACGCCTAGGAAATGACAGTTCTCATAAAGGGCTGTTGTGTTCAACTCAAGGAAGACTATTTCAGAATGAGGATAAACTGGGTGATTTTGTAGGAAAATATAAACTGCCAAAAAAGATCCATTGCTATAGAAGTGAAAGGACAAGTAGTCAAATAGCCAATTACCATTACCTCCCTCTACCACCCTGAAGAAAAGCACTTGGCCTAGATGGTATCACAGAGAAATTTTATTGAACCTTTGAAAAATAGGAAACACATTATTTTGGGCAATCAAAACTAGCCTGTCTAGCTCAACAGTGCCAGCTAAGACAAAACAAAATACAACAAGAAAGGCTAGAACTTCAGACCAATATTCTTTATAAAATAGCAGTGGAAAAATCCTAATTGAAATATTGGCAAATAGAATTTGGCAATTTATTGAAAGAATAACCACTGCAACCACGTGGGGATTATTCCAGGAATGAAAAATTATTTCACTATTAGAAATATGGTAATAAAATTCACTTTATTAAGAGATGAAAAGTAAAAATTGCTAACTACACAGAGGCTGAAAAGGTATCTGAAAATTCATTCTTGAGTTTGAAAACAATGTTATGAATATTGAATACTTCTTCAACATGATAAACTATATACTCTGTTGATGCACACACACATACATGTACACATACACACACTCCCCTCCTATCCCAACCAAACCCAGTAGCCAGCCTTATGCTTAATGAGGGCATATTAGCCACATTTCCAGTAAAGTGAGAAGCAAGACAAAAGCATCCATTATCAACTGCTATTTAGTATTCTTTAAGGGGTGTGGCTCAATGCAGGGGAAAAACAGAATAAAATTTGGAAAGAAATAGGAAAAATTACTTTTCTTGGCAGAAAAAATATAATTGTTTATTTGTAAAATTGCAAGAGAATCAACTAAGCACCTACTAGAAGCATCAAGAGAATTCAGTAAAGGAGATGAGTGGCCAAGTTAGTATCCAGGAATCAAAGCCTTCATATTCACAAATGGGAAGGGGAGACGACCCACGGATCTTTAGCATGCGTGAAATCACTGAGGCTATTTGGTAATAATGTAGACTCCACCAAAGAGTCTGATTCAGTCAGCCTTGAATCTGGATGTTAACAGTGTTCTAGACCCCACCAGGAGGACTCTGATGGTCTTTTGTTTGTTTGTTTGTTTTTTGTTTTTTTAATATGAAATTTATTGTCAAATTGGTTTCCATACAACACCCAGTGCTCATCCCCAAAAGATGCCTTTCTCAATACCCATCACCCACCCTCCCCTCCCTCCCACCCCCCATCAACCCTCAGTTTGTTCTCAGTTTTTAAGAGTCTCTTATGCTTTGGCTCTCTCCCTCTCTAACCTCTTTTTTTTTTTTTTTCTTCCCTTCCCCCATGGACTTCTGTTAAGTTTCTCTGATGGTCTTTGTGGGGGACCCACACTTTGAGAAATGCTACCCTGAGGAACCCACACCCATTCCTGTGCCATCACTCCTACCTTACTGTTAGCTTCCACATTGCTGTGTGTGGTACCAGTTATTTACCTGTCTCAGATGGTATGCTGCGGTACCCAGAGGAATACAGTGGCAGCATACAGTGGAAGGAGGGCCCCCTCCCCTCCAGGTTGCTCCTCCAAGGACCCTTCTGTACAGTTACAAAGTGGAAGCACTTTCAAAATTTCAAAACCGCTCTGCTTGTCAGCCACTCACGGGAGGCACTCCTTGCTGCTTCTGCTACAAGCCATCTATCCAGTGGGATGGCAGGAATTGGGGTGGGGGCACGGCCCACTGTTACCTGTGCTTCCCGAAGACATGAGCAGAGCCTCCAGGGGGGTTGCAGCCACTACTAACCTGCAGATTTCGTGGGGCTGTGTTTCCCTGGAGTTTCTCACTCATTCTCACCAGTCGCTTGTTACTTAATTCTCGTGTTCTCTAGTACCTCCCAGCTTGAACACTGCTTATCAAAACTAACTGGTTAAGTTCAATTCCTCTGACTCTGCACTTGTACCCAGGAAGCTACAGAAAAACAACTGTGCTGACTGGTCCCATCTTGAAATAGGGACCACAGTCCTTCAGTGGACTTTTAGCAGTGCCTGCAATCCTACTGTATTCTCCTAGGTGGTTCAGCCTCCTGTTTTCAGAGAGGAGTTACCCAGACTATGCAGTGGCCTGCCAGCCGCCTCTCTTTGGACAAACAGCAGCTAGAGACTTAATTTAATAAGTCAGACCATGTCACTCCCCTGCTTAAAACCCTCTCTGATGGCTTCAATCACATGTGGAATCGAATTCTGACTTACCTGCCTGGCTACTTTTCAGACCTAGTTTCCTACCACTCACCCCTTGACTCATTGCTATCCAGGTACGAGAACACTTCCTGTTTTTAAAAAATGGCTGTATGTTACCTCTGCAGGGCCTTGGCACGTGCTATCTCATTTGCTTGGAACATTTTTTTTCCTCCAGGCATTCATATGCCTGGAATTCTCCCTCCATTCACCTCTTTATTCAAATGTCACTTCCTAAAGGCTCTCTTACTACTCTGTTCTCTTACTTTACTTTTCTTCTAACCCATCTTATCAGTTGCTACTGTTTTATTTGTCGATTGTCTCCTGAGGGCAGTCTACCGTCCCTAGGGATTAAAACAGTCCCTGGCATGAATTAGGCCCTTAATAAATATTTGTTAAATTAATTTAATTCACATAGCCCCTGGCAGTCAAGCAAGGGCAGGAAGAAGACCAGGTCATTAATTTCTAAGAGTGCAGAAGGGAGGGACGCTGCTTGTGCCCTCCCCCAATTGGATAGGCTCATTTCTGGGAGTCTGCCAGGACTGTAAATAGGAGTAGGTGAAATCACCTAGGAAGACTCTTCTTGAGAAGATTGGATGCAAGGGTGAGTCAAGATTTTTTAAAAAACTTTTTTTTATTGAGGTAAAATGCACAATAATGTAAACATCATTTTTACTATTTTCAATTGTACAATTCTGTATGCTATGAATTAGTACATTCACATTGTTGTACAACCACCACCACTGTCTAATTCCAGGACATTTCATCACCCTTAAAAGAAAACTCATGCCCATTAACAGTTACTCCCCCTTTTCTCTCTTCACAGCCCCCGCAACCACTAATCTGCTTTGGTCTCTGGATCTGTCTATTCTGGACCTTTCATCTAAATGGAGTTATGCAATATGTAGCCTTTTGTGTCTAGCTTTCATTTAGCATGTTTTTAAAGTTCATCTACATTATATCCATGTATCAGTACTTATTCCTTTGTATGGCTCTATAGTACTCCATTGTATGGATATACGGCATTTAGTTAACTGATCTACTGATTGATGGACTTTTGGTTTATTTCCACCTTTTGGCTATTATGGATAATGCTGTGAACATTTGTGTATACATTTTTGTTTTTGTTTTCAAAGAGGGCACAAGTGAGCGAGGGGCAGAGAGAGGGAGAGAGAAGTGGGGTTCACCCAAAGTGGGGCTCATGCTCACTCGAAGTGGGGCTCTTGCTCACCCAAAGTGGAGCTTGAGCTCACCCAGTGTGGGGCTCACACTTAGGAACTGCCAGATCATGACCTGAGCTGAAGTCAGATGCTTAACCAACTCAGCTACCCAGGCGTTCCTGTTTCAATGCAGTTTTAAATTTCAGTTTTCTAAAAAAAAATTTTAATGTTGACTTATTTTGAAGAGACAGAAACAGAGCATGAGTCGGGGAGGGGCAGAGGTCTCGAGAGGGAGACACAGAACCCGAAGCAGGCTCCAGACTCTGAGCTGTCAGCACAGAGCCCGATGTGGGGCTCGAACTAACGGACCACAAGATCATGACCCGAGCTGAAGTCGGATGCTTAACTGACTCAGCCACCCAGGCGCCCCTAAATTTCAGTTTATATATATCTAGGAATGAAATTGCTTGGTCAAATGGCAATTCTGTTTAAATTTTTAAGGAACTGCCAAACTTTTCCACAGTGGCTGCCCGACTATAGCCATTCTAGTGGGTGTGAAGTACTATGTCATTGTGGTTTTGGTTTGCATTTCCCTGATGGAACATCAGCTTTTAAGCATGAGCTTCAAAAACGTTAAGAGAAGAGACAAAGAATGAGAGAGAGTAGTAAGACTGCAGCCAGCATGGTTTCCTGGACTTACTGTGCTCCCCCAAATTCTCTTTGGTAACCAATGTGACCATTGGTCTCTGAGGTCTAATTTGACTTAAATTGCCTTAAGTGCCAAGTCTGGCAGGACTTCTCCATAGTTTATAGTTAGTACCTCTGCAGTGTATGGTGTTCATTTTATCTAGTTCATTCAGAGACAGCATCGTGTAGAGGCTAAGATCATGGGCTCTGGTGTGAGATTACTTGGGCCTGGGGGGGTGGCCTTGGGCAAATGAAATATCTCTTCCTCATTTCCTTATGTGTAAAATGAAGTTGGGGTTGTTATGGTGACTGAGATTAGTATGTATAGTGCTTGGAAGAGTGCCTGACACGTATTGACTGCTTTGTATATTTTTGTTGTAATCATGATAATGGTGATGATGATTTATCTCGCTATTCATGTAGGGAAGGGGAAGAATAGGTTTATGCTGGATCCAAGTGTAGGATTTAGAGTGGTGATTGTGTATTTACAAAATGGGGCTCTTTGATAACATGCTATGCTTTCCATGGTCTTATTGTGGTACTAGCATCAGTAACACAGTACACATTATTTACTCTTGTGGATTATATTCTGTGTTCCACAAGTCACTCTGCTAATTTATCAAATTTACATTTGGAACACAGATTTACCTTTATTTGGATTGGGACTAGACTTATTTCAGTTAAACATTTTTTTTTGTTTTGTTTTTTGGTTTATACTCTAGTACAGCCGTATTATTAAAAAAAAAAATGAAATTACGAAAGAGAACATCATTTGTAATTCCATCACTTCAAGGCATCCTGTCCCAGTTTTTAGTACATATCTTTCTGTATTTTCCCCTAGGCATTTTAGACATCATTATAATAATTCTACAAATAGAATAGACTATCCGTACCCTCCTTTAAAGCTTATTTTCAGCTGCCCTGTGAATCTTTTTTAATAGGTCCTAATTTTTGAAATTCCTCAAGACTTAACATTTAGATCCCATAAGAGATATATTTTAAAAATTTATAGATGTGAATAGAGAAAGAACCTTCTCCTATCTAGACATTTTATATACATACAAGCTTGAAAGTGGGCCAAGGACTATTTTATGGCTTTATGATAAAACCTATTATTTTTCTATAGCAAGTAAAAGAATGCTTAGCAGTGCCAAAATGCATACAAAGAGTCAAAATAATCAACATGTCATTTGAATTCTAAGTTTTGGCTGTTAGAGGTCTTTAAACATAGATTCTGCACATATTTTACAGATAAGTAAACTGAGATAGAAAGATTAAGTGACATTTCTGCTTTCAGTCAATGTTAGAAATAAACACAGAAATCAAAAGCCTCTCCTTATTAGATGAGAAGATAACATGTTCATGTATTTCAGGACATAAACCTGTAGAGGAGATATGAACACTTAAGCTGGGTTGAGATTTATGAATAATGCTATCAAATAAAATGAGGCAATTATTTCTCAATTTTTAAAAGTTCTCATGTTATTTGGAATATGTCTTTCTCACCTTGTAAAAATGATACTTAGGAGAGTAGACATGTTAGAAAAAAAAGCAGTCACTGAATGGTAGGGGAGGACACATGGATTTTAGTTGTTTAGACTCATACAAGAGGAGTCTACAAAGAGAGCATTAATGAAGTAACTTTAGGCAGGAAGGCAAGGATATATGATATGGAAACTTCTTATAACTGACAGTCAAATAGAAGTATGCGAATAAAATTATGTATATTCTTATAAGAATACTTACATAAGAATGTAAAATCTTCCCTTAACTCAAAAATCAAAACCAAAACTCTATAAGGAATGTCAGACAGTGTTAATTCAAAGGAACCAAATATACATCCTGTCTTTACTGCTGTATTGACTTGTGATGTCTTGAAGATAGGCCAAATCTAAAGACTTTTTTGGGATTTAAAGAAAGGGAAGCTTTTACTTTATTTTATTTTATTTTATTTTATTTTATTTTATTTTATTTTATTTATTTTTGCTTTTATTTTATTTTATTTGAAATCTTATTTGTTTAGTTTTTATAAGACTTCCAGCAGACAGAGGGCAAAGAGGCATGGGGGAAAAGGCCTTACAAGCAGCCTTTATAAAACTTAGACCATTAGGACTGTAACACTCGATGCTCATTATTCTGACTTTTCAGTTTGATGGTTACTTGATTCTGTCTCTTTTTTGATCCTGCTTGGCTTGACATACCATAAAAACCTAGGATTTCATTATGGAGCTCTGTTTGTTTCAGTGGCTATTTAGTAAATTGCTTCTGAAGTCTACTAGTGGACCTTAGGTTTAGACGGAACTTGTATTAGGTTCTTTAGCTTACCAAGGACATAACAAATTTCGTAAACGAATGTGAACACAAAAATAGAAGAGGATAAAGCAGATTTTTGGGAGATGACTTAAGAGTTTCCTGAGTCTTGAGCTCTGAAGTTAGATAGACTTCAGTTTGATTGCTCACAACCATGTTGGGGATATTTGTTAGCTCTCATGGTGATCATGGGGGCATCTGTCTCACCTGGCCGCTGTGAGGTTAAGTGAGAGACATATATAGGAAACCTAACCATGATGCTACAGGAATGTGTGTGGTCGTTTGCTTGCGTGGAGTTTGAAGTAATCAAATCACTTATGCTGTATTGTGAGCTGTGGTGATATCGTGGAGCAGTGGTTCTCAGACTCTTAGTATGAAAGATTTACCAGGGAATCTTGTTAAAGTGAAGCTTCTTGTTCCATCCCCAGAGACTGATTCAGCAGATCAGGATTGGAGCACAGGAATGGACATTTTTAATAGGCACTGAGGGTAATTCTGATGAGTGGGATCACACTTCGCAAGTATTTTGGAGGCTGTGGGTAGAAGCCATTTGACCCTGAAACTTTAATAGCCTGGATGAGTGAGTTTTCATGGCTCATTTTTTAATAAGTCACTATGCAAATATAAACATTGCAAATCACTATGCAAATATAAACATTTAGAATAAAAATTCTAATTGAGAAAAATCATTTAAGAATAGCAATGTAAGATTTCATAAATATCTACTAATTTTTAGAAATGTGTACATCACTTGTTAAAAGCACTTTACCTAGAATGAGCTTAATGTTTGAAATAAATAGAAAAAGAAATTCTACTTAGAACATATCAAGCTTCAAGTTTAATAAACTCTGAATGTTCCTTTAGTAAAGGAAACAGGTATTTAGAGACCTGGACCTAACATACAAGGAGACTTTCTGCATCATTTCTACCATAATTCAGTCTGGGTGCCATTATTGAGGGCATTCTGGTTAATTTTAATTGTCACCATGATATGAGGAGATGTGATATATAAGGTAATCAAACCATGCGGGGTAGAATATTAAGAATCATTGTTAAGTAAGAGGATGGAATGAAACTAGAACAAAACAAGTCAGGCATTTACTCTTGGTATTTCCTGTTGTTAGTGCTAGAATAGTTTACTTTTTATGTTAAAATACAGCAAACCTGATTTCTTCTCTGATAGTTACACAATATAATATACATATACATATGTATCCACATGCATACACATGTACATATATAGAGCCATATTTGATGGCCACAAAGGAAGAGGCCCCAAGGGCTCTTTAGTGTGCAATTAATATTTTGGTCAGAAAATCAGCAGATTGTTTCAGTATGGTTATGTGTTATGACATCATATTCCAGTAAAGTCATAATGAACAGAAATTTTGTTTGTCTCTGTGGCAAACCGAAATGAGTTTTGTAATTGTCAGCAGGCCTTAGTGATTATAGTGGCGCCCACTCCCTCTACTGTAGTTAAAGGTCTGTTAGCATTCCAGTTGTGGACCTCTGTTTTCAGAAGTGTATAATTAATTGTAAACATTTGCTCTATGGTGAAAGCTTGCCATGTAAGATCTCAGTACAGGAGTCAATTTCTGATTTCAGGTTGTCTGTTTTAAAGTTTTATAGTGGAACCAGTTAAAAATATCCATGAAATACTGTGTAGGTGGAAAACTGAATTTTGTGGTGTACACAATGAAGATAACCTGCATTTATTTTGTTAGTCTTTTAAGATCTATGCAGTAAGGGTATCTAAAACAATAGGAAAATGCACTTCAGGAATGCAGTGAGAGATTGTGTACCCCAGTATACTAGTTCTGTAATCGAAGAGCAAAACAGATTGTGGTTTTTGATGCTTCGTCTTAGCATATTAAGAGTATTTTACTGTAAGTGATCTTTTTCTTCCTTTAACTTTTTTTAAATTTGCCTGTTTAAAATGAGAACCTATGACATAATGAAAACACATTTAAAATACTTTATCTTAAAACAAAATAATAGAAAACTGTGGCCAAGAAAATTGACTTTAAGAATTGAAAACAGCAACCATTTCTTTTTTTCCTACTCTGGATTTCTCCACTGCAGTTGACAATATTGATTTCCCTGACATTGTGTCATAATTTCTTTCCTAACTCTGACCCCCTGTTAGTCTCCTTCACTGCCGTCTATGGTTTCCCCTGCCTTTTGATCACGGGCCTCAATCAGATCCCAGCCTTAGGCTCTCCTTTTCGGTTCCTTTACACTTACCCTTTCCAGGTGCTGACCTGCTCACATGGTTTCAGTTATTGTCTCCCAGAACTGCATCTTCAGGGCTGATGTCCCTTTCTGGTCCTTTACCTTCTGTAAGCCTTCGCTAATTAGTGCCATCTGCCTGCCGAATTCTTCTGTGACAGGCTCTGTGCAGTTTATCTCAGGCTGAATATAGAACGCCGCTCTTCAGATGTCCAGTAATCATCCCAAACGTAGTAGGACTTCAGTTGGACTTCTCTTTGCTTTGAAACAGACATTTTTCAGCACCGGACTGATTTTAACTTAATTTTTTTGACATCATGTTGTAAATCCACCACTCCCATCAAAATCAATCCTTTTACTTTTACTGAATTGCCCAATTCAGTGGTATTAGTTCTCAGTCATCATTTCACTTGGTCTATGAGTATAATTCGCCACAATTGCCCCCTCCCTCCTCCTAGATCTACTTTTTCCCATTTAACTTTCAGGAAGGACCCTGTGCTTGCCTGTTCTTCCTGTCACTCCTTCCCACAGAGTTCTCACTGTCCTGTGGCTTTAAATTCCATCCATATATTGATGACTTTCAAATTTTATCTTCACCTTGGACCTCTTTCCTAGAGTCCAGACTTAGAGTCCAGACTTGACTGTTCATTTGACATCTCCACTTAAGATGTCTAAGCAGGCTGAGTGATTTAATATCCCCCAACCAGAGCGGCTGATACACACCCCCGACAAACCTGTTCCTTCTCCAGTCTTTGCTGACTCAGTGTACAGGTCAGCTGTACTCTATCTTCCACTTGTTCAGCTCAGAAGCCCTGGGGTCATCCTTGACTCCACTTTGCTGACTCTATCTTCCACTTGTTCAGCTCAGAAGCCCTGGGGTCATCCTTGACTCCTCTTTCATATTCCATAACTAATCCTTTGGTAAACCTAGCCAGCTCTGCTTTTGAAATTTGTTCAGAATTGAACTGTTTCTCATTACTTGGACTGCTGCTACCCTAGTAGGTCCCTGTTGCTGTTCCCTTGTGTTACTGCAGTAGTCTCCTGATAGATCTCCTTGCTTCCGTCATCATCCCCTACTGTTCTCAGCATAATCGTTAGGTGATCCCTCCAAAATGCAAGTCACGTATGTTACTTCTCTTCCAAACCTTCTAGTGGCTGGCCATTTCACTCAGGGTAAAAGTTGGATCTTTACAATAACTTTTAGGTAAGGCACTAAGGAATCTGGCTACCTCTTTTCCTTTCTTAGCTTTCCTTTTCTCACTTCCTCAACTGTAGCCAGATAAGCGTCTTCTGAATTAATTGAACATACTTGGCACACTGCTGCCCCAGGACCTTTGCACTTGCTGTTTTCGCTGCATCACATGCACTGTTCCAGATATCTGGGTGTTGCCTCCCTCAGTTATTTTAGGTCTTTACACAATTGTCATATTCTCAATGAGACCCTCCTTGGCCACCCTAAAACCTACCTCCCGAACACTTCTGAACCTTTCCTTCTTTTTCTGTTTAACTTAGATCTCTAACATTTTAGATACTCTGCATATTACTTTAGTTACTATCTGTCTTACCCAGTACAATGTGTTTTTGTTCATTGTCATACTCCCTTGTCAAATAGAATGTCCTCCACAAATAATTGTTGAATTAGTGTATTTTATTGCATATCCTCTTAATTTTTTCTTCTTAATTTCTTCTAGGTTTGTTCTTTCCTCACTCAGCCCTTTTATCGCCTCATATCTTCATCACTGGTGCTATCTAGTTGTGACTCCTTACTTCAGTTTTGTTAAACGCGAACCTGCTAAAATTTCTCTCTTTAAATACGTTTTATTATTACACTGCTTATCTGCTTAAGTATTAGCTTACCTCCCCATTCTTTCTTATGTTCAATCTGATCTTACTACTTGGCAAAGTACTCACTCCTTTGGAATGGAGCTGTAGCTCTATCTCTCTGCCCCTCCCATGTCTAGTCATAACTCTTCTACTGAAGGCACAGAAATCTGCGTCCTGTCCCCTGAATGGGCTTGCTTGTCTCCTGCCTCTGTTGCGAGTCTCCTCCTTCAGCACAGACCATTTGGCTTGTTTCTGTCAAAATCTGACTGAAAACTGGGGCGCCTGGGTGGCTCAGTCGGTTAGGCATCCGACTTCAGCTCAGGTCATGATCTCATGGTCCATGAGTTCAAGCCCCGTGTCGGGCTCTGTGCTGACAGCTCAGGGCCTGGAGCCTGCTTTGGATTCTGTGTTTCCCTCTCTCTCTTCCCCTCCCCCACTCATGCTCTGTCTGTCTGTCTCTCTCTCTCTCCCTAAAAAATAAATAAACATTAAAAAAAAATCTGACTGAAAACTTCTTACTAGAAGTCTTCTGTGATATAATTGAATAAATTTTACTATATTAGTTTATGTTTCACATTGTTTTCTCTAATATGTTTTTCATGGAGATAGATACCTATAGATATATTGACACATATTTTATCTTTTATAAATACATTTGTGACGTTAAAACTTTACTGGGGTTAATAAGAGGGTATATAGTACATTATATGGTTGGTATCAGTTTCAAGAAAACAAATCTTATTGATGATTATAGAATGATTTTATTGAACAAACATTAATATTTTTATTTTCTTATTTTAGGTATCATTGCCCAATGCCCAAGATCTTTTATGTTCAGCTGACTGTAGGAAACAATGAATTTTTTGGGGAAGGAAAGACTCGACAAGCTGCTAGACACAATGCTGCAATGAAAGCCCTTCAAGCACTGCAGAATGAGCCTATTCCAGAAAAATCACCTCAGGTATGTTACTGCTACATGTGACTGTCTCTTCCTTATCGTTCCCTGGTGAGATTATTAACAAGACAAACAAATGCATTTTTATAAATAAAATAAATCATCTCCTCTGATAGGAAAGAATATTAGCAGGTGGCCTGCTACGATCTGCCTCTCAGATTACGTGCCTCCTGCACTAAGCTCATGTATTCCTGCTAGGATGACCTTACCTTGGAGAACTTTGGTTCACCCACAGAGTTCACTTCTGAGGCAACACAGGATTTAAGGATATGAACAAGGATGGGAAAAAGCATTCATTTACCTTAGATTTAATGCTATGTTTACTGAGTATGGAATACACTGTGTTAATCTAGAGTCAAGGAATTTAAAGTGGAAGAGATTAGTGTGGATTTTTTTCAGTCCCACTTTATTTTACAGACCAGGATATTGAGGCTGATCCTGAGTAATTTCACCCATTCCATGGCTTTGGCGACTCTCTCTGTTGATTTCAAAATAGTATCTCCAGCCCAGACATGTCTTATAAGATACCTTGTTATTGAGCTATCCACTTAGTTATTGCAAACTGTACTGTTCAACCCCTGCAGATGCCCTGCTATCAAACCTCTTGTCCTTCCCCTTTGAGATTCATCTTAGTTAATGGCCGACGTAGGTGTTTTTCTCCTTGTACACTTTCATTATGACTCTAACCTCTGTGCTTATCTGTTTTTACACCACATCGTAAGTTTCTCAATAGCAGGGATACTGTTTCTTGATCTTTTTATCTCTGAGACTTACCCTGTGTTCAGCATATATGAAGCCCTCCAGAAGTATGAATAACTAAATTGGTGCCAGAACCGAAGAGCTCCAAAATCCTGGTTTACATCCTGTACTCCTTCTACAATTCAGTGTTTACAGAAAATTAAATAGCATTAGAATATTGGGGATATTCTAATGGGTGGGGGATACAGATCTCTAAAGAAAAGTGAGTCTGGGGACATAGTATAAACTCAAATTTGTATATGGTTGAGTAAAATTTTTCCACACTCAACATTTATTCTTCCACTTTGAGGGGGGGAAAAACCCTAAAAATTAAATTACAAAAAGCCTCACAACAAAGCCTACAACTACTCTTGTTACATAGGAATCCACAAGATACAGTCTCTGGTTTCTTTTTTCTTATTGTATTTCAGATAGGCCCTCTTTATTGTAGAATATATGTAACAGTTTGCTACAAAGCGGGTTTTCATTGCCATCCTGTATTTTGTGATTTAGAATGGTGAATCCGGAAAAGAAATGGATGATGACAAAGATGCAAACAAATCTGAGATCAGCTTAGTGTTTGAAATTGCTCTGAAGCGAAATATGCCCGTCAGTTTTGAGGTAAGTGCTCAGTAGAGATCTTTCATGTCTCTCCCCCTGCTCCTCACTTTTTAAAATAAACGAACAAATAAATTAGCTGGCATACTAATCTCCTGAAAGAGTTCAGGTGCTTTCTTATGCTCTCACTGTCTATCATGAAATCATATAGGCCCTGGAGAAAGTAGAATATACTTTCTATACTTACTATATACTTACTATAATATACTTACTAGAATATCATGGATTCCTGCAGATCTCTTTGGCTTTGCTGTATTAAACTTTTTGTATGTACATATATAAATATACTTATATTTTTGTATATATATATGTAAGCATATATATGTGTATATATACATATACACATATATATATATAATTTGTAGATTTGTAGTATGCTATAGGGTTTAGTGTTTTCGGTAGGATCAAATTGAAAGCATTCAAGTTAATGTTTTGTGACACGTATATATGGATATCTAAATTCTTCTAAATTTGTGGAACCAAAATAGGTTTAAATTTAACTTTTACCAATAAGTCACAAACAAGTAATTAGCAGCTCTCTACGTTACCTCCAGATAAACATGTCACAAAATATTTATAAAAATCATGTGACATATAAAAGGGAAAAATTTTTAAATCATTGTAATACCTTCTTTATTGAGGGGTCATTAATTTTGTAACTCAAATATCTAGAAAATAGACAAAACCCAGGAAATAAGCTAAAACAGTTGTAGAGTTTCCTCCTTCAAAGTGTGTGGAGTTCACCTACTAGAAAGGTCCCACATTTTATTCACTGTCAAGATCAACTGACCTCGGCTGAGAACCTGTCTTTTTAGACACAATCACAATAAAGTTGGGTTATATGATTTCTTAGTCTCTAGCAGATTAAAAGCAGAATGAGGAAGGCAGGAATAGAATGTACTTGACGGCCTGTTGGTCCTAGCAAGAAATGATAGGGAAAATGTACTATCAAAAGTAATTACATATACTCAAAAATTGTTGGAGCATGGGCCTTTTAAAGGCTACAATGAATAGGAATCGTTTTATAAGTCTTAGAATTCCTTGAAAGCATCAATACATTATAGTATAGAATATTTGGTGTTCATAATGATCTAATGTGAACAATAAAAAGGTCAAATATTTAGTATTCTGTTAAGTTGGTAAAATGTGTACTTTTTTTTCTAATTGAGGAGGGTGCCCATCAAAGTTATTAAAATAAACAGTTTTAGTGTTTCAACTAGTAAGGTTAAATTACATGGATAGTATGCTTCTCATAAGTTTCTTAACCCCAGTAATGTTGGATTATTGAGATACTGTGTTGTTTTCCTTTTCCTAATTGGTATTATTAGAAGACAAAATTTTAATGTAAAGTCACATGGTAAACTATTTAACTAAATAGGGTTTCTTTTATGAAAGGTCCGAATTTTGAAGGAGACTAAAGTTTTTAGCATTTGGGTTTTGGAGAGCACCTTTCCTCCAAAAACTGGAGTATTTTAAAGAGCACATTAATACAGGGTTTAGGAATGCTCATTCATAGCTGGCAGATCCATAATCCATTACTCTAGAAACATAGGTATTTTTTATGGTATGTCTACTTACCTTTTTAAGATCATGTCACAGAGAGTAAACATTCTTTCTATAAAACAGCCTTTGAGGTCTCCATCAAAAATAGGTTATTTTCACCCAAAAGTTATTTTTGAGAGGCTTCCGCTTGTAGGATGCTTTATGGGCTAGAGAACTCCAGTAAGAAATAGTCCTTGGACTTCAGTAACTTATTCTTACAGAGGAGAAATTAGATATTTACACAGTTATATACAAACTATTATTCTGGATGATCTGTGTAGCTAATCCAATATGGTATGATTTATGTTCTTAATTTTCTGTTCCATAAGAAACTGGGTCACCATAATTAGAATTGCCTATTTTAAGCTAGTAAAATACAAATTTTGAGTGTGAATTGAATGTATTTATTTAGATTTTTGTTCTTTCAACTTCATTTTATTAAGCAGCATAAGTATCAAAAAATGAATGGTCCCTATATAATGTTTATATAACTTTATTAAAGAAATCTATAATTTTGGCATAATTTTTTGTGATTTCAATTTTGATTATGATACGAGTATTTAAAAGATGCATGAGATGATAACACTACTTAAGAGCCTATATTCAATAGTTTACTTATATTTAATAGGTTATTAAAGAAAGTGGACCACCACATATGAAAAGCTTTGTTACTAGGGTGTCAGTAGGAGAGTTCTCCGCGGAAGGAGAGGGAAATAGCAAAAAACTCTCCAAGAAGCGTGCTGCAACCACCGTCCTACAGGAGCTTAAGAAACTCCCGCCTCTTCCTGTGGTTGAAAAGCCAAAATTATTTTTTAAAAAACGCCCTAAAACAATAGTAAAGGTAAGTGTGTGCTTGTGAACATTAGTCAGGTTTACTATATAAATACTATGGTAACTATAGATAAAAATTTTTCCGTAGGACAGGCACCTAAATGTATGGATTATATACAATCCCAGAGTTACCGGTGGTCCTGGACTATAAATTAATAACATTCTATTTTGTTTTAAAATTCTTTTTACTGTTCATTCTTTTATTTTGAGAGTGCGAGAGAGTGCATATGTGATCAGAGTGCGGGGGGGGGGGGGGGGGAAAGGGAGAGAGAGAGAGAGAGAGAGAGAGAGAGAGAGAGAATACCAAGCAGGCTCCACACCATCACCGTCGAGCCTGATGTGGGGCTTGAACTCACCAACTGTTAGATCACAACCTGAGCCAAAATCAAGAGTCATATGCTTAACGACTGAGCCACCCAGCACCCTTGTTTTGCTTTTAGACACTTATATACCTGTGTTTGTTCATCAAAAAACAGTACCTTCCATATTTCTAGTTTTTATGGTTTAAAAAAATACTTTCTCATTCATGGTCACCATGTGATTCTCATCAGGACTGTGTAAGGTAGATGACGTTACCCCTCCTTTTACAGTAAGGTTTCATGAAACATGCGTGCTCAAAGAATTTGCTCGCTTTTATTCACCTCACGTGTGGGACAACTTGAAGGACTCTGTTTTCCAACCCAACGTTCTTTCTGCACACAACACTGTAATGTAGTAACTTGTTGGGCTCTCATGAAATGATGATGGGTTACAGAGTAATAATCATATGAGTCATACTAATGCTGGTGACGGTGGCAGCAGCTGGTAGGTATAAAGCACCGTGTGTGGCCAGCTTTGTCCCAGCACTTCGTGTGCTTTATCACATTTGATGCTCGCGGTAGCCCTGCGAGGTAGACGGTACTATTTTATTTATGTACTTTCAGGCATGTAGAGCTTGGCCAAAGAAGAAAACAGAGCACACACTTTTGCAAGATGCTGTGACTCTTTCTTTTACTGGAGCAGGTTTTTCTGTTTACGTTAACAACAACAACCCAAAAAGGAATGAGCTGAGTCGGCACTGAGTTCAGGACACTGCCCATGAGTGCGCACTGTGTATGGGATGAACGAGCTAGCCTTCTGTGTACAGAGAGAGCCTTCAGTTGCCAGCATGTCACTTGCCAGCTCAGTGTCACTTCTCTAGCAGACTTTGGGTAGCTATACGAATCAAGGGTTACAAAAACACGGGTTTGAACCACATGGGTCCATTTATATGCAAATTTTTCTGTAAATACAGTATTATAATTGTATTTTTTCCTTATAATTTTCTTTTTCTTTTTTTCCTTATGATTTTCTTTTTCTTTTTTTTTTTTAAACAGAGCTTTTTTTTTTTAATTTTTTTTTTTAACGTTTATTTATTTTTGACACAGGGAGAGACAGAGCATGAACAGGGGAGGGCCAGAGAGAGGGAGACACAGAATCCGAAGCAGGCTCCAGTCTCTGAGCTGTCAGCACAGAGCCCAACGCGGGGCTCGAGCTCACGGATCGCGAGATCGTGACCTGAGCCGAAGTCGGCCGCCTAACCGACTGAGCCACCAGGCGCCCCCCCCCTTATGATTTTCTTAATAACATTTCCTTTTTTAGTGTAAGAATATACTATATAATACATAAAACATACAAAATATGTGTTCATTCACTGTTTCTGTTATTAGTAAGGCTTCTGCTCAGTCGTTGGCTAGTTAGTAGTTAAGTAGTTAACCATTACCAGTTAAGTCTTGGGGGAATCAAAACACAAAAACAAAGTTATACACAGATTTTTGACTGAGTGGGGCGTTGCCCCCCCCTCCCCACACCTTGTTCAGGGATCAACTGTACGTTTTATCTGTGACGAACCTCTTTTGTTTAGATTGTACTATGGTTCAACTGGTATTTTTATAGGTTTTCTGCATTTTGTAGCTTTGCTTTATTTAAAAGTATATGCATACATATTCACATAAGTAAGTAACTACATAAACATGTGTTCTTAATGAATACTATCATTATGACAAGGTGTAGGTTATGTATTCCTTGAAATAGCATTCTACATGGTATGTAAAGTAGACTAAAAATAAATGGCAAATAGATACACCTATGAGTTCTAGTGGTTCTGAGGGCTGGCTTTCAGTCATATGCTCTAACCACATGGTTAGGGTGTAGGATAATGGTTGTTTATTTTTTTTGTTTTGTTTTGTTTTTTTTTAGCATTTAAGTGGGTTTTTGATTGAAATACATTTGACATATAACATTGTGTAAATTTAAGGTGCACAACCTGTTGATTTGATATATTTATATATTATAATTGTCATTGTAGGGATAATTAGCCCTTATATCATACCACATAATTATCATTTCTTTTTAGGAGTTGGAATAATTAAGATCTAGTCTGTTAGCAAGTCTGATCATTCTAATCCAACATTGTTGTCTTTTTCACTCTACTGTACATTAGGTCTGCAGAACTTAGTTACTACTTGTTGCAAATTTGCACCCTTAAACAACATCTCTCCTATCCCCCTACTTCCCAGACCCTGTAACCACCATTTTGCTCTCTGTTTTTATGAGTTTGGCTTTTTTAGACTCCACGTATAAGTGAGACATAGAGTATTTAGGATAATGGTTTTAAGAACAGAACGTTTGGATTCAGTTTTGAGTGTGAATCCCTGTGACCTGAGCAAGTAACCTAACTTTTCTAATCTTACATTTTGTTTTTTATAAAGTAGGAATAATAATTGAACTAGTTTCATGGGATTGTTATGTGTTAACTGAGATAATACACAGAATGTATTAGTAATTATTATTAAGTATTTATTAACAATACAAATAAAAAGTGCTCAATAAAGATTATTGTTATTCTATACCTGTCTATTCACATTTTAGATGTATGTGAATATATCTATGGTCTGTTTTCTGAAATATTTTTTAAGCATTTTTATCATTGGGGTGCCTGGGTGGCTCAGTCTGTTGAGCGTCTGACTTCAGCTCAGGTCATGATCTCACAGCTCATGAGTTCGAGCCCCATGTCAGGCTCTGTGCTGACAGTTCAGAGCCTGGAATCTGCTTTGGATTCTGTGTGTCTTTCTCTGCCCCTAACCCACTTGCATTCTGTCGCTGTCTGTCTCAAAAATAAATAGACATTAAAAAAAAATTTTTTAAAAGAATTTTTATTATTGAGGTATAGTAGAAATACAGTGACATACTTGTGTCTGGAGTACAATATGTTGACTCAGCAGTTCTACACATTACTGAGAGCTCACCACGTTAAGTGTAGTTGCTATCTGTCACCATTTGTTATTATAATATTATTGGCTGTATTCTCTATGCTGTACTTTTTATCCCTGTGATTTATTTATTTTGTAATTAGAAGTTTGTACCTTTTAATCCCATTCACCTATTTCACTCATCCCCCTCCCCCCTGCCAACCACCAGTTTGTTCTATGTATTAGTGAGTCTGTTTGTATTTTTTTCTCTTAAATCTTTTTATGTATAAAATCTATAGCTCTTCTACGATGGAAGAACAGTGCTCTACATCAGAATGGTAGTACAAAACTGGTCACAATAATTTCCATCGAATTTATTAAACTAAATCTAATCTTAATAAGTTGTGAATAATGAGCCATTAGGCTAGAAAAGATCTATACTTTTTTTTTTAATGTTTATTTATTTTTTGGGAGAGAGACAGACAGAGCGTGAGCTGGGGAGGGGCAGAGAGAGAGAGGGAGACACAGAATCTGAAGTAGGCTCCAGGCTCTGAGCTGTCAGCACAGAGCCCGATGCGGGGCTCGAACTCACAGACCACAAGATCATGACCTAAGCCGAAGTCGGACACTCAACCGACTGAGCCACCCAGGCGCCCCAGATCTATACATTTTTATATAGGATATAAATATAACCCTATTGTTTTTAACGATAGCCATTAAAAGCAAGATTGTTGTTTAATTAAGTCTTTTTTTTTTTTAAATTTTTTTTTTCAACGTTTATTTATTTTTGGGACAGAGAGAGACAGAGCATGAACGGGGGAGGGGCAGAGAGAGAGGGAGACACAGAATTGGAAACAGGCTCCAGGCTCTGAGCCATCAGCCCAGAGCCTGACACGGGGCTCAAACTCACGGACTGCGAGATCGTGACCTGGCTGAAGTTGGACGCTTAACCGACTGCGCCACCCAGGCGCCCCAAGATTGTTGTTTAAATGTTATTCCCCAGAGTGGAGAGCAACATTTTAAATTCTCAGAATTATTTGCTGCTACTTCTAGTATATAAGTATATTATTCCAGAACTTTTCTTCCTATCCACCATTCAGATCTCAGCGTACACTTGACTTCTTCAGGGAAGGCTTCTGTGTTCTCCTCCATTCCCAGAGTAGGTTAGCCCCCTACATTTTTCTTCACATACATCACACTTGTAATTACTTGTACCATGTCTGTCTTACGTTAAAATAAAGCCTATAGACATCTTCTGGAATGTAAGGTTATTTTAAGAAAACAGCATACATACAGTGAGTTGGAATCTAGATAATTTTAAGTATAATCACACCTTATGGTGGGCCAATAAATGGGTCAGGTTGGAATAGTATCTTGGTTTTCAGCATTTTCCTCCCTTCCTCATATGTCTTATACATGTAGACTCTATAGTTCCTTATTATGCAGTAGAAATAGAGAATAAACTGTTGATGATTTACTTTAATTTTATTTAAAATAATAAAACATCACATTTTATTTAATTTTCTTAATCATGCTGTGGTGTAGCTTTTATCCCATTTTACCGATGAGGTCCTTGATGTTTAAGAAACGTACCCAAGATCATGTAACAGTCGGGTTCCAGGTCCAGTCCTGTCTGTTTCCAGTGCCCATCTGAAACTGGTTGATTGTGAACTCCTCTTGGATTTTAAGAGTAACGCTACACAGTTACCTTATTACAATGTTAGATTGTTTTAATTATGTCTTTGGGTCTATATTTTATTTTTTAATGCAGTTCTCCTCTATAAGATGAGAATTTAGAGAAGTGTTTCTGACGTTGGAGGTAAAATTTTCTGGATACAACTATTACAAGACTGTCTATACTAGTTCGTGGAAAGAGAACATAAGACTTGATACCCAAGGAATAAGTTAATTGTCCGAGATGCTAGTAGTTAATTTCAATCAAGGGAAGAAACCAGCCATTCTTAATGTTCTCAGACTCCATTATTATCTAATTGGATTTATGCATCTGGTTTTTTGTCATTGGAATCTGTATCAACAGTGTTTTGGAACTTAAAAACATTTTTATAAAAGAGGCAAATTAAATAAGAGTAAAGGCAGCGTACCATTGGAAGTACATATTTATTTGAGTGTCTTCAGGAACTGGGCATACTTCTAGTGCTAGACTCAAAAACTTCCCTTTACCTTTTTGTTGATATCCCACTCTTAGACTTATAACTTATTGTCTGTATCTGTCTGTTCTTATCAATCCTTTACTTCGTTTATAATTCATTAGTTTTCATTTTTGCTATTAAGTATGGGTAGAAACCAGAATTTTATCAAAAGCTAAAATCTTCCCTTTCTCTCCTCTTCTTCCATCTAACTATTGCAGTAACTGAAGTTCTCAGTCTTTTTCTTCTTCTCTTACTGCACCTAGGCTTCTCTTCATACTTCTAGGGTTTCAATTCAGTCTCTGTATAGAGGATTTTCAGATACTCTTTTGTGCTATATGCTGCCTGTTGGACATCTTCACTTCTTATTTATTTCACAGGCACATCAAACTCATCATAAACTCCTTCTCCTCCAGCATTCCTTGTCACAGTGCCTGGCATCACCATCCCACTGCTGCTGAAACAGAAACCTGGGAGTCATTTTTAACTTTTCTCTTAACCATTATATCCAGTCAATCATCAAATCCTATTGCATCTATCACTTAAGTATTTCTTAAGTTGGTTCATTTATTTCCATCTCTTTGCCATCTTTATTTGGTTCGGCTCAAAATCATCTCTTGCCTGAACTGCTATAGCAGGTTTTTAATTGGCCTTCCTGTAAGTACTTTTGACATCCTGTCAACTGATCTTCTAAAAAGCGTTATCTTTCAGAGACACCAGTCAGATCATGTCATGCCTCTGCTTGAAATCTTTTAGTAATTTCCCATTGCTCTTTGGGTACAGTCCAAAATCCTAAATATACTCTAAAAGACCCTGCAGGATCCGACCTGCAGCAGCAAACTAGGTGTGATGGAGAACCAGGAAGAGCTCCGACTATATACAAGTTTAGTGTGACACACACAGCCTGCAACATAGTGATTACCCTTGCCTCTGATACTTATTTTAGAGTAAATTTTCACAGGTGGAAACAGAGTTCTGCCCATGTGATAAATATACAGCTTCATTTCTAGGAGTAATATACGAAGAAAGTTCATATGCACACAGAATATTTGATTTGCAAAGATTGTTTTTTTTTGTTTTTAAACCTTTTTTTAGAAGGCACTAAAACAGCTATATGTAAGTTTAAAAAAATTTTTTTTAAAGCTTTATTCATAAACATTTCCCATACAACGTTAAAAATAGAATACCTTCTAAATGGCTTATACAGTATTCGTATGTAAGTTAAAAAGCCTATTAGGTTAAATGAAAACTTACTGCCCAACTTGCATCTAGAACATTTCTCAATGAGATTGAAGCTGTGTAGGCCCCTCCTCTGTTACGTCCAGATACCACCTCACATAGTTAATCACAATATTAGTTTTATATTTAATGTTTCCTGACCTTATAATTTTATTGCATGTTTGTTTTTTTCTGAAAAAAATTGCATTTGGTTAGCTAACTTTTAAAACAGCTTTGTTGAAGTATAATTGTACATATTTAAAACATGCTATTTGGTATGTTTTGATATATGTGTACACCTGTGAAACCATGACCATAATCAAGATAATGAATCTATCCATTGCTCCCAAAAGTTTCCTTGTGCCCCTTTGTAATCCCTCCACCCTCCATTCCCAAGCAACTACCTTCTTTTTGGCTGGCTTCTTTTACTTAGCATAATCATTTTGAGATTCGTCCATGTTGTTGCATGTTAACAGTTATTGATTCTGTTGGTTTTTTTTTAATTAAAAAAGCTTTTTTAAATGTTTATTTTTGAGAGAGAGAGAACGTGTGTGTGCATGCAAAGAAGGGGCAGAGAGATAGGGAGACAGCTTCTGAAGCAGGCCCTGCACGGTCAGTGCAATGCGCTGTGCAGGGCTTGAACCCATGAACCACGAGATCATGACCCGAAGTTGGAAGCTCAACCAACTGAACCACCCAGGCACCTCTGATTCTGTTTTAATGCTAAGTAGTATTCTGTTGTATGGTTATACCACCCTTTGTTTATCCATTCACCCTGTGGTGGATATTTGGGATGTTTCTCATTTTGGGCTATAAATAGAGCTGTTGTGAACACGTGTGTATGTCTTATGGGCGTAAGTTTTCCTTTTCTTAAAAAAAATTTTTTTTTTTTTAGCATTTATTATTGAGAGAGAGAGAGAGAGAGAGAGAGCGAGCGCGCACGAGCGAGTGAGTGTAAGCATGGGAGGGGCAGAGAGAGGGGGAGACACAGAATCCGAAGCAGGCTCCAGGCTCTGAGCAAGCTGTCAGCACAGAGCCTGACGTGGGGCTTGAACTCATGAACTGCGAGATCATGACCTGAGCTGAAGTCGGACACTCAACCAACTGAGCCACCCAGGTGCCCCATAAGTTTTCCTTTTCTTTTTTGGGTAAATGCTTGGGAGTGAATGGCATGGTCATTTAGTAAGCATATACTCAACCTTTAAGAGACTGTCAATTGTTTTTTAAAATGAGTATACCATTTTACATTCTTAGCAGCCATCATTTTAGTTGCTGCACATCCTTTCTAATACATAGTATAGTCTTGAATTTCAATTGTACAAATGCATGTGTATTGATACTTCATTGTGGTTTTAATTCACATTACTCCAGTGGCTAATGATATTGAGCATTGTTTATGTGTTTGGTAGCACATGAGGTTGGATGAGGTGTTGTTCAAATCTTTTGACCACTTCAAACATTAAGTAATAACTTAAATAACAATAAAAATAATAAAATGTAAATAATAATAAGTTTATTATTGAATTTTGAGAGGTCTTCATACATTCTAGATACAAGTTCTTTTTTTTTTTCTTCAGTGAGAATTCTTAATGTTTTTATTGAATCATAAATGAAATGCAGTATCCCTTTAGTTTCAGGGGTACATCATAGTGATTGAATATTTTTAGACATTATGAAATGACACCATCTGTCACCATACAAAGTTGTTACAATAGCATTGACTATATTCCCTGTGCTGTACATTATGTCCCTATGACTTACTTATTTTATAACTGGAAGTCTTTACCTCTTAATTCCTTTCACCTATTTCACTCCCCTCCACATACAAATGCTTTATCAGATATATGGTTTGCAGATATTTTCTCTAAAGCCTGTGACTTAACCTTTTCAAAGAACAGAAATTATTAATTTTGAAGAAGTCTAATTTATTATTTTTTATGGGTTATGATTTCAGTGTTGTATCTAAGAAATTGTCACCTAACCAAGTCACAAAAATTTCCCCTGTGTTTCTTCTGGAAATTTTATAGTTTAGATATTACATTTAAGTTTGTGAACCATTTGAGTTAATGATAATGAGGTACGGATTTAAGTTTGTGGTTTTTTTGGTTTTTTGTGTGTGGTTTTTTTTGCATATGAATATTCAGTTGTTGCAGGACCAGTGGTTGAAAAGACTACCCTTTCCCATTGAATTGCTTTTCTACCTTTGTCAAAAATCTGTTAACCATATATATGTATGGGTCTATTTCTGGATGCTGCTGTGTTTGCTGGTCTCTGTCTCTTTATGCCAATACTACACATACTGTCTTGATCACCATAGCTTTATAATAAATCTTGAAATCAGATAGTCTGAATCCTCCAACTTTCTTCTTCTTTTCAAAGTTGTTTTGGTTATCTGTCCTTTGTGTTTCCACATGAATTTTAGCATTAGTTTATTAAGGATTACAAGAAGTATGGTAGGATTTTGATTGGGATTGCAATGAATTGATAGATCAGTTTGAAGAGACTTGACATTTTAAGAATATTAAGTCTTCTGATCCATGAACATATGTCTGTTCATTTATTGAGATCCTGGTTAATTTCAGCAGTGTTTTGTCGTTTCAGTGGGTTTTACATGAATTATATCATACTGTATTCTTCTGTGCTTGCTTTTTTTGTCTTCTTTAAAATTTTTTTCTGAATTTCATTCATTGTGAGGCATGCAGCTGTCCTTAATTCATTTTCATTGCTATATGCCACTCCACTGTATTAACATGAGATAATTTATTATTTTATTGATAAATGCTTAGGCTATTTCCAGTTTTTTGCTATTTCAAATAATGCAGCTATGGATATTCCTGTATATATGAGCTAGCACATATGGGAAACCATTTTCTAAGGGTATTTATATGTCTATGAAGAGGCTACTGGTTTTTAGCTTTACTAGACATTGCCAGATTCTTTTCCAATTTATATTATCAGCAGTGTATAAGGATTTTTTAAAAGTTTATTTATTTTGAGAGAGAGACAGAGTGGTGGAGGAACAGAGAGAGAGAGAATTGCAAGTAGGTTTCATGTTATCAGTGCAGAGCCTGATTCAGGGCACAAATGCACAAACCGTGAGATCATGACCTGAGCTGAAACCAAGAGTCAGATGCTTAACCAACTGAGCCACCCAGGTGCCCCTAAGATTTTTTTTTTTTTTAAGTTTATTCATTTACTTTTTCAGTAATCTCTATACCCAATGTGAGGCTTGAACTCACAACCCTGAGATCAGGATTCACTCTTCTGACTGAGCCAGCCAGGCAATCCAGCAGTGTATAAGTTTTTGTTACTCCCTATCCTCACCAATCAGGGCTGTCAGACTCTTAATTTTTGCCAAATAGATGAGTGTGAAATAGTATCTGACTGTGGTTTTAACATGCATTTTCTGAGTCTTTTTTTTTTTTTTTTTTTGAGAGAGAGCGAGGGCAAGAGCGCATGTGTGTGCAGAATGGGAATGGGGCAAAGGGAAAGGGAGAATCTCAAAACAGGCTCCACACAGCCTGACACATGGCTCAATCTCATGACCCTGCGATCATGACCTGAGCCGAGATTGAGAGTTGGATACTTAACCAACTGAACCACCCAGGCACCCCCACTTTCTGAGTCATAATGAGGTTGATTATCCTTTCATATGTTTTTCTTCTGTTAAATATCTATTCATCTCCTTTGCCCATTTTTCTTTTATATTGTCTTAATACTTTTTAGGAGTTTTAAACAATATATTTCAGATGCTGGATACATCTTTTTTTTTTTAGTTATATATATTGCAAATGTCTCTGCCCAGCTCATGGTTTATCTTCTTACTTTCTTTTTGGTGTTTTTTGACGAACAGAAGTTGTGAAGCAACTCTAATATATTAAAGAGTTTAAAAGCAGCCTTAGCCCAAGTTATCAATAATGCCTTTGAGCCCTAAATCCCATAGAAGTCTTAGTTTCAGATCCATTCTATGATTTACCTTTATAAATCTTCATAAATGACTCTCCAGTTGCATTATCTTCTCTAGTCATGGTTTTGGGGTACAGAGATGAGGGGAGAACCATTGTTTCTTAAAGGATCTGATAATAGGTTTTGCAAGCATATTTTGAAATTTTCTCAAATTATTTTTTAGGCTGGACCAGAGTATGGTCAAGGAATGAACCCCATTAGCCGCCTGGCTCAAATTCAACAGGCCAAAAAGGAGAAGGAGCCAGATTATGTTTTGCTTTCAGAAAGAGGAATGCCTCGGCGTCGGGAATTTGTGATGCAGGTACTTCTAACTTCTGTATTAGAAAACAATTTTGTAACTACTGAAAAAAATTAGAAACCCCCAGGTTGGAATAAAGATGTGGGGGCAAGGCAAACTAGGAACTAATAACATTCATTCCTTCCAGGCCCACCTGCTGCTTGGCTGAAACATTCAAGTGTCAGGGACATGTTAGAGTAGACCATCTGGGTTTTTGAAGGGACTGTGAGTTCACACAGGTTATTTACCACAGAGTGTATAATTCAGAATGCCTATCTCTAACTTAGGTTACGCTTTGCAGTCAGGGGCTGTTAACTACTGGGGGTAGGATGCGGATGGAATTAGAAACATAATTTAGAAAATAGATCTAGAAGATGGAACAGGGCCAAGAGCATGAGCTTTTGGGTTATCAGGAAAATTAGGAAAAGAAAGCTAGCTGGTGAGGAATGAGGGACTCAGAATTGCTGAGAGATTTAGGCATTTAGAGATTTAGAGATTTCGGATTGAGGCACAATGCCTAATATGTCCTCCTTTTATTTATTTACTTAAAAAAGTTTTTTTTAATATTCTTATTTTTGAGAGAGAGCACAAGTGCTTGAGCTCAAGTTGGGGAGGGGCAGGGAGAGGAAGACAGAGGATCCAAAGCAGGCTCCTCGCTGTGAACGTGGAGCCCTGTAGCAGGGCTCGAACTCATGAACTGTGAGATATGACCTGAGCTGAAATCAAGAATTGATTGCTTAACTGACTGAGCCACCCAGGCGCCCCCCTCCTTTTAAAATTCTACCAATTCATCTTCATTTGCCAACTCAAGCCCCAGTAGTGAAGAAACCTTTAATTCTTATTATGCAATTTTCAAACATACCCAAAGGTGGATATACTTAATAGTTTACTACAAATAATAATACAATGGAATACGAATGGCATATGAGGAATATGCCCAGCATCCAAACCCAACAATTAAGATTTTTGCCACACTTACTTCAGCTATCAATTTTTCTTTCCTCCTTCCCTCTCTTTCTTCTTTTCTTGAAGTATTTGAAAGCTAATATCTAGCCACCTATCATTTTAACCTGTGTACTTAGTGTATATCCCTAAAAAATATGGAAGTTTTTCTTTTGTGTTTTTACATTAGGCATGATTCATACTGATTAGAATCATCTAATACTCAGTCTATATTGAAATTCTGCTTACTGTACCTAAACTGTTTTTATTATAATTGGCTTGTCAAAGCAACTTTCTCCAATTAGACTCATAGATCTCATTTTTAATTAATCCAGTTAAAACCAACAGATATTTGTTAAGTGTTGACCATGTGGCAGACATTTTGGCACTAATACATAGTATCTCATAATTGATTAACTTCTCATGCATATTTAAATTTTACCTTCTTTCCCAATTTATAATCTCCACGTTTCTTTTTTTTTTTTTTAATTTTTTTTTCAACGTTTATTTATTTTTGGGACAGAGAGAGACAGAGCATGAACGGGGGAGGGGCAGAGAGAGAGGGAGACACAGAATCGGAAACAGGCTCCAGGCTCTGAGCCATCAGCCCAGAGCCTGACGCGGGGCTCGAACTCCCGGACCGCGAGATCGTGACCTGGCTGAAGTCGGATGCTTAACCGACTGCGCCACCCAGGCGCCCCTAATCTCCACGTTTCTT
>NW_024412406.1:11366665-11451210 GCF_014898765.1 Herpailurus yagouaroundi
GCTTAACCGACTGCGCCACCCAGGCGCCCCTAATCTCCACGTTTCTTTATCTCAGAGTACCTAATATAGTATATGTATATAGTAGTACCTTAAAAAACCTTTGGTGTACATTTGCTGCCTTCCTGCTTGATTGAGAGCTAGCATCTTGGGCTTTTGTTGGAGATGAAAACTTCTGATGGGAACCTCAATATCCGAAGAGGGGGGAATACTTCTATGGTAGTAAGCACAGTACTGTCTAGATGTCATTAGGACCCAGAACAGTTTTATTCTAGTATTTTACTTTGTAAAATATGGGCGCTATTTTTCTTTACATGCTTAGCTTTAAAGAATTCTAGGAAATATTTTTAGAACTCTAAAACCTGAGGGGGGGTGGAAATCACCTAAAATTTAGACCTGTGTTAGGATGAAAACTGGCTTTGACTTTATTAAACAATTTTTTTTCTGTGGAGTATATTGAGTACCCCTTTTGAAAAAGGAATTTAGAATGTCTTAGGCCAGTTTCCATTTTATGGGTATTCATAAACATTCTAGTCAAATGGGAACATTTGGCTGTGCTTTTAAATGTTTTCACACTGAATTCATATTGTTTTTTCCCCTTCTGGAAGCCCCAGTGGATTCATTATAGTATTGCAGCAAGTTTATCAAAGTAAAGGCTTTTGTATAAACTACTTAAGCAATGTTATCATTTGTTATAATTGAATGTGGAAGTAAAATATCCAGAGATAATATGCTCATATTTATCTATCACCAAAAAAAAAAAAAAAAAAAAAGGTAAGTTTGTGTGTTATAAAGTAGATGCAGTTACTTGTACTGATTATTAGACAAGGAAAATCCCTGATGACATTATCTGGGTGTTTATTTCTAGAGTATATTTCTCAAAGCTTTTTAGGTGTTTATTTCTAGAGTGTATTTCTTAAAGCTTTTTATTATTTTAGAAAGAGGTATTTTAAGTTTTCAATGAGAAAATAATGACAACTACACCAAATTGTATATCAGCACATTCTATTATTATATATCATGAGTTAAGTTTTCTACCTCTGATTAAGGTCTTCAGGTTTTAAAAAATGCATAAAGCAAGTTTCATCTATTATATTTGTTTTTTTTTTCTTTAATGTTTATTTATTTTGAGAGAGAGAGCAGGGGAGGGGCAGAGAGCGAGGGAGAGAGAAACAATCCCAAGTAGGCTCTGCACTGTCAGCACAGAGCCCATTGCAGGGCTTGATCCTTTGAATGGTGAGATCATGACTTAAGCTGAAACCAAGAATTGGACACTTAACTGACTGAGCCCCCCAGTGCTCCTGTTTTTTTTTCTTTTTTTAAGAGAGAGAGAAGGCGCAAGTGAGCGAGGAGCAGAGAGAGAGAGAGAGAAGCGGGGCTCACCTGAAGTGGGGCTCATGTTATTTTTACCTGAAGTGGGGTTCGAGCTCACCCAATGCAGAGCTCATGCTCTACCCAAGTGGGACTGGATCTCCCCTGAACCAGGGTTCAAACTCATGAACCCATGAGATCACAAGCTGAGCTGAAGTCAGATGCTTAACCGACTGAGCCACCCAGGCACGCCCATCAATTTTTTTTGTGACTCATTGAAAGTGAATCAGTTAAGTCTGGTAAATGCCACTTTAGAACTATTTTTTTTTTTTACTTTTTTTGAGGACTTATTTAAATAATTTGTTTAAAGATAAAAACCTGGCAGTCTTAAAGTTATTGCATAGCAAAATAATTGAGCTTCTTTGTAGACAACATTTTAATGTAAAACTATTATTTGTAGTAATTTAAAAATATTGTGAATTTTTGAGGAAGATGGCTTATGAAGTTTACTTACGTACTTACTTGCTTACTTACACATTTACATGCTTTTATAATTATGTGACTTATTTTGTTGAATGTTCACTGTGTTTGTTAGCAAGGAATCAAAGTCCTTCAGCACAGTCCTCTTTTTCGATACTAGCAAATAACTCTGGGATAATTACCTGCAACCTTTTGAACCATGCCACCATGTCAACTTGTGTGAGGTGAGGGGTAGGAGAATGGGAAAAATGAATCTGGAAGTACCGGTTCTAGAAGTAAGTCTTGAAGGTGTCAGAATAGGTCAGATGGAAAGCTGGCAGATACAGATCCAACATGAATGCTGAGTCGGGAACAGCATTACCCAAGAGCAGGAGACTGGAGTCAAAGAGCATCAGGCCTGGGTAGATAAATGAGATTTAGAGATGAAGCAGCAAAAGAATTGAATGAGAGCTCGTGAGGTGTATGTAGCATGTCAAAACAGCTGAAACTTTTTTTTTTTTCTCCCCGCTGCTGACCGATCCTGCTTCCATTTACTTTGGCAAGTCTTTTGTCCCTCAGAGCAGTAGAGGAAGCTTCTGACGTAGCTGGCCTACTCTGTTAGCTAGCAAGCATTCCAGCAACAACACAGGGGCTGGTGAAGCTGGGAACTAACCAAACACTGGAAAAAATAACAGGTAGCAGAGGCCTGGCTCTAGCCAGGTACTCAAGCACATTATACCTAGGGCCTGCTATATTCAGGTCAGGTGCAGGCCAGCACAGATATGGGAGATAGTATGTGTTCACCCAGCTCCAGGGATCTGCTGTGGACAGTATTAAGTATTAGATCAGTGCTTCTGAGGGAAGTCCAGAGACTACTGCTGATTTGTCATAATGTGCTGGTTTCTAGTTTTAGAAGAAAGAGCAATGAAATGTTTCAAAGACAGTGCACAGATTTGAACTGTAACATTTGTGATAGTTGTTACAGAAACTCTGTAAAGAATATGTTTTCAGTGTTTCATATACAACTATGTCATTTAGTTCATCTTGACTTTCTTTGTCGTATAATTTGCACATTGTTTATACTTAAGTTCTTTAACCACTGTGTTAGAAGTACTTGGTTCACTGAAGCTTTAACGTGGTGATGGAAATGGTAACACAAATCAAACTGAAATAATGGTGTAAGAATAAATGGCAAGCAGTACACAAGTGTGGACACCAGATGGAAACTGGTATGTTCTGAGACAAGTGAAATAGCCAGTTATGCTTTCACCCAAGAGCCGGAAAACAAAACTGTGTGTAGAAGTGTCATGCTTTATATCCGAAAGCTGGATTAGTTGTACAACATACCAGGTCATTACGAGTACACAGTATATTGTAATTGTGAAATTTTATTAAGGTGGCATGAAACTATTGAAGCTAATTTTTTTTTTAAAGCAAAGCATAGTGACATCAAATTTTCATTTATAGATTGCCTGTTCAGCTTTCTTGCTCATTTTTCTACTAGCTTTAAAAAAAATTGATTTGGGTATGCCTGGGTGGCTGGCTGAGTTGGTTAAGCATCCAACTTCTGCTCGGGTCATGATCTCACGGTCCATGACTTTGAGTCTCGTACAGGTCTCTCTGCTGTCAGTGCAGGGCCTGCTTTGGATCTTCTGTCTCGTCTCTCTGCCCGCCCCCTGCCACTTGTGCTTGTTCACTCTCTCTCAAAAATAAATAAATATTAAAGAATAAATAAATAACTCTTAAAAAAATTGATTTATCGGAATCTGCTATATATTCTGGAATGTAAGTCTTTTTCAGTTACGTGGCCTTTCAAGTATCTCCTCTTGTGTTGTGACTTTCCTTTTTTTTTTTCCCCCCCCCAATTTTAGTGATGTTCTTTTGAGGAACAGAAGTAATTTTTTTTTAAGTTTATTTGTCTATTTTGGGGGTGGAGAGAGGCAGAGGGAAAGAATCCCAAGAAGGCTCTGTGCTATCAGCACAGACCCGATGTTGGGCTTAATCTCACAAGTGTGAAATCATGAACTGAGCCATAATCAAGAGTTGTATGCTTGACCAACTGAGCCACCCAGACACCCCCAGAAGTAATTTATTTTAATGCAGACAAATTTATGTGTCTTTTCCCTCATGTTGACTTTATAAGTGTAGACATCCAGAAGAATAATGCCCCCACCTTGTTTCTCTTCAATAGGATCTTGAATGTTCTTAGTACTTTGCATTTCCGTGTAAATTTTGGAATCAGCTTGTCAAGCATTGTAAAAATCATGTGTGGGATTTTGATGGTAATTCATTGAATTTATAGGTCAATTTGAAGAGAACTGATATATTGAGAATTAAGTACATGAGTATGGCGTATCTCTATTAGGTTTATCTTAATTTTTCTCGGTGCTTATTATTTTTTTATATAAAGTTCTTAAACATCATAGGTATTTGATTTTCATTCAATGTAAATGGTATCTTTTAATAATTTTCTACTTGATTGTTGATGGGATATAACAGTGCAGTTGGCTTAGGGCTCCTGGGTGTTTCAGTTGGTTAGGCTTCTGACTTCGGCTCAGGTCATGATGTCACAGTTCGTGGGTTTGAGCCCCGTGTCAGGCTTTGCGCTGACAGCTCAGAGCCTGGAGCCTCCTTCAGATTCTGTGTCTCCCTCTCTCTTTTTCCCTCCTCCTACTTAGGCTTTCTCACTCTCTCAAAAATAAATACATAAATAAACATATTTATTAGAAAAACATAAATTAGAAAAATGTGGTTGGCTTTTGTATACTATAATATACATTGAAAACTTTACACTCTCATAAAGTCTTATAATTTAGCTGTAGATATTCTTGGATTTCCTATATAAATATCATATATCCAAATAATGACAATTTGTTTTTATACTTCTAATTCTATGGTTTTTTTCTTGTCTTATTGCTCTGTCTAGGATTTGTAGTAAAATGTTAAATACTAGTAAAAATAGAGGGCATCTTTGTCTTGTTTCTAATATCAAAATTTCAACAGTAAGTATAATGTTTGTTGAAGTTTGCTATAGACTTTTTGCAGAATGCCCTATATCATATTAAGTAAGTTCCCTGTTTTTCTTAGTTTGCTAGGAGTTTTTATTATGAATGTATGGTGAGTTTTATCACATGCTTTTGCTCAATTTGTTAGGATATGTTTTGTCTCCTCAATCTGTTAATATAGCAGATTCCACTGATTGATTTTACTTGAATGTCGAATGTTAGACCAATCCTGCATTTCTGGAATAAACCTAACTTCATCGTGATTTTTCTTTTTATATATTGCTTTGTTCAATATACTATATTATGCAGTTTAAACTTTAACAGTTATACTTGGGAATGAAATTGGTCTGTACATTTTCTTTCTTAAATTGTTCCTGTTGGGTTTTAGAATCAAACTGATACCTCATTGAATAATTGGGGACTGATTTCTCTTTTTCTTTTATTATGTGAAGTTTTGTAAGGTTAGCATTATTCTTTCTTAAATATTAGGTAGAACTTGCTAGAGAAGCTCTCAGGAATTTTCTTCATGAACACGTTTTTAATTATTGTTTTAATTTTTTTCTTTTAGTAGTTATAGAGCTCTACAGTTTTGGGTTTATTCTGTGCCAGTTTTGGTAATTTGTATTGTTCAGGAATTTTTGTACTTTCTCTAAGTATTCAAAAGTTTTTAGCTAAAATACTCTGTATCCCTTATTATTTTTTAATTCTACAGAAGCTATAGTAATCTCCCATTTTCTTCTTATTTGTGTCTTCTCTTGCTTTTTCTTGATCAGTCTTAACTTTGGTTTATCATTTTATTAGTCTTTTCAGGGAACCAACTTTTGCTTTTTTTGAATTTCTCTATTGTATTTTTTCTTTATCCTTAATTTCCCTCCTTGTCTTTATTCCATTTTCTTTGGATTCGTTTTGCTCTAATAACTTTTTGAGCTGGATGTTTAGGTCATTACTTTCCTGCCTTTCTCTAAGCTTTTATGGCTATATATTTTTTTCTAGATCCTTTAGCTGCATGCTTCAGGTTTTGATGTATTGTATTTCCATTATTATTTATTTAAAATATTTTCTAGTTTTTATTGGGATTTTTTCTCTGCCCATAGATTATTCAGACTTAATTGTTTCATTTCCAAAGTTGTGCTTATCTTCTTTCTTATTTGCTGCTTTGATCATTTGTTGAGACCAGTGTATAAAAACAAATCCCACTGTAGTTGTGTATTTTTTATTTCTCCTTGTAATGCTATATACTTCTTGCTTTCTTTACTTTTAAAAAATTATTTATTTTTTCCTTTTTGCTTTCCACTATAATTTTTATATTTGCATTAGCTTTTGGCACATGCATCATTAAAAGCTCTACCCAATTCAGAAAATGTATATGTGGATATGAGATGGCTGATGTATATTTAAATACGTGTGTGTGTGTGTGTGTGTGTGTGTGTGTGTGTGTATACATCAATGGTTTGCAAAAGGTAATTGTGGAATAGTTCTAATAATAAAAAGCTGTTTATTGACCAGTTATGATTTATTCTACAGTGTAGTTTACATACATTTTCTTATTTAATTTTCAGAACAATACAGTGACATAGATGTATTACCGTTCTTTTATTGATGAAAAAAACTGAGGCTTAGAGATGTTGACTAATTTGAATCAGTTCATACAGTTAAGAAGTAATAGAATTGAATTTTCATACCCAGTTCTGACCTGGAAATCTTTGTTCTTAACCACAATATTGAATTAACCTTTGTATATTAATTTTTCTCAGGAACTATTTAATATAAACCTTTGTAAACTTGGGATACAATGTAAACATTGTTTTGAATTGCACCACCATGAATTTCAGTCTTTTAGTATATTAACTTAGATAATGCTAAATGTAGTCATAACCAACATAAACTCTGTTGTAATGTGAATTTTATTTTTCTGCTTATAGAAGTATTTTTGTTTAAAAAATCAAGTAACATAGAACTATGTATGGAAGTAAAAGTCATTTAAGATTCTATCGCCCTGGGATAAACCCCCATTGCCATTTTGAGGACCATATTGTCATATTTTTCACCACATATATTTTCACTTGTGTATATAATTTTATGTAATTGGGAGACTAGCTTAACTGCTGTTTTCATTTTGGACTGAACTTTACATTTGTGAATGCTAGAGAGCATAACACATTGCTTTTGGGTATTAAGGAGTTCTTGTTTACCAAAGCAATTACCACCCATTTCTTACTTTAATCCTACCAGGTCAAAGTAGGCAATGAAGTTGCTACTGGAACAGGACCTAACAAAAAGATAGCCAAAAAAAATGCTGCAGAAGCAATGCTGTTACAGCTTGGTTATAAAGCATCCACTAGTCTTCAAGATCAACTTGATAAGGTAAGAGTTAACTTTACGTGTGCATATACCTGTCCTGTCAGAATATCAAAAGCGATGAGCAAATCCATTGTTTTTTTGACTCTTAAGTAATGTGTTAATTAGTTTAAAGGTAGAAGTCAAAAGTTTTTTTTTTTTTTCCCTCAAGTCAGTACTCTATCTTTAAACATAGATTCTTCAGGTAGAAAGTAACATCTGTTTATGGGGTGTTATATATTAATATTAAGATGAAATATTATATTCTTATAATTGGCATATACTAAATATTGTGTATATTTTTATTTTTTGTATCATTGAATATTTTATATAATACCAGCTGAATAATTTTTTAGCTTATTGACTAGTGGCTTTTGCCAGATAGCCACAGTTTTTTTTTGTGCTTTTTAAAGAACACAGACTGTTAGCCTTCATTTCTGGAATACAGCTGCAAACACTAGAAATAAAGATCCTGAGTTATCCCTTTAGGGCAGGAACTGTACTGGACAGGCGCTCTATAAACTAATTTTTCTATTTACTTTATATTTAAAAGTAAACTCAGAGGGTGTTTATTTTCTGCCAAGACTTATGTTCATGGTCCCCTATTTCTTCTGCAGCAGTTAATGACATCATTAACACCTACCTCTGTTGCAAGAGAAGCAGAGAACCCCAAATTCAGGCCTTGGCAGATAATTTGGCAGAAACTGGCTTAATTTCATTTTGTATTGTCATTGTATCTTTGTACATGTAGAAATTGTTTTTATTAATATTTTAATAAATGAAAAGTCATAAAACCAGCTTAATAATTATTTCTATCAAAAACAATATACTTTTTTCCATGACATTTTCTCATATAAGGATTCTATCTTTTAGAGATATTTTCAGTTTATACAGGAATATGTTTCTGAAATTCAGAGTAAAAACAAAATCATCTATTAAAAACCATTGAGATATACTTTTCTTTTTAAGACAGCTGTGAATACCTAGGCAATTATTTTCAGCGATTAAGAATTATTTGTCTGTGTGGTATCGCTAGAGATTTCAATTCTGTTTTTATAACCTGGCTAGTCAATGCTTTTTCTTCTTTTAAAAGTATTTGTAATGTGAAACCCAACATGTGTTCAAGATTCTGTAGTTCTTATAGTGTGTATATGTTGTTTTAACTTAACACATTTATATTGACTTGAAACTAGTGAGTGATTTATAAAAATACGTCAAAATAAATCTCATAGGCATATATTTGTATGTTAAGTGAAAATAAAACAGAACAAAAAGTCAGCATTAATTTTTTTAATTTGAAAGACATTTTTTGTATACCCTTTGTATTATTGGTCAGGGTTCTCCAGAGAAACAGACCAACAGGATGTATATGTGTGTGTATGTATATATAATGTATGTGTGTATGTATATATATACGTATTCATACATCACTCACAGAGACTTGTTTTAAGGAATTGGCCCATGGAATTATAGAGGCTTAGCTAGTCCACAGTCTGAGGGAGAGGTCAGCCGGCTAGCGAATCAGGAGTTAAGTCTGAATCCAAAGGCATTCTGCTGGAGATTACCCTCTTGCTTCAGGGGAGGTCAACCTTTTCTTCTAGTTAGTTCTTCAACTGATTAGGGCCACCCACATTATGGAGAGAAATCTACTTTACTCAAAGTTCAGTGATTTAAATGTAAACCTTTTCCAAAAACACCCTCTCACAGAGCACCCAGAATAATGTTTGGTCAAATGTCTAAGCACCAAAGTTCAGACAAGTTGACACATAAAATTTCCCATTGCACCTAGCTAAAAGCCAAACACTTATAACTAAAGATAACAAGGTGACTGAAACCTGGTCCCTACACTCAAGAAACTAACCTTGGGGCGCCTGGGTGGCGCAGTCGGTTAAGCGTCCGACTTCAGCCAGGTCAAGATCTCGCTGTCCGTGAGTTCGAGCCCCGCGTCGGGCTCTGGGCTGATGGCTCAGAGCCTGGAGTCTGTTTCCGATTCTGTGTCTCCCTCTCTCTCTGCCCCTCCCCCATTCATGCTCTGTCTCTCTCTATCCCAAAAATAAATAAACGTTGAGAAACTAACCTTGTAAGTGTTAACAGGAGCGTTACTCATATAACAAAAATTATAGTATTCTAGAACCTACAGAACATGAAGATGAATCTGGAAAGTCAGGAATAGCCGAGACCACTATTTTTATGTGAGTTAAAGAACTTGAGGAATTATTAATTTAAGATTTGAATATGAAAGTGACACGATACGGTTTACATTCTTCAAAAGACAATCGTGTAAGTAACATAGTGAATGTATTTGAGCAGGATGAGACTGAAGGCAGAGGGGCCAGTTAGGAGGCTAGCAGAACTGTTCAGGTAAAAGATACTGAGTGTCTGGACTCAGGCAGTGGTGGAGAAAAGAGAGGGTAAAGATACCAGAGGTATTTCTGAAGTGTAAGTGATATGCTTTCAGTAGCAGATAATATGCATGGGGGATACAGGAATCAGAGGAGGAAAGAAAACCTGTAAAAAGGAAGAGAATGACTTTAAGAAATAGGTAGCAGTCATATGCTGCAGGGAGATCAAAAAAGGAAAGGACTGAATACACTGATTTGTCAATAAAAGATCTGCAGTGATTGTGGAGAAGCAACTTAAAAACCTGCAAAAGAGTTTTTAAAAAGTTTTTTTTTTTTTTTTAAATAAACAAGATGTGTACATGGCTGAAAGAATTCAAATAACACGAAAGAAAAAGTAGTCTTACTTTATCCTGAGACCCTTGGCTCTTAACCTCTCTTTTGAATAGCATCTCCCACAATGAGTTAATATTTGTACAGCATTTAGGATACTGTCTGAAATATAGTGAATGTTATATAGGGATTTGATAAATAGAAATAAATATCCTTATAGAGATACTCTATGCATATATACTAATATGTCCCCACTTCATAAAAAATTTCAGATTTATTGAGGTGCAGTTCAGTGGATTTTGACATATGTGTCTTTATATGTGTGTACACATTCTTTAACCACCACCAGAATTAAGATTTATAATATTTCTGTTACACCATAAAAGTTCCCTTTTGTAGTTAATCTCTTCCCCTCTCCTTAGGCCCTGGCAAGCACTGATCTAATTTCTGCCTATAATTTTGCATTTCCTGAATGTCATACAAATTGGATCATACATTAGGAAGGCTTTTGTGTCTAGCTTCATAATTCTGAGATTCATCCATGTTGTTGCATTTATCATTAGTTTGTTCTTTTTTATTGTTTGTTACTGTTTTATTCTTCACCAACATTTGGGCTCTTTCCAATTTGAGGCTATGATAGATTAAGTGGTTATAAACATTCATGTATAAGTCTTTATATGTGTGTATTTCTCTAGTGTATTCTTTATGTACATAGTTGTATAATAAGAACATGTTATAACTTTGTTAAGAAACTGTGAAGATGTTTTCCAGAGAGGCTTTACCATTTTGTATTCCCAATGGAGTGTTTGAGACTCCAGTTATTTCACATCTTTTCCAGCTCTTGGTATGGTTGGTTTTGATAGCTTTGATCATACTAGTAGGCATATAATGCTATCTCATTGGAATTTAATTTGCATTGCCCTAATAACTGATAATGCTGAATATCCTATCATGTATTTCTTTTCCATTCATATCTCTTCCCTGAAAAGGCTGTTCAAAGTTTTGTCTCTTTAAAAATTGGACTGTTTGCTTTCTTACTGAGTTGTAACAGTTCTTTACATATTTTGGACACAAATCCCGTATCAGATAAAGAACTCCCCTGCCTTCTCCTTCTCTTCTTTCCTGTCCTCTCCTTTCCTCCTTTTCCACATAGGTTATCCAATTGTTTCAGCATCAACTGTTTTAAAGATTAATGCTGTTTTCATAGAATTCCCTTAGGACCTTTGCTGAAAAGCAGTTAACCACATATTTGTGGGTCTGCTTCTAGATTCTCTGTTCTGTTCCATGAATCCCTATGTCTATCCTGAAGCATTACAACTGTATTTGGACTGTAGCTTTTTAGGTAAGGTTTGAAATCAGATAATGAACTCTTTCTTTGTTCTGTTTTTTAAAAAATATTTTGGCTACTGTAGAGCTTTTGCATTTTCATAGAAATTTTAGAATCAATTTCTACCAAGAAAAAAAAAGCCAGTGGGGAGGTTTTCTTTGGAATTGCATTGAATATATAGATCAATTTCACACAAATTGGTATCTTAACATTGAGTCTTCCAGTCCATGAACACGATCCAGCTCTCCCATTTTTTTAGTTTTTTAGAAATATCCCACAGCAATGTTTTGTACTTTTTCATAGAAATATCTTACACAGCTGTTATGTCTATCCCTAAGTACTTCATGTTTTTGGATGTGTTATTAATGGTATTAGTTTTTAATTTCAATTTCCAATTCTTCTTTTCTAGTGTATAGAAACACAGTGGGTTTTAGATATTGACCTTGTAATCTACGACATAGCTAAACTGAGTTATAAATTGTAATAGTTTATTTTGTAGATTGGGATTTTCTGCATTGATGATTGTGTCATCTATGAATAAAGATGGTTTTATTTCTTCCTTTCCAATCTGTATATGTTTATTTGTTTTGCTTTATTGCTCTGAATAGAACAACTGGTACAACGTTGAATAGAAGTAGTTGCTTGTTGAATAGGAAAGCAGATATCCTTACCTCGCTCCCCATTTTAAAAGGAAAATTATTCAGATTTCACCATTATAAATACCATGATGATTGTAGGTTTTCTTCATAGATACTCTATATCAGGTGATATTTCCTTGTATTCCTGCTTTATTGAAAGATTGTTTTTTGTTCTTTAATTATCAGTGCATGTTGAATTTTGCCCAGTGCTTTCTCTGCATCTATTGATATGTAATATAATTTTTCTGTTTAGTTTGTTACAGTGAATTTCACTGACATTTTTAAAATTTATGTAAAATATTTAAAAAATTACCATTTTAAGCATTTTAAGGTGAATATTTCGGTAGCATTAAGTGCATTCACAATGTTGTGCAACCATTACCACTATCTACTTCCAGAACATTTTCATCATCCCAAAGAGAAGCTGTACCCCATTAAACACTGACTCCTCATTCTTCTCTCTACTCAGCCCCTGGTAACCTCTGTTCTACTTTCTATCTCTATGAATTTACCTTTTCTAGGAACCTTCTGTAAGTGGAATCATACTATATTTGCCCCTTTTTGTCAGGCTTATTTCATTTAGCATGTTTTCAAGGTTCATCCATGTTGTAGCATCTATCAGAATTTCATTCCTTTAAAAAAAATTTTTGTTCATTTATTTTTGAGAGGTGGGGGAGGGGCACGGAGAGAGGGAGACACAGAATCTGAAGCAGGATTCAGGCTTTGAGCTGTCAGCACAGAGCCCGATGCGGGGCTTGAACTCACGAGCCGGGAGATCATGACCTGAGCTGAAGTTGGACGCTTAACCGACTGAGCCACCCAGGCGCCCCAGAATTTCATTCCTTTTAAAGCCTGAATAATATTATGTTGTATGGATATATCACGTTTTGTTTATCCATTCATCTTTTGATGGACATTTTGGGTTATTTTCAACTTAAGGCTATTGTGAATAATGCTGCCATGAACATTGGTATATAAGTATCTGTTTTAAGTCTTTACTTTCATTGTTTTGAGTATATATTTAGAAGTGGAATTGTTTGATCAAATGGTAATTGTACATTTACTATTTTGAGGAATAGCCAAATTCTTTTCAATAGTGGCTGTATCATTTTATATTCCCACCAGTGATGTACAGGGTTCCAATTTCTCCAAGTCCTTGCTAACATTTATACATGTGTGTGTCAGTGTGTGTGTAGATGTTTGTTTTTGTTTTGTCTTGTTTTTTAACCAGTAGCCATCCTGATGGATGGGCATTGATTGGTTTTTGAATGTTGAACTAAGCTTGCCTGATTGACATAAACCCCATTTGATCATGATGTATTACTTATGTTTTTGTATATTTGTGGAATAGATTTGCTAATATTTTAAAATATTTTTATGGCTGCATGTATGATCTATATTTTTCTTTTGTTGTTATATCTTTGTCTGGTTTTAGCATCAGTATCAGGGTAATGATTCTCATATAGTAAGTTTGGAAGAATTTGGTAATCTTTCTTCCTTAATTTTTGGGTAGAATTTACCAGTGGGGTAACCTTCCATCTGGGGAAGGTTTTCTCTGTGGGAAGATTTTAACTCTAAATTGAGTTTTAAAAAATAGATATAGGGCTCTACAGACTATCTACTTCTGCTTGAGTGATCTTTGGCAGTTTGAATCTTACAAGCAATTTGTCTGTTTTATCTAAGTTGTTGAATTTATTGGTACAGAATTGTTCACAACATTTCCTTGTTATCCTTTTAATAGCTATAGCATCTGTAGTGATATTCCCTCTCTCATTCCTGCTATTGGTAATTTGTTTGTTTTCTTTTTCTCCCTATCAATATGGCTAGGAGCTTATTAATTTGTATTCTTTTCTTTCTTTTCTCTCTTCTCTTCCTTCTCTTCTCTTTTCTTCTTTTCTTTTCTTTCTTTTTTTTTTTTTTATAAGAGAAAGAAAGTACGAGTAGGATAGGGGCAGAGGGAGAGGGAGAGAGAATCTTAAGCAGACTCCATGTGCAGTGTGGAGCCCAATACGGATATTGATCTTGTGACCATGAGATCATGACCTGAGCTGAAATCAGGAGTTGGACACTTAACTGACTGAGCCATGCAGGCACTCCTTTATCTTTTTCAAACAACCAGGTTTTGTTTCATTGATTTTCTCCATTTTTCTATTTTCAATTTTATTGATTTCTACTCTTTATTTTATCCTTCCTTTACTAGCTTTGGGTTTGATTTTCTGTTCTTTTTCTGGCTTTGTAAATTAGAAGCTAAGACTGTGGATCTGAGAACTTTCTTCTTTTCTCATATAAGATTTAATGCTGTATACTTCTCTTTATGTACTGATTTAGTTCTGTCCTACAAATTTTGACAAGATGAGTTTTTATTTTCATTCAATTCAAGATGTGTTATAATTTTCCTTTTGACTTCTTTCAAGTCATATATCGCTTTTGATTTTTTGTCATCTTCTCTTATTGTTAGTGTCTCCAGTTACAAATTTGGATTTGTCCATTTCTTTCAGTTTTGTCAATTTTGTTTTGTGTACTTTGAAACTTTGTTGTTAACACACACACACACACACACACACACACACACACACATTTGGCATTGTTATGTCTTTTTGATGACTTGGCCCCTTTATTACTATGTGATTTTTCTCTTTATTCCTGATAATATTCCTTCCTGTGAATTCTGCTTTGTCTTGATGTTAAATAGCCATCCCAGTTTTATTTTGATTAGTGTTTGCATGGAATATTTTCCTCCCATCATTTTGGCCTGTGTCTTTACATTTAAATTGCTTTCTTTTCATAAGAGACTCTTAAAAACTGAGAACAAACTGAGGGTTGATGGGGGGTGGGAGGCAGGGGAGGGTGGGTGATGGGTATTGAGGAGGGCACCTTTTGGAATGAGCACTGGGTGTTGTATGGAAACCGATATGACAATAAATTTCATATAAAAAATAAATTGCTTTCTTTTAGAAAACATATAATTGGGTCTTGCTTTTTAAAATCTATTTTGACAGTCTTTTAGTTGAGGGTAATTAGAACATTTGCATTTTTTATAGTTATTGATATGGTTGGATTTAAATCTTACCAATTATTTCTCTTTACCCATTTGTTCTTTGTTCACACTCTTCTTTTTGACCACTAATATGGTCATAGATTTTACTTTTCTGTATGCCTCTATGACCTCCAATTGTGATTATACTGTGTATGTTTCAAAGACCTCCTATTGTGGTCATACATTTTACTTCTGTATATAGTATAAAGCTTACAGTTTTTTGAGCTTTATTTTTTATTGTTTATTTATTATCACTAATTATGCTTTATATAGTCATCATTTTATGTGGTTAAAATGAGAAAAAAGCGTTGTATATTTACCCTAATTTTTACCATTTTCAGTATGCTTCATTTATTTGTGTCGATCCATATTCATGAATACATGTTCATTTGTGTGGATTTCTTTCTAGTATCATACTCCTGCTTATAGAACTTACTCTGCAACTACTTGTATTAATAAGTCTACTGGCAATGATTTCTCTCAGCCTTTGTTGGATGAAGAAGTCCTTATTTCATCTTCATTTTTGCAAGTTTTTTTTTTTGGCTGGATGTAGGATTCTGGATTTTTCTCTTTATTTCCTTAAAGGAGTCTCCCTTATATTTATGGTTTCACTTTCCATGGTTTCAGTCACCTGCAGTCACCTGCAGGTCTGGAAACTCATCAGAAGGTTAATAGTTGCCTAACTGCACATTAGAATGTCTAAGTCATTCACCTCACTTCATCTCATCATGTAGGCATTTTATCATTTCACATCATTGCACAAATAGTATTGTATGAGAACATATTTTGAGAGAAAGACTACATTCACATAACTTATTATAGTGTTATAATGGTTCTATTTTATTATTATTTTTATTGTTAATCTCTTACTGTGGCTAATTTATAAATTAAACATTGTCATAGGTGCATATGTATAGGAAATAACATCACATATATAGGGTTTGTTACTATCCGTGTTATCAGGCATCCACTAGGGAACTTGGAATGCATCTCCTGTGGATAAGGGGCACAACTTTACTTATGAAGATCTTGTTTCATTGTCTTTTGATGTGTGTAGCTTTTGATGTCATTTCTGCTGTAATTCTTACCTGCTCTTTCCTCCTCGTATATTTTTTCCCTTTGAAGGCTGTCAAAATTTTCCTTTTTCATTAGTTCTCAGCAGTTTGACTGTGATGTGTCTAAATATGATTTTTTTCTTTTTTCCTTTACCCTTCTATCTTCTCCCCTGTCCTTCCTCCTTCCATCCTCCTTTTCTTCCTCTTCTTCATCCATTTATTCTCCTTTTTGTATTTTTCCTGCCTTAGTGGTCTCTGAACATGGTATCTGCGTTTTGTTATAATTCAGTTATTTTGTCAAATTCTCAGCTATTATCATTTCAAATGTTTCTTATTCTTTGTTTCTTCTCTTCTGTGGAATTTACAGTTACACACTTGTTAGACTGTTGGTATTGTTTTGTAGCTCCAGTATTTTTTGTTCCTTTTAATTTTTCACTCTTTTTTTTCCCCCTGTGCTTCAGTTTGAATAATTTCTATTGATTTATCTGTAGTTTTACTGATTATTTGTTCAGTTGTATCCATCTGTTAATAATGATGTCAACATTCATTTTCATCCATGTCTCACCCCCAGGATTTCCATTTGCTTTTGTTCTATAGTTTCTATCTCTCTGTTGAAATTTCCCATATGTTTATGCATGTTGTCTTTTATGTTAAATCTTCTAACCTGTTAGTCATAGATATTGTAAAGTTTATTTCTTGTCATTCTAGCATCTGGGTCATCTCTGGGTCCTGTTTTCTTGACTTCTTTATCTTCTGACAATGGGTTATTCTTGTGATTTTGGATGTCTCATAATTTTTTAGTAAATGGTGGATGTTGTGTATTGAGAAATCACGGAGGCTGAGTTAGTATTTATGTTGAGAAATAGGCGTCTCTCTTCTGTCAGACAGGTAGTGTGGAGGGTGGCATCCATCTTGTCATAGTTGAGCCCATTTTGAGTTTTGTTGCTGCTGTCATCACTACTGACTTCAAATTCCTTTAGTGCTGGTATCTGTACTTTGTGTGGGGTGAGGTTTGGGGGTGGGTTTTTCCTCAGTGTTTCTGCTCTGCCCTTACATTTCAACAGTCCTTCTTCACTGTGCCAGGGGGTGAGGGCTTTGTGTATACTCTGCAGTCAGCTGTTGGTGCTTATTACTTGGTTATGAATGCGGTGGGTACGGGAACATAGTTCATGATTTTCTTGCCCAGCCTCATTCTCAGTCAGACTTTGTGTGCCTGGGTCTCAGAGGTGGGTTTTTATCAGTGTTTCTGCTTCCTTCCCCATGGTGGCCAAACTTGACTTTGGATCTGTGGGTGCTCTTGGGTGCAAGAGAATGTCCTGTCCCCTTGTCAGCATTTTCAGACCTATGCTTTATATTGGGGCAGGGCCTTGCTTTCAGGAGGGTTTTATACTCTTTTTTTTCCAGGGGCAAGTAAATTTTGCTTTTACTCCTTTTCCAGAAGCAACAAGTCTTTGCCTAAGCCTCTGGGGCAACAGAATTTCTTGTCCTTACCCCAGAGGCAGTTGGTATTTGTTTTTCCCCTTTCTCTAGTGGCTTGAGCTTTTGCTTTGTACAAAAGGAAAGTCTAAAGAAGTGTGTAAAGTTCCATGCTTTCCTCTCAGTGGCAGACATTCACCAGCTGCATACCTGCTCCACTGAGTGAGGCTCTCTCTGGTTTCCAGTTGTACCTCTGATTGTCTTCCTCAGTGTTCAGGAGAGGCCCATGGAAAAGAGCTTCTGCCAGACGATCCTGGTTTTTCTAAATTATTGTGCTAGCCCACACTCAGTCTTTTAGAATTTATTGGCATTTCATGTACTTTCTTCTCACCTGCATTGAGAACGTTCATCTCTTCCTTCCTTGCTCCACCAGTGTTGAAACACTTTGAGTCTTGCCTCTCCCCAGAGGGGTTTGTCACATACATTCACTTCACTTACATGCTTTACAATCTCAGATCTCTGATGGTTCAAGACAAGTTATGACTTTTTACGTTTCCTGGTGCTTTCTCATTGATAACGTTTCTACATTCTAAGGAAAAGTGGAACATTCTTTACACCTTTTCAAGGTATACTGTTCTTACATCTTGATTTTCTTTTCCACTCATATATTGGGGTTTCATTTATATCTTGGAGTTTGTTCTACATCAAGACGTAATTAACACATGCTTCATTTTTTTTTGTTTGTTTTTGTTAGAGAGAGAGTGTAAGTGGGGGAGATAGGCAGAGGAAGAGAGGGAGGGAGGGAGGGAGAGAGAGAGAGAGAGAAAGAGAGAGATAAAGAGAATCTCAAGCAGGCTCCACACCCAGCATAGAGCCCATGACCTGAGCCGAAATCAAGAGTAGGATGCTAAACTGACTGAGCCACCCGGAGCCCCCTTCACTCTTTTTTATATTTGATTATTATATTGGTCGAAGTAATACTCATATATGTATAAAAAGTCAAGATTTTTTCAAGATTAATAGTATAAAGGTTCAAGATTTATAATAAACAGAAATATGCTGTTCTGCCCTGCTACTGGCCATTTCTGCTTCTCTTTTTCAGAGGCAACCATTTACCACATGCTTCAGCTGTTTGTTCTATTATTTTTGTGTTGTCGGTTGTTCATATTGCTATTTCTAGATTTTTCATTTTTAGATAGTATCTGAGTGCTTGCTATGAAAAATGAAGACTTAACTCTCATACACATATTCCACATGTATACTTCTCTGCATCTTTCTAACTTACTCTTAAGACTCTGCCAAGTAAACACATCATGTAATTTTTTCATTTTTTGTTTTTAATCTTTCTTGGAGCTCTTTATCCTCTTCTAATTTGGGATGATTGATAGGTCCGCTGCAGATCTACTGTTTTGGTTCTTCTCTTCACCATTATTTTGAAAAATTTTTTTGCCTCTCTCCCTTGTTGAGTTGCCTGTTTTCTGGATGGTTTCTCTTGTTCTTGATCTACTTCCTTATTTTGATGGGCACATACTTTAGTAGATTCCCTGTAGAAGATACTTGAGAAGTAAATATTTTTTGAGATCTTGTAGGTCTGAACTCTTTTATTTCCCACACACTTAATTCATAGTTTTTCTGAGATATAATTCTTAATTGGAAATAATTTTTTCACGGATTCCTGAAGGCATTGCACCAGTGTTTTCTGCCTCCGAGGACTACTCTTGAAACTCCATAGCCTTCTGATTCTTCAGCCTATATATGAAACTTTCATGTTTTTTTCCCCTCTTTAGGCTTTTCTGACTTTCTTTTCCCAGGGATTCTGAAATTCATGGATAATTGACTTGATGTGTGTATTCTTTGGTAAATCACCTTGGGCATTTGGATTTCTTTTAACCCTTTTATTACTGGTTTTTTTTAACCAATGACCCCAGGGATAGGGGACCAGGGGAGGGGGCTGGAGGGGAAGTGAGGCCTGAACCCCACTGCATTTGGATTTCAATCTAGAGATAAATATTCTTTAAGTGGGAAATTTCTTATTATTTCCTTGGTAATTTCTTTCCTTCCATTGTTGCTATTGTTTCTTTCTGGGATGCCTGCTAGTCCTATGGATAATCTTCTGATCTTTCCTTCCTTCCTCCCTTCCCCCCTCCCTTCCATCTCTCCCTACTTTTGTTCTGTTTTCTAGGAGATTTCTGTAACTGTGTCTTCCAGTCCTTCTTTGAAATTGCTTACTTTGGCTATTGTATTTTTGACCTCCTAGAGCTCTTCTTCATCCTCAGAATATTCCTTTTTATAACCTCCTATTCTTGTTTAGTTGTTATAATATTTCTTTCATGCCTCTGGGAACTTTGAAAAATGTTAACCTTTTTTTGGAAGTTTTATTCTGTTCCCTGTGTTAATTCTGCCATTCCTTGTAGGTCAGAGGCCTGGCTTTTTCTTCTGAGGCCAAAATGAAGAAGGGCACTGGGGGTCTTCTCTTCCAGGATAAGTGTAGGTAGACTCTATCTCCTCATTTGCAATGTGGCCCATCACTCCCACCTACAGCTGTGCCAGGTGTTCAGAGTCTCTGTTTTAGCCTTTTCTAAGAGGACCCCTCTTAAGAAATCTGTCTTTTTGGGGTCAAAGAGGTGACCTGGAGATTTCATAGCACTTTGAAAGACGTCCAGTCAGTCTTCCTGTTTTCAGGTCCTTTCAACATTCATCTTTAGAAATACCAGGTGTGCTTTTAATTCCTGGGGCTTTCTGGGATCCTGGGGGCACAAATCAGTTTACTTTTTTGTAAGGTCTTTGTTGGCTTCTCACTCTTCAGACTAGTTTTAGCCTATTCACATCTGCTAGGTCAGTTACAACTTGTGTATCTGCTTTTCAGCTTCCAGACTTTGGTAGGCTTCTCTCTTCTGCTGTTGACTCCTTTCATATTCTGTTTGGGGGGGTAGGTGGGCAGAAGACAGGGAGAGAGAGTTTATGGACTATTGGGTTATCAATTTAGAGATGTTTGGGGAGAGACAGATTACTCTTTCTGTTCATTCTGTTATGTTTAAGAAGAAACCTTACAAAAGTAATTTTATTAGAGTGTTGGGGTAGAAATCAAAGAACAGTAGGCTTGAGATTCAGTTGAAGGTAAAAAATTAGACATAGGGAATATAATCTAATACTTAACCTTGGTTATAAGTAGAATAAAAGGAGGAATGAAATGCTAAATTTATTATTACCAATTTCAGCTGAGCCCTCATCTGCCTGAGAATCTGCATTCTTTTAATCTGCCTGCTCTTCCCCTCCCTTGGGTGACTCATTCCTTACTACACTTTCTTCAAACTATAAGTCTCTCAGTGATCTCGTATTGTGTAGCACAGAGAACGTGGAACTGGGGTCTCCCCAGATCTTCCATCAACATCCATCTGCATTTACGAACATTTACTCCTCCTCTGTCCTTCCACAGTGGTAATCTATTTGCTAGAATTGTATTTTGTGCTTATATGTGGAGTTAATCCATTTGAATGTTGGCATCTGATAATGTAAATATAAAATGCTGATTATAATAAGAATATGTCTCTTCCCCCCGAGTACTTTGTATCAATAATACCAGCTTCACACAAAGAGAACATAGCCAGTTAGACACTTATTAATTTGACTAAAATACTACTTCAAAATATCTTAGTTTCTCTGGATGTATTTTTATCTGAAACAGAGATCAAATCATTTGACAGAGTTTTACTTAAAGATATTACAGATTTTACTTAAAGTTTGGACTTAGTTTTCAATTTTCTGTGTATGTCATTAGCAATGTTGCATGACCCTAGTCGTAGAACTTTTACAGAACAGACACAGTAATATTTCTGTTGTTAATTTGACCTCAGGAGCAATAAAGCAGCTCTTTTAGTCACTTCAGTATTTGTGACGATTATTATTGTTTACTGTTTGAATAAGAATTGTTTACTTTTTAACCATCTAGATAGAGCCCATGTTGTATATGATACATGTACTGAATATGGGGCTTTCTTGATTACTTAAGTTGTAAATTTAGATGAACAGATAAAAGCAGGAGACATAAGAATAGATTCTCCTGTAGAAAAGGAAGAAATGATACTGTTCATACTAGTTACTTTTGTGTCCATGGTCCTCGCATCAGAGATAGAATAAGCAGAATAATTATTTGAGAGACTTTTGTCCTTGCTTTAGTTGATCAGTTAACTTTTTTCTTTTTGAATAAATCTATTTCTCTGTATTTAAACAATTGATTTAATCTTTCAGACAGGGGAGAACAAAGGATGGAGTGGTCCAAAGGCTGGGTTTCCTGAACCAACAAATAACAGTAAGTTTTCACTTTCATGTTAACTACACTTGATGTTCGTCATTGGTCCAGTGATTAGTCTGGCGCCGGGTATTTATTGGATCTGTTTGGGCCGGAGATGTCACATGGAAGACAAGGAAGTTGTGGTGTTTGCTTTCCTGGAACTGACAGAAGACATAAGCACTGAAGTTCTTAGCATGGTTTAGTCACCGCAGAGATAGTACCATTTACTCCACATGGTAATGATCTGATTTTTAAGTTGTTTTTATTGCAACATTGTTATAATAGAAAAGAATCAAAAAAGTAAAGCAATTATCTCTAAGTCCGTTATACGCTAAATCAACTGTTTCATGTTTCAGTTCTTTTTAGGTACACACACGTTTTTACATAATTATAATATACATGGAAGTTTGTACTGTGTTTTCATTTAACATAGTAATAAACATTTTTCACATTGTACTAAGTTGTTAGAATTTTTAATGTTTTATTAAATTTACATAAAATTGTGAGCAATTTCATTCCAATTATAGTGTCGTCAACATGTAAAAATCTCCAGTTTATTTCTTTTTTCAAAGGTACATGATCAAGCTGTGGAAGCTCATTTGTCTTTCTTTAACTTCTTCCCACCTCTCCCAAAAAGTATCTATTTTCCCTAATGTGACCATTTTACTGTAAATCGGTAAAACAAAATAGCCAGCCTGTGAAGACCCTATGAAATGAAGTCCTCAGTGAAGCCAAATTTATATCCTTTCTAACTCTGTTTCTCTTCCTTACAACTTCTGGAAGCTGACTAAGCCTAAATATGTAAATTGTCATAATGAACAGTATTCTTTGATATTCACAGCTTATCTCTTGATGTATAATGAAATTAGTCACAAACTTTTATCAAAGCACACTTCTGAGAATTGAATTCTTGGGTCATCAAAACGAGCCTCTTGAAAAGAATATTTCAGTGAGGTAATTGTATTCATGAGTTACTTTCTGGGAATAACTTAAATAATTTAATATGACTCTGAGCCTTTGGTCTCTCTATATAAGAATGATGAATGTGATAGGCTTAGCACATAGCCCAAGGGAAAAAAAAATGGAAATCAGTTCAGGACTCTCAGAAAGTTTGTGTTTAATTCCTTTGATGTTTGAATATACTGGTGTATGATTATTTGGTACAGGATTGTAAGCATTAAATTGATCTTGGTTATATATAAAGTACTTAGCATGGTGTCTGTTTCCTAGTAAGCACATAGTGATTGTTGATTTTCTTCTATGCCTTCTCCCTCCCTTTTTAAATAAAAATTACATAATTCTATGTAGGCTTAACAAAAATTCCATGGTTACACTTTTTATCTGTCAGACGTTTTTCATGAACAGTGTTATCTGTAGTTTGTATTGGAATAGTTACTTTTGGCACTAGATATTTTTTCAAAGAATATAAACACTTTACGTTTGAATATGGAAGTCGGATGGTTATTAACTTGATAGTTTTAACATGAAATCACATTATAGATAACCTGCAAACTCCATCATTTACCAGTGACATTTTGGCTCTTAATTTTATGTGTTTGTTGATTTTTTTTAAACGTGTTAAGGCGTTTTGGGACTTACTTGCAAGTAGGGGGAGAGATGGCACAAAGAGGCCAGTGAGTTTCAGTGATCAGAAATGTGTAAGAATGCTACAAGATTTGCTTTAGACATAATGTTAGAAGTGATAAAGCTGTTTGGAGTCAGCGTAAAACTTAACCAAACCGTTCACACTTTAGAACTTTCTTTGGTCTCCAGTAGTTCAAATTGAGTATTTGAAAGAAGGATATGATCCCTCAGCCCTTCCAAACTCCGAGAGGTGAGAAAGCCAATATCAGGGTCCTTCCCTCTGATCGGGTCCCTGCCTCAGGTTACCACTGAGGATGAGGGCAGCTCCACTCTGAAATGTAACTGTTTTACTCCCTGATAGCTGGAGCTCTCCAGCAGTGCCCCACGTCCTCTGAAATACGTTAGGAAAAAGTTAGTTTCTTAGCAATTGATCATTCAGGTAATGAATCTGTTACCTGAAAATTAATTTAAATCTGTATATAACGGTAACATTCATGTTAGATTCTTTTCTGCGTAATTCCCTAAGTTTGAAATTCTGCCCTGAGTGGTTTCTGTCCCTTGAAGAATGCCCGTGTTAAGAGTTTTGCAGGCAAAGGTCAGAGCAGGCATCTCTTAGGATGGCACATGTGGGGGAAGAGAGGAATTTGAGGTTGTCAGTGCTGTCTGCCCCTCTGGCATATTTTCAGGCTTTGAACAACTCATTTCACATCTTCTAATTCAATGCGCATGCCAGTTTATCATGCTGAGTATCATTAATGATCTAACATTTGTAAAACGAGTAACTATTCTTGAATAACATCTGAAAAGGTAACATATTACTTTGTAAAAAACAGAATGGTATCATAAAGTGACTCTTTACAGTGTTTTCTTTATTAAACTTTATATTACTTTACAAATTGTACTTAACCAAGCATTATTTTGATAAATATTATGAAATTAACTTGGAACCATAGTGTACAAAAATTAAAAGCAGGGAATGCAGAATTGGAAACGAGAAAGAAGATAATTTTAACCTGGCACAGCTAACACCTAACTCTAAGTAGACAAAAAAAGTTCATGTACATGTGCATTTAATTTTTGAAGTGGAAGATATTTTTTTTTAAGATTACAGTCATAAGAAACTGCTAACAATTACAACAAAAAATAGTTTAAATGGTTTTGCAAGTGATCGTGATTGCATAGCCTGGCTCCTGGCTTGATTGCCTGCAGATTTAAAATATGGACCTAATTTTTGCATACTTCTCAGGCTTTCTTCATTGTATTGAATTGCAGCAAAAGGTAGACTGTTCTAGGTGTGTTTTTACCCTTTGAATCACTGTCATAGTCATGTTGAAGTGCAAGAACACATAACTTTGTAAGGTGAGGTTTGTGTTAAATTTAGCATGGGGCAATTTTATGCTTGGCATACACATAAAAAGATAGATTTTTACAGATGAATGACTAACAGGTTTTTAAAAAGATCATGGATTTTAAAGATCTACTGACAGCTCATGGAAAACTTTGTAAAATATTTAGATACAGTTCAGTTGATAATATCTTTTATTTTGTATTCACATTCCATGTTTCTTATTAATACAGGGTTTTACTTAAAAACAGGTTCATTGTTTCTTAAAGGTGAATTCTAGCTTAATTCAAAATTGGACTAAGCTCAAAGGTATTCACTGGTATGTGCTGAATCCACCCACTAAAAGATTATTTGGAGGCATTTTTCACATAAATATTTTTCCGTTAACCTTTTAAAAAGTTTTATTTAGCCCCTGTGAAATATGCTGGCTCTTCTAGGTTCGTTAGAGATGACCCAGGACAAATGCTTTTGGGATGGGATAGAATTCTTATCGACCTTTACAGTATTGTAGTTGGCTTGCCATTTTTTGGTCACTTTTGTGTCCCATCCATTTATTATTAAACTCTGTATCTACATCCTGAAACCAGGAGGCTACATCATCCCAGTGATATGGCTTAAGATAGATTGTAGGCTTGTCTCCCATATGCTGTATACTGTATTTACAACCTCTGCTTTTTTGTGTGGGTATGGGTGAGGGCTGTACTTTTAAGATAACAGACTAATAGATTCTTTAAGTGTTATGGCAGAGTACCCTGAACAATCTGCTTTTGTGTCTCCCCTAACAAACCACTTTGTAATGAGACAACTAAATTAGTTGGAGCTGGTTGGATTTAAATATTAAACTAAGCAATCAGGTTACTTATTTAATTGGACATAAATACTATGTTGGAAATCCAAGAGTGTAGCTGACTTGCAGCTAACTACTTTTAAAAGATTGTTGGGCTATTTGTGCCCTGGATGATTATCTTTGAGCAAAGTCCTATCCCATAAATAGAGGGCTATTTAACTGGAGCAGTTGGGGGCAACAAGACAGACACATCCTCATTGCCATTGCTGTTGCACCTGTTGAAACGGCAGGTGGAAATGCTATTCCTCCCCTGAATCAAGGAAGGAAGATCCAAATGTTCCAGAAAGATACTCCCCTCCTTTTGCATTGGTGGCTATGTTGGACTTGCCTGAGTGGTGAGAAGCTATAGTCCTTTTTATTACTAGGATTAGGATTCTCTTGTCTTGCCCATTGAATCTCAGGAGGAGAGAGGCAGTATTAAGCAGATTAAGTATTAATCAGATGAACAAAGATAGTATATTTTTCTGAAATATTCTCAGGAAAGATTGAATGAATTTAAATTTCCACGAACTTAAAAACTTGTTTGACTCATTTTTACACAAAAAAGATTCAAATACATGCTTTTTTAAAAAGGAAACCACATGAACAATTTAAAGATGCATTTATTGATTGTAGTGTGAGAGTATTTTTTAAGAGTAAAGGATGAAAGCATAAAGAAAAAAGAGAAGGAGTTAGGTACATAAAAACTAAAAATGAATTCATGAAGCAGCATAGGAAAATGAAAGGCAAATGATAAACAGCATAAATATCAGCATATATAGCAACAGGATAAATATACACAAAGGACACATAGAGATTAATAATAATAAATTAAGAGGTTAATATCCTAACAGAAAAATGGCCAAAAGACTTAAGGAGACATTTGAAAAGAACAGATATTAAATCATGAAAAATTGCATAATCAGGAAAGTGCAGATTAAAATAAATGTCATGTAATTTCTGATCCATAAAAATTGGCAAGGAGGGGGCGCCTGGGTGGCTCAGTTGATTTTACGTCCGACTCTTGGTTTTGGCTCGGGTCATAATCTCACGGTTTGTGAGTTTGAGCCCCACATCAGGCTCTGTGTTGACCGTGTGGAGCCTGCTTGGGATTCTCTCTATCTCCCTCTCTCTGCCCCTTCCCTGCTCGTGGTCTTTCTCTCTCTCTCAAAATAAATAAATAAACAAAAAAATTGGCAAGGATTTAAGAATAATAAAGCTAAATGTTGAGGAAACAGGTGCTCAGATACTGCTAGTAGGATTGTGAATTAGCACAGACTTTCTGAAACCAGAAGAATACAAAGATTAGGCACATTTCTTTCTAAAGCTTAACTAAAAGATATGGAAAAGCAGAGATTTTTTTTCCATAATAAACATATATTGGTTTTATAACCAGAAAAAAAATATATATGGTTAAAACACTCACAAACTTTGGCCTGAGTTGTACAAACTGACTGAATTTAAACACGTAGTGTATAGTAAACAGCTAGGGTAGCAGTTATCTGCATACTGAAGTCCCTTGGAGAACCTTTTATGACCTTTTTTTGAAAGAAGAGATATAGTTTTTTAAAGTCTGATTGAAATTTCATTTTGGAAATTTGTTCTAGAAATCTGAAATATATGCTCTTTATTCTCAGAGATCTATGGGAATTGAAAGGTTTCTAAATCTAGCATTTTCATACCTGGAAGAGAGGATAGTAATGACATATAGATGAAAATACCTAGAGGTTAAAAATTGAAGTATTAATAACTACTTAATTGATTTTCTCTGTTATCAAAGGAACTCTGCAATAAGCAGAAGGAGAAAATAAGGTTAATCCTCAAAATTACTTATTCATCAGCTTGCCTAGAAAGATGGAGTTTTCTGAATTCAGTACAGAATTACAGTTGCTAAGAAATGTTAAACTCGTGTGTTACCATCTTTAGTGAAAAAATACAACTTGATCCATAAAGTATTTAACACATTTATGAAGATGATAATAAAATAAACACTCGTGAACCCACCACTCAATTTAAGAATCAGAACATTACCAATATCATTATGGTTACATTCTCCTCTTTCATATCCCTTGGCCTCCCATGCATCTCCACAACAGGGGTGACACTCTCTGGATTTTATATGTAGTACCCTCACCCTGTATTTCATAGTTTTACCAAATAAGTATGAATCCTTAACAGTAATTGTTTAAATCCAAAAGATTTAATTGTTTAATCCAAAGATTTAGAAAGAATATTACTGTGTATTTTCTAAGGCTTTTTTTTCTCCCACTTGTAATATAAGATGAATTTGTTGCATCATAGTATTTAAGCCATTGTATATGTATTGAGCTACACTGAGATATTTTCAGGATTTTATTGCTATAAACAGTATTCCTATGAACATTTTTGAACCTGTCTCCTGGTGCACATGGGTAAGTTTCAAGGAACACACCTGGGAGTGAAATTTGTGTATTGTAGGGTACGGGTAAGTTCAGATTTACAGAAATACTAGTGTTCTGTAATGGGATAGCCTGAGAGCCCCTCAAAGTATCTAGTTCTCCCACTGCTCCAAATAGACATTTTAAAAATCTTTTACCTTTTATTTTCCTTTTACCTATGAACTTAGTTGGAGTTTAGTTCAAATTCAGTTAAATCCTTAATCTAATTTTTCTTTTTTATTTTTACTAAAAATAAATAATGTACGAAAAGTGAAAAGTCTTCCCCTACTTTTGTCCTAATTAGCACAGTTTTTACCCTGTTCCCCAAACAAGTTAACTTATGATTGGCTGGTTTCTTTTGTATTGTTCCAGAATCTTTGTACATACAAAAGCAAATTCAAGTACATATTATTTTATCCCCTAGCATTCCAGACACACTGTTGTACAATTTTCTCTTTTCACTTCATATGTCCTGAAGAGCCTTCTGTATTGATATGTATAGGCCTTTATTATTATTTGACTCGTTTCTAACCTATGGGCATTTAGATTATTTACATTATATTTCTATTATAAATTATCCTGCTGGGTAAAGCCTCATACACATATCATTTTACGTGTGTGCTAGTATATTTGTTGGGTAGATTGCTACAAGTGGAATTACTGAGTCAAAGAATATGTACACATATAATTTTGATAGGTGTAGCCAGATTATACTCAGTAGAGATTTAACAGTATACATTCCTACCAGCAGTATATGAGATTTCCTGTTTCCCCACAGCTTTAGGAACACAAGGTGCTGTCAAACTTCTGGATCTGTGCCAATCTGATCGTTGAAATATGGTATTCAGTGTAGTTTTATTTTACACTTTTATTGTGAATGAGATCAACTGTATCTTTGTATATTGCTGAGCCATTTCTGTACTCTTTATGTTACTGACATAGGCCTGTCTATTGCTCATTTTAAAGTTAGATTGCTGGTCTTTTATTCTTTCTTATTTGATAAGAGAGTATATGTGTATGTGCCTTTATAATATGACTTGCCAATATTTTTCAAGTTCTCTTTGTTTATGGTGAAATTTTCTTTTAAAGTTTGGTTTTATTTTTAGTATATTTGAATGGTCTATCTTTTATAGTCTTATGTAGCACTTGTAATCTTAACAGAGTTAATAATGCCTTTGCCACTGTATGATTATAAAAAATACACTCATGTTATCTTCTGGAACTTCCATAGTTTTATTTTTTTTGTCTTTCAATCTTTGACCCATCTGGGATTTATACCTCAAGTATGACTTCAACTTTGATCCCCACTGAATTGAAACTTTACTGTTATTATATACTAAGATTCTGTTTTTAAATTTTTATGTTTATTTATTTTTGAGAGAGAGGGAGACACAGAAGCAGGCTCCAGGCTTTGAGCTGTCAGAACAGAGCCTGACACGGGGCTTGAACCCATGAACCATGAGATCATGAACTGAGCCAAAGTCAGATGCTTAACCGACTGAGCCACCCAGGCATCCCAGGATTGTGTATTTAGTTTTATTCTGGACTTTCTATTCTCTTCTGTTCATCTGTCTAATTTATTCATGCACCACTTTTAATCATTGAGTCTTTATTGTGTTTTAACATGAATAAATTGAAAGCTCTGTTCAAAACAAATGTGAATGAAGAAGTGCTCAGTCCATGATCTTTCTATACATACTACATGGAGTACAAGTAATTGAGAAGATAAATATCTCCTTGGCATGAGAAGTGAGAGGAGTATGGATAGTCAAAACATTGACTAAAAGCACTTTTTTTAAAAGAAACAACAGGCAACTGTATGGTTGAGGGCTGTTAGGTTTAAGATTCAGTGAGGCAGTGAAGACAGTCTCCATAAAACTTCTGCATGTAATGGATGTAGCATTTACTCTTTCATTTATTCAGAAAATACTTACTGCATTGTACTATGTTTGATATTATCCACGATTGCAATAAAAAATTTTAAAGTTGAAACTGCTTCTTCGAAAGCCAATCAATCTGAAAGATAAACATGGTTAACCACCACCACCCTGCCCAATAAGAAAAGGAGGGAAAACAAAAAATAAGTGTAATCTGGGGGGCGGGGAGGGAATCAATTATTTTGATTTAAAAAGTAAAGCATGAGAGCACAGTACCTGACATTGTTGGTTTCATTTGAACAAATGAAAAAAATGCAGTGTTTTTACTTTTTTCCCCACTGTGTTGATTGTCTTAGATATCTTTTAGACCTGTGGTTTTCAGCTTGGTGTTGCTAGACTCAATTTATAATAGGTGTCATTATTGGTATTTCAACAACCTAATAGAAATATTGCATTCATTCTTGGTGGATTTATTGCTTTGAGTTAGAAATATATCTCTGAATTCATATCACAAGTTGTTCCGAATCTCAGATTGGCAGTCTTTGGTAGAAGAAACAGGAAGATGATTTATTATTACTAAATAAATGCAGGAGATATGGTATGTATAGAAGAAAAACAGTGCAAGTGGTCCTAAGTGTGAAAAGGTTGGAGAATGTCCAACCTCTGATTTTACAAATAGGATAATTGAAGCTCGGGTGATTTTTTTAATTTGCCCGAGGGACAGTAAGTTAGAGGTGGTAAAGACTTGAACTTGTGTCTTTTGATTCTAAGGTCTGGCGTTTGCCACTACACATTTATTTCCATATATATCACTTGCTGATAATTAAGAAAAAATAAATATTTTTTCTAAGAAATTCCACTAAAATTAAGTATACATTTTCTTGAAAGAATGTTTTGTATATCATTTACCAGAATCTTTTTTAAAAAACATTTAGGATGTTTCATAACATGGAAAATGTCCAAACTATTGTTTCAGATACCAGTTTGATATTTGGGTGGATCATGTAAAAACACTAAAATGGCTGAGAAAGCATGTGAAATGTTTGTTTTAACAATGGAACAGCCATCTGCATTACATGATTTTTCTTAAGACTTAAAAAACTTTAGTAATAGTCCATTTTTGAAAACACTCAACAGGCTTTTTGGGTGATGTTATTCAAGTGTATTGTTTTATTCCAAGCTTTCTGGTTTGTGTTAAGATGATTCATAGGCTTTTAGAGCTGAAAGATTTTCAAGTTCCTCTAGTCTGATTCATTTTACAGATCAAGAAAGCAAGGTAAAAAGGCTATCTGCTGCTACAACTCAAACTCAGATAGGGAGGCTTCAGTCTAGTACATTTACATTTACGACTGTACTATTATCTTTTCTTTGTTACACTTCGTGCTACTACAAAATGTCAGACTTTTTTATTTGCTATTTTTTTTAAATATTTTTTTAAAGCAGTTTTAGATTTACAACAAAATTGAGAGGATGGTACAGAGATTTCTCATATATTCCCCATCCCCGCACAGGCATAGCTTCCTGCATGATCAACGTCACTCACCAGAATGGTTTATTGTGTGTGTGTGTGTGTGTGTGTGTGTGTGTGTGTGTGTTTTGACAAAGGATGAATCTGCGTTGACATATAATAATCACTCAAGTCTGTAGTTTACCTTATTAGGGTTCATTCTTGGTGTTGTACATTTTATAGGTTTGGACAAATGTCTGATGGTATATATCCATCATTATAATATCATACAGAATATTTTCACAGCCCTAGAAATCCTCTGTGCTCTGCCTATTCATCTCCTCCTCTCTCCCCCAATCTTGACAACCACTGGTATTTTTATTGTTTTTGTAGTTTTTCCTTTTCCAGGGTATCATGCAGTTGGAATCATAGATACATACTCTTTTAAGATTGGCTTCTTTCACATAGTAACAAGCATTTAGGATTCTTTCATGTCTTTTCAAGGTTTGATAGCTCATTTCTTTTTAGTACTCAATAGTATTCCATTGTCTGGATGGATCATCGTTTATCCACTCACCTACCGAGGGACATCTTGGTTGCTTCCAAGTTTAGGCAATTATAAATAAAGCTGCTATGAACATCTATGTGCAAGTTTTTGTGTAGACGTAGTTTCTGACTCCTTTGAAGAAAAATCAAGAAGCACAATTGCTGGACTGTGTGGTTAAGAGTACTGTCTTCCAGAGTGGCTGTACCATTTTTGCATTGGCACCAGCAAGGAATAGGAGTTCCTATAACTCTGTGTCCTTGTCAGCATTTGGCAATGATGTCAGTATGCTGGATTTTGGTTCTTTTAATAGGTGTGTAGTAGTATCTCATTTTTATTTGCATTTCCTTTGGGACATATGATGCAGAGCATCTTTCCATATGGTTATTTGCTATATGTGTATCTCCCCCTCCACCCCCATCTGTATATCTTCTTTGGTGAGGTGTCTGTTAAGGTCCTTTTTAATTGTGGTGTTTGTTATCTTATTGTTGAGTTTTTAGAGTTCTTTGTGTATTTTGGACAACAGTCCTTCATCAAATGTATCTTTTGCAAATACTTTCTCCCAGTCTGTGACTTCCTTTGTAATTCTCATATTATTGTCTTTTTTTTAGAATAGAAATTTTAATTTTAATGAAGTCTAGCTTATCAATTGTTTTTTCATGGATCTTGTTTTAATGTTACATCTACAAAGGCATTACCATACCCAAGGTCATCTAGATTTTCTCCCATAATCTCTTCTCGAAGTTTTATAGTTTTGGATTTTACATTTGGGTCTACTGGCTTTATGAAAGGCGTAAGATCTGTGTCTAGGTTAATTTTTGTGTTCATGGATGTCCAGTCATTTCAGTATCATTTGTTGAAGAGACTGTCTTTGCCCCATTGTATTGCCTTTGTTGCTTTGCCAAAGGTCAGTGACTATATGGGTGTGTATTTCTGGGTTCCCTCTTTTGTTCCTTTGATCTGTTTGTTCTTTCACTAATACCACATTATGATTACTGTAGCTTTATAGTGTCTTGAAGTTGGGTAGCATCAGTCCTCCAACTTTGTTCTTCACCTTCAATATTGTGGTGTTGGCTATTCTGGGGACTTTTGCCTCTCCATGTAAACTTTAGAATCAGTTTGTCAGTACTTTTAAAATAACTTGCTAGGATTTTAATTGTGAGAGGATGGAATCTATAGGTCAAGTTGGGAAGAACTGACCTCTTGACAATATTGAGTCTTCCTATCTGTGAACATGGGATATCTCTCCATTTATTTAGTTCTTTGATTTTGTTCATCAGAGTTTTGTACTTTTCTTCATATAGATGTTTTACATATTTTGTTAGATTTATACGTAGGTATCTCATTTTTGGGTGCTATTGTAAATGGTATTGTGTTTTTAGCTTCAAATTCCACTTGTTCATTATTGGTACATAGGACATTAACTATTTTTAAATTAAATTTTATTTTTTATTGTGGTTAAAAACATACATGAGACCTGCCCTTTCAACAAATTTTTAAATGCATAGTGTAGTATTGTTAACTGTAGACACAATGTTTTACAGCAAATCCCTAGAATTTTTTCATCATGCATGACTGAAACTCTGTACTTACTGAGCAGCAACTCCCCATTTTCCCTTCTTCCCAGTCCTTGGCAGCCACCATTCTACTTTCTGTTTTCTGTGAGTTTGACTACTTTAGATAACTCATATATGTGGAATCATGTAGTATTTGTCTTTCTGTGACTAGTTTATATCACTTAGCATAATGTTCTGAATGTTTATCCATGTTATTACATATGACAGGATTTCTTTCTTTTTATAGCTGAGTAATATTCTATCATATGTATACACCACTCTTCTTTATCCATTCACCCACTGACAGACATTAGATTATTTCTCCTTCTTTGCTATTGTGAATAAAGCTGCAGTGAACACAAAGTGCAAATGTCTCTTTAAGATCTCGTTTTCAGTTCTTTTGCATAAACACCCAGAAGTGTGATTGCTGTTTCTCATGTGACAGTTCTTTTTATAATTTTTGAGATATCCATACTGTTTTTCCATAGTGGCTTCACTATTTTACATTCACACTAACAGTGTACAGGGGTTCAAATTTCTCTACATCCTTATCAAAACTTCCTTCCTTTGTTTTTTCTTTTTTTTAATGGTCATCCTACCGGGTGTGAGGTGTTGCTTTATTAAGGTTTTGTTTTGCATTTCCATGATAATTAGTGATGTCGAGCATCTTTTCATATACCTGTTGACCATTTGTATGCCTTCTTTGGAGAAATGTCTGTTCAAGTCCTTTCTTTGCACATTTTTAAATCAGATTATTAATCTTTTTGCTGTTGAGTTATAGGAATCTTTTATATATTTTGAGTTTTGCTCCCTTATAAGATAAATGGTTTGCAGATATTTTCTCCCATTCCATAAGTTGCCTTTTCACTCTATTGATTGTTTCCTTTTCTGTACAGAAGCTTTTTCATTTGATATAATCCCATTTGGTCTATTTTTGCCTGTGTTTTGGTATCATATCTGAGAAATCATGGCCTAGACCAATGTTATGAAACTCCCCTACATTTTCTTTTAGGAGTTTTGTAGTTTGGGGTCTTAATGTTTAAATCTTTAACCCATTTTAATTGACTTTTTTGTGTATGGTATAAAATAAGGGTCCATTTTCATTCCTTTGCTTACAGAGATCCAGTTTGCCCAACACCATTTGTTGAAGAGGCTGTCTTGTCCCCATTGTAGTCTTGACACCATTGTCAAAGATCACGTGACCATATGTGTGTGAATTTATTTCTGGGCTTTCTATTCTGTTCCTTTGGTCAATATGTCTGTCTTTATTCCAGTACCTCAGTGTTTTGATTACTATAGCTTTGTAATGTTTCAAAATGAGTCAGCATGGTACCTTAAGATTATTTCTTCTTTCTCAAGACTGACTTGCCTCTCTTAGGTCTTTTGTAGTTCCATGTGAATTTTAGGATTTTTTTTTTTCTTTAAAAAATGCCAGTGGTATTTAGATAAGGATTACATCAAATCTTTAGATTGTTTGGGTTGTATGGACACTGTAATAATATTAAATTTCACAATCCATGAGCATGGGATTTCTTTTCATTTATTTGTTCCATCTTTAATCCTTTGAGCAGTGTTTTATAATTTCCAGTGTACAAATTTTCACCTCCTTGGTTAAGAGAATTCTAAATATTTTATTCTTTTTGATGCTATTGTAAATGGATTGTTTTCTTAGTCCTTTTCAGATATCTTATTGTTAGTGTATAGAAATCCAACTGAGTTACAGTGGGGTAAAAACTGAGAGCTTTCCCGCTAAGGTCAGGAACAAGACAGGGATGTCCACTCTCGCCACTGTTATTCAATATAGTATTGGAAGTCTTCGCCTCTGCAAGCAGACAACACAAAGAAATAAAAGGCATCCAGATCGGCCAGGAGGAGGTCAAACTTTCACTCTTTGCAGATGACACGATACTCTATATGGAAAACCCAAAAGATTCCACCAAAAAACTTCTAGAACTGATTCATGAATTCAGCAAAGTTGCAGGATATAAAATCAATGCACATAAGTTAGTTGCATTGCTATATACCAACAATGAAGCAACAGAAAGAGAAATCAAGGAATCGATCCCATTTACAGTTGCACAAAAAAACCATAAAATACCTAGGAATAAATCTAACCAAAGAGTTGAAAAATAGTAGAAAGCTTATGAAAGAAATTGAAGAAGACACAAAAATATGGAAAAAGATTCCATGCTCCTGGATAGGAAGAACAAATATCGTTAAAATGTCAATACTACCCAAAGCAATCTACATATTCAATGCAATCTCTATCAAAGTAACATCAGTATTCTTCACAGAGCTAGAACAAATAATCCTAAAATTTGTATGGAACCAGAAAAGACCCCAAAGAGCCAAAGCAATCTTGAAAAAGAAAACCAAAGCAGGAAGCATCACAATCCCAGACGTCAAGCTATATACTACAATGCTGTAATCATCAAGACAGTGTGGTACTGGCACAAGAACAGACACTCAGATCAATGGAACAGAATAGAGAACCCAGAAATGGACCCACAAACATATGGCCAACTAATCTTTGACAAAGCAGGAAAGAATATCCAATGGAATAAAGACAGTCTCTTCAGCAAGTGGTGCTGGGAAAAGTGGACAGCAACATGCAGAAGAATAAAGCTGGGCCACTTTCTTACACCATACACAAAAATAAAATAGATGAAAGACCTCAATGTAACACAGGAAGTCGTCAAAATCCTTGAGGAGAAAGCAGGCAAAAACCTCTTTGATCTTGGCCGCAACAACTTCTTACTCAACACATCTCCAGAGGCAAGGGAAACAAAAGCAAAAATGAACTACTGGGACCTCATCAAAATAAAAAGCTTCTGCACAGCCAAGGAAACAATCAGCAAAACTAAAAGGCAACTGACAGAATGGGAGAAGATATTTGCAAATGACATATCAGATAAAGGGTTAGTATCCAAAATCTATAAAGAACTTATCAAACTCAACACCAAAAAAAACAAATAATCCAGTGAAGAAATGGGCGAAAGACATGAATAGACACTTCTCTAAGGAAGACATCCAGATGGCCAACCGACACATGAAAAAATGCACAACATCACTCATCATCAGGGGAATACAAATCAAAACCACAATGAGATACCACCTTACACCTGTCAGAATGGCTAACATTAACAACTCAGGCAACGATAGATGTTGGCGAGGATGTGGAGAAAGAGGATCTCTTTTGTATTGGTGGCAATGCAAGCTGGTGCAGCCACTTTGGAAAACAGTATGGAGGTTCCTCAAAAAACTAAAAATAGAACTACCCTACGACCCAGCAATTGCACTACTAGGCATTTATCCAAGGAATACAGAGGTGCTGTTTCGAAAGGACACATGCACCCCCATGTTTATAGCAGCACTACCAACAATAGCCAAAGTATGGAAAGAGCCCAAATGTCCATCGATGGATGGATGGATAAAGAAGATGTGGTGTATATATACATACATATATATACATACACATATGTATATATATACATGTATACATATACATATGTATATACATATACACATATGTATATATGTATGTATATATACATACATACACACATGTATATACATACATACATGTATATGCATACATACATATATACATACATACGTACACACACACAATAGAGTATTACTCAGCAATCAAAAATAATGAAATCTAGGGGCGCCTGGGTGGCTCAGTTGGTTGAGCGTCCGACTTTGGCTCAGGTCACAATCTCACGGTTCGTGAGTTCGAGCCCCGCGTCAGGCTCTGGGCTGATGGCCCTGCTTCCGATTCTGTGTCTCCCTCTCTCTCTGCCCCTCCCCCATTCATGCTGTGTCTCTCTCTGTCTCAAAAATAAATAAACATTAAAAAAAAATGAAATCTTGCCATTTGCAACATAGAACTGGAAGGTATTATGCTAAGTGAAATGAGTCAGAGAAAGACAAAAATCATATGACTTCACTCATATGAGGACTTTAAGAGACAAAACAGATGAACATAAGGGAAGGGAAACAAAAATAATATAAAACCAGGGAGGGAGACAAAACAGAAGAGACTCATAAATATGGAGAACAAACTGAGGGTTGCTGGAAGGGTTGTGGGAGGGGAGATGGGCTAAATGGGTAAGGGCATTAAGGAATCTACTCCTGAAATCATTGTTGCACTATATGCTAACTAATTTGGATGTAAATTTTAAAAAATAAAAAATAAAATTAAAAAAAAATCCAACTGAGTTTTGTGTGTTGACTTTATGTCCTGTTAATTGCTGTGTTTACATATTAGATATAACAGTTGGTTTGTAGAATCTCTCATGTTTTCTGCATGTAAGATCATACAATCTATGGACAGAGATAATTTTACTTCTTTATAATTTGAATGCTTTCTATTTCTTTTTCTTGCCTAATTGCTCTGGTTAGAACTTCTAGCACTTATTAGTACTGAATAGAGGTGTCAAAAACATCCGTGCCTATTAAATGAAAAGCTAGACTATTTTTGTGAAGTCTGTTTCTCTTGCAGTATTAAGTTCCTGATGTCACCTTTCAGAGAGAGCAGTCTTTAGCATGTGCATGGTCACATGGGATGATAGTGGATTTAGTAGGGCTCTATTTTGCCTCTTTCTAATCTCTGTTTTCTGCATCTGTTGATTTAACACTTAGCTTCTGGTTTCCACTAATTGCTGTCATATAGCCCTATGGTTTTCTTGGGACATAAATTATACCCAGTCTGAACCAATTAACTTTGGATCCCTTTTCAGAATAGTTTCTGAGGCCAGTATCTCAGGTTTTGATCCCAACGGCACTCTTCTTGGCTGTCTCTTTTCCTGGTTCTATCTGGGAAACTATGTTAGGTTTATAGTGTAGCTTCCTGCTGTTTTCATGAAATTAGCAGACTCTTGTGAATTGCTAACCTCTAAAACCTCCAATGTTTCATGAGTGCCCTTAGGCTTAAACTTACCCACAATCCATTTCAAATAAACTAATTTCCTTTGGGGGAGCTTTAAAGCTCTGTTCTTATGGACTACCTCACCCCCTGAGCAGAATTTCTGAGTCACTGCTTTCCAGTGAGAATGGGGACAGTGGTCACTTCCCTGAGAGTGCTTCATAAATGACTAGAGTGTTGGGCAGGGAAGGTACTCTCTGTTGTTCTTGGCTTGCCTTTCCTGACATGAACCTCTCTCGTATGATCAAGCTGAGGAGAGGCATTTCAGTTCCCAAGTATTGTCAACCTGCTGTGCTTGTGTAGAGCCTTCATTGTATGAGTGGTGGCTGCGTGGAAGAAGGATTGCCCGATTTCATGGCCATATATATATATATGAGGAATTTAGATTTTTCAACTTGGAGCTGGGGGAAATGAGATATTCTGGTAGCCTGCCCTTCCTGGTGACATGCCATATTCCTTGACAGGAGATTGAGGAGAGAGAGCTTCCCCACCCCATCTTCTTAGCTGCATATGAGGGGAGGAAGTGGGTCATGGCTCAGTGCCACAGACTCTTGTTCTTACTGAGATTTGTTACAATTTCTTGATTAAATGTATAATAACTTCTGATGCAAAACCTGGAGTTAGGCTAAATGTCACAGTTTAAAGGCATGGTTCTCTGCAAGACTGCCCTCACTTCTGATACCAGCTGCTAGGAGGGGATTTATAGGCTGCTCTCACTTCTGACCAACTGTTTATAAATTCAAATTTTCTCATGACCCTTTAGATTTAATAATTCACTAGAATCACTCACAGAATCCAGGAAAGTCCTATACAAGATTATGGAATTGTTATAGCAAAAAGGACAAATCAGAACCAGCCAAAAGAAGAGACATATAGGGTGAGATCTGGGAGGCTCCCAAACACAAAGCTTCCAGTGTCCCTTTCCCATGAGTCAGGGTGGATCATCACCGCCCCCCCACCCCCACCCCACACACACACGATGTGTAATATTGCCAACCAGAGGGGACTCACTCAAGTTTCCAAAGTTGTCCAGAATTTTTATGAGCTTTCATTTTATAGGCATAATTGAATCATTCATTGGCCATGAGGTTGATACCAGTCTCCAACTCTCTTTCTTTCTCAGAAATTTGACTGATATCATTTGATTCAAAGCTCCAACTATCTAATCACATCATTGGTCTTTCTGACATGGCCATCACCCATCTTGAATCATCTTGTTAGCATAAACCCTGATGTGGTCCAAAGGGTCCCCCATGAATAATAAAGACACTCCTGTCACTCAGGAAATTCCAAGGATTTAGAGACTACCTCCCAAGAACTGAGGACAGAGTCCAGCCAAATGGGAAAATATCTTATTTGCTATATGTACTTGGAACAATTTCTAGAGACTTAAAAATTTTTTTTTCATTAATACTCTTCAGTTATGGTTGTTTGATGTGGATGGGTTAATAGATCTCCTATGTCATTTGAAATAGAATGTCTTGTGTTTTTTTTAATTAATATTTATAAGATATGCCTTATTTTCCCTATCCTTTTAGTTTTAACTTGCCTATATCATAATATTTGAAGTGAGTTTCATTTAGACAGCATGTAGTTGGGTCTTAATTTTTAATCCTACTCTGCCAGTCTCCTTTTAACTCATGTATTTAGGTCATTTACATTTAATGTAATCATTGGTATGGTATGGTTTATGTCTGCCATTTTATTTCTTTTTTCTATTGTTGTTGTTTTTTTTTTTCTTGCCTCCTTTGGGTTACTGGGTCACTCTTTAGAATTCTACTTTGATTATCTAGACTTTCTTTGAGTTTATCTCATTATATAGCCATTTTAGTGCTTGTCTTAGTGCTTAGTGCTTGCTCTCATAATGTGTCAGTTTATGGATACTGTCATTTTACACTTTGGAGTGAAGTATAGAAATCTTACCTCTCTTTTTATCCCTTTACCTTTCTTATTTATAATTGTCTTAAGAATTTCCTCTCTATGTATTTATGTAAGTATGTATGTATGTATGTATGTGTGTATGTATTTACTTAGTAAGCTTAGTGCCTAGGGTGGAGCTTGAACCCATGACCCTGAGATTGAGAGGTGCATGCTCTAGTGACTGAGCCAGTCAGGGACCCCTCCTCTATATACATTTAGACTAATTTATACATTTAGTACAATTTTTGCTTTGTCTGGAAAATATAATTTAAAAAAACCTCAGTGAAGAAACAAATTCTAGTATTTTTACCCATATTATTTATTTACCATGTTTTTTCCCCCTTCTTTCTGTTCTGTAGTTCTTTCTTTTTTGCTTCCTTTCTGCTAAAGGTCTCGGTGTATCCATTCTTGTAGCATGGGTTTACTGGTAAAAATCATCTTAGTTTTCCTATATCTGAGAATTCTTCACTATCCCCTTCATTCCTAAAGTATATTTTTGCTGGGTATAGGATTCTGGGTTGACAATACTTCCACCCATCTTCCCCCTAGCACTTGATAAATATTGTTCTATTTCCTTTTGACACCCATGGTTTGGGATGAGAATCCACTGTCATTTGAATTGTTTTTCCCCTGAGGTTAAGTTTTGCTTTTTCTCTAACTTTCAAGATTCTTTTTCTTTTTCTTCAGTTTTTCGAAGTTTAATTATGATGTGTTTTGTTGTGGATTTCTTTATATTTATCCTGCTCTGGGTTCACACAACATTTTGAATGTGTATAGTTTATGTCTTTTGCCATTTGGGGCATTTTCAGCCATTATTTATACTTCAGTACTTTTTTGGACCCACCTTCTTTCTCCTTTCCTTCTGGAACACCAGCAGCACAAATTTTAGTTCTTTTGGTGTAGTCTCACTGATCCCTGAGGTGTTCTTCATTTTATTTCTAGTCTTTTTTTCCCCTCTCTTGTTCATATGAGGTAATTTATATCTTTTTTTCAACTTCCGCTTCACTAATTCTTTCCTCTGTTCATTCTGCTGTTGAAACCATCCACTGAGATTTTTATTTCAATTAATGTGTATTTTAGTTCCAAAATTACCATTTGGTTTTTCTTTTTACCTTCCATTTATTTGCTGAGACTTTCTATTTGCTAAAGCTTTCTATTTTGCAGTTGTTTCAAACATGTTTTTGCTTGCTTAATTGAAGCATTTTTATCATAGCTGCTTTAACATTGTTGTTGATTTTTTAAAAATCTCTGTCCTCTCAGTATTGGCATCTTTGATGTTTTTTCATTCAGTTTGAGGTCTTCATGTTTCTTAATATGATTTGAAATTTTTTATTGAAAACTGTGTATTTTCTTAGTATACTATGAGACTGGGTATTTTGTACACCTTCTGTTTCCATTGTGGGTTTTTTTTTTTTTTTTTTTTTTTTTTTGGTGTTTTGTTTTTTCAGTGGTACCACTTGGCCTGTGGAGTAGGGGTGCCACCTTGTTACTGTTAGTTGCTAGTACAAGTCCAGTTTCTCTATTCTACCTCCAATGATACCCAGGGTAGAGGACTCTTCATTATTACTGGATAGAATGGGAATTCTGGCTGCACATAGTCTTCATTGGTACCACAGTGGAGATAACCTTTTCACTGCTAGGTGATGATTAAAATCCTGACTCTCTAATGTTCCTCTCCAGGCAACACTCTAACAGGGAGGGGAAAGGGCTTCTCATTACTGCCGGCTAGGGGTAGGGTAGATGTCCAGGCTTTCTGTGATCTCCATTGATACTATAGGGTGAGGTCAAAGTCCCAGATTCCTACTAGCCCTTCTCCAGTACCATCACAGTGGAGGTGATGGGGAGTCTTATTATACAGCTTGATGGCGGTAAAAGCGTGGGCTCCCAACTTGGCCTTTGGTGTTATAGGTGAGAATAGGACAACAGTTTTTTGTGTGTGTGCTTGGCTGAAGTAAGTAGTTTTTGTATGAGTTTTCTGTCTTACTAGACTGTTTCTTTCCTGGTCCTAAAAAATGAGTTTGTTATTTTTGCAAGGAGATTTTTAACATTAGATACATTACTTAATATTTATATTGTTCTGGGGTGCCTGGGTGGCTCAGTCGGTTGAGCGTCTGACTTCAGCTCAGGTCAGAATCTCACCGTTTGTGAGTTCAAGCCCTGTGTCGGGCTCTGTGCTGACAGCTCAGAGCCTGGAGCCTGTTTCAGATTCTGTGTCTCCCTGTCTCTGCCCCTACCCCACTCATGCTCTGTCTCTCTCTGTCTCTCAAAAATGAATAAACATTAAAATTTTTTAAAAAATATTTATATTGTTCTAATCAGTTCATTTTTATATATAGTATTGTGGAATTAGTCATAACTTTCTGAGTAATACATAGACTAATTTGGAATAGATTATTAAATCAGAATTTATATCATATAAGGAGAATTAAAAGAGTTATGTGGATTAAGTTCTTTCATCCTAAAGCTACACTTTTTCTGTTATGTTAAACTAATACTTGAAGTTACTTTCTCACAACAAATAAAATTATGATGCTGACTGAGCACGTTATTTTTACACGTCTTCCCAAAGGGTGGTTTCACAATGCAAATCTTTTTCTTTTTTTTAAAAGTGATTTCTGGGGCGCCTGGGTGGCGCAGTCGGTTAAGCGTCCGACTTCAGCCAGGTCACGATCTCGCGGTCCGGGAGTTCGAGCCCCGCGTCGGGCTCTGGGCTGATGGCTCAGAGCCTGGAGCCTGTTTCCTCCGATTCTGTGTCTCCCTCTCTCTCTGCCCCTCCCCCGTTCATGCTCTGTCTCTCTCTGTCCCAAAAATAAATAAACGTTGAAAAAAAATATTTTTTTTTAAAGTGATTTCTGCCTGGCTCCTATTTCTAGCTTTTCTATCATGCTACTTGAGAGAGACTCTGGTTCATTGAGCCTAGAAAATAGGTTTGAAATGAAAACCGGGAGACACCTCATATTAAGTTCAATATCTTGACACTTTCTTTTCTCTGTGCTGGTGTTAGAATATTTCAAGACTCATTTCCATAGAACTTAAACGTACAGATGCAAAGAATAAGAGTTTTTGTTTTCATATTTGTTTATTTTACCGATTGAAGGGTAGTTACATGTGCTAACCCCAAAAGCCAGATGCCGAGTTGCAGTCCCAAGCCTTGCTGCTTACCATCTGTAACTTTGAGAGGTCACCATGACCTCTCTGAGCCTCAGGGCCTTCAACTGGAAAATGGACAAAATCATAATTCCTGTGACAGAGGGTTATTGTGAGGATTACTGAGCTAATCTATGCAAAGCCTGCTGTCTAGTAAGGTCTATATGAATGTTACCTATGCTTATTCTTGTTTTATGAGCTCTCTTTGGGATGCTAGCAGGGGAATAGTGAGTGCAATGTTAGGGGCTGCTGCAGCAGACATTTCAGTGTGTGTTTCTTCCTCCTGAGAGACTGGTCATTGTGTCATATGGCAGGCTTACATAATGCATTTTTCAGGGTTTGTTTTTTTGTTTTTTGTTTTGTTTTTTACAGTTTTTGGTAAGTAGTCATTAATGGATTTTTTTCTGTGAAGAAAAAAACTAATGGTCTTTCTTTTGTCAGAAACATTTTAACCCCATTTAAATAAATGCATAATTGAACATGGCTCATTATGTTCACAAGCTGCTCTCAAACTTCATTTTTACTGTACCAGTTTTGTCTCACTTGGTAGAAATGTTCATGGTTCTGTCTTTTTTGAACAGAACAGCTTTGTTCTATATAAGCCAGCTGAGACTTTGTTTATTATTAAGGTGAATCGTGAATTTATTCACGATACTCACGTCCTTATCCTTTGTCATTATATACTTTCAAGTTTTCTTTTTTAAAGAAAAAACAGCTGTTCAGCCCTTGGTTTTGAAAACTCTTGACTAACCCCTTTTCTTGGCTAAGATAGTGTACATATGTACAGTGGAACAAACTTTCCAAAGGCATTTCCCAGTTCATTTGAATTTTTTTCAAACAATGTTTTTGTTTCAAAAAATAACAATTTTTTTTGTTTCAACAAAAATTTCAAAAAATTCCTTTTGTTGCTATTATTACTTTTAGCTTTTTAAAGAAAATTTATCATTTACCATTTTGTGGTTCCCCTCCTCCCCATCGCACAGCTGAAGTAATGAAGGCACAGTCTCCTTTTAGGTGCACAGGGTGCTGTGTCATGACCCTTCCGGTCAGGCCTCTGCCCTGGGGTTGCACCTGTTGTGGATCAGGGCTGGCACTTTTCCCTCTTGGTACGGTGCTCTCCAGAAGACTTTCATATCATGCCAAAAAGTTCTGTTGGTAATTTAATTCATAAACATTCACCAAACCAATAATTTCACATGTATCATGTTAAATGTAGCTCCCCCCCGCCCCCGCCAAAAGAAGAAAAAAGACCAATAAAATGCACAAATTAAAAAATTAGTGCTGTCCAACTCTAAGGGCAAGAACAGGGTTAGTTTTTAACCACTGATTTAAGGTATACTTTTTGAGCACATTAAAATACATCATTTTGTTCATTTGTTCAATAATGACTCCTTTTTCAATGTAGCTGTTTCTTTAATCCAGAACAGCTTTAGTCTCATCTGCAATGTGAAATGTGATCAAATTTTTGCTAATTGGGAGCTTTACCTTTCAAAATGATTCTTAAACTGACCTTAAGAAAGAAACTTCTAGGGGCGCCTGGGTGGCTCAGTCGGTTAAGCGTCAGACTTCAGCTAGGGTCATGATCTCACTGTTTGTGGGTTCGAGCCCCATGTCAAGCTCTGTGCTGACAGTTCAGAGCCTGGAGCCTGCTTTGAATTCTGTGTCTCCTCTGTCTGCTCCTCTCCCACTCATGCTGTGTCCCTCTCTCTCTCTCTCAAAAATAAATATTAAAAAAATGTTTAAAAAAAAAAAGAAACTTGTAACAAATTCTTTACCTGTTTATCTGATTTTTTTCATTGTATTGCTTTTAGCCAACATTTTCCCTTTTTAGTTTGATTTTCAGGAGAATTTTTTTCTAATTTTGTATTAATTGATTCTTGTCTCTATCTAAATAGTTTATATTTGACTTAAAAGTTAGAACTAGGGACCTTGATTGAGCCTCAGCCAGAAGACAGGTTGATACTGAGCTGTTTGGAAAGGGAGAGGTGGGGTCCCCTAAAAATACCATCCTATTCCATTGCATCTCAATGACAGGGCAGCAGGAAGTGGGAGATTTCTAAGATCCAGTCAGGCTCGTTGCCAAAGATCATGAGAAGATGGATTGGCTATTCATATCTGCACTCCAGGAAGATGGCCATGGTGGTTCCATTGGTTCGTTCTTGGGCTACATGTGCACTCATCTAATAAATAGCCCTGAGCTTACCTGGGAAAGAAAGAGTACCAGCCCTAAGCCAGAGCCTAGGAAACCAGAGACAGTGCATCAGGCAGAGGCAGGGGTCAAAGCTGCAGACCCCAAGGCACAGGCACTGCCAATGCCAGCCCTACTTACTCTTGGGGCCATATCCAGTGCTAGTGCCACTGCCCTTCTTGCCTCAGCGGCACCTTCTTCTGGGGCCTCTGTACTGAGGGAGAGGCCCAGAGAAACATAGCAGTGCTTTCATGTAATTGTAATTTAACAAGTTGTAAAAGTAGTGCAGAGGGTTTGCATGTACCCATCACTCAGTTTCTCCCAATAGTGACATTTTATATAATTACAGGACATTCACAAAACCAGGAAATTGACATGGGTACAATACAATGAACTAGACTATAGTCCTTCCTTAGATTTCATGAATTTTCATAGAGGTGATTTTTTAAAAATCACTGTAAGCCTGATAAATCATGTTGCTCATGCTTTTCTCAAATTTCCTGTTTTGAAACAGTAGTCCGTTTCCTAGTTTTTAAGATTTTTTTAAAATAACAATTTGTTTCTGAAACTTTAAAGATAAAGTGCATTGAGTGGATCAGAATGATGTTAAGAGATATTACCATCATTAAGACACACAAGGGAAAGTTAGTGAGTAGCAAATGCTACAAAGGCAGACTTTATGTTTATCAGCAGGAAAATCAGCCATACGCTTGACTCTGCCGCTTGAATCTTTGGCTGCCACTTGAATCTTTGGACAAAAGATTTAAAAAAAAGAAAAAAAAGAAAAACTCATTAGGCATCAATTTTGCCAGTAGCAACCAAGTAACTTTTCAGATAACCAATTCAAAAAGTTGAGGGCTGTTTTAAGATAATTGATGCTAATCAGGAAGCATGCCTGTTTTCTGAGATAGCAATCAACAAAATATTCTTTCTCATCAGAGAAGAAATAAAAATCGGAGGCATCAGCTTTCAAAATATGCACAAATAATTTACTTTCTTATTAAAATTTGGTGAATTGTCCATGATAGTAACTAAGTAGAAGCAGAGTCTACCCACGTGCACTATATGTCAATCAGAGGAAATTGCCACCCCACCATTCTGGTCCTTCTCTCACTTACAAACAAGTATTTTTATCCCTATGTGAATTATTAATTTTTTTTGTTATGCAAAACTTACTGTGGCAGAAGGAGACCTGAGTATTATTAGGTATTTTTTTAGTATTTACTAAGAAACATTTAGGGGCCCCTGGGTGGCTCAGGTCAAGCGTCCAGCTTCAGCTCAGGTCATGATCTCGTGTACATGGGTTCAAGCCCCACATTGGGCTCTGTGCTGACAGCTCAGAGCCTGGAGCTTGGCTTTGGATTCTTTGTCTCCCTCTGTCTCTGCCCCTACCTTGCTTGTGCTCTGTTTCTGTCTCTCAAAAAATATAATGTTAAAAAGAAATATTTACTCCAACAGTTTTGTGACAAAAATTCAAAAAATTAAAAGCTTTGATATAAAAAGTGACAAATTTATTTTACTAAGAAGCAGCTGTGCACTCATTCCATGGACTTGCAGAGAAATCCTTCCATATAGACTGGCATTAACCATTTGCATCAGTCTAGTGACATTATCCTTCTTACTGCATTGACTTGCCCTGTTGTTCTGATGCCCTGATACCAACTACTACTCAGTGACATTTATGTTCTTCAGCCTCTCTCAAAGAGTCAGGACATTACTGAACATTGAAAGGCAAGGTTCTCCTGAGTTTGCTTATCTGCACATATGATAAAATCTTTTAAGAGATCTTGATTCAAAATGTCCTCTACAACTCTTCCGGTAAAGACTGAAGCTCCATAAAGATGCTCCAGGAGGTTTTGCACGAACCAGAGGGTTCACATACACATTTGTGTTTTTTTTTTTTTTTTTCTAGTTAACATCCATCACTTTATTTTATTTTTATTTTTATTTATTTATTTATTTTTTTTATTTATATATGAAATTTATTGTCAAATTGGTTTCCATACAACACCCAGTGCTCATCCCAAAAGGTGCCCTCCTCAATACCCATCACCCACCCTCTCCTCCCTCCCACCCCCCATCAACCCTCAGTTTGCTCTCAGTTCTCAACAGTCTCTTATGCTTTGGCTCTCTCCCACTCTAACCTCTTTTTTTTTTTTTTTTTTTCCTTCCCCTCCCCCATGGGTTCCTGTTAAGTTTCTCAGGATCCACATAAGAGTGAAACCATATGGTATCTGTCTTTCTCTGTATGGCTTATTTCACTTAGCATCACACTCTCCAGTTCCATCCACGTTGCTACAAAAGGCCATATTTCATTTTTTCTCATTGCCACGTAGTACTCCATTGTGTATATAAACCACAATTTCTTTATCCATTCATCAGTTGATGGACATTTAGGCTCTTTCCATAATTTGGCTATTGTTGAGAGTGCTGCTATGAACATTGGGGTACAAGTGCCCCTATGCATCAGTACTCCTGTGTCCCTTGGATAAATTCCTAGCAGTGCTATTGCTGGGTCATAGGGTAGGTCTATTTTTAATTTTCTGAGGAACCTCCACACTGCTTTCCAGAGCGGCTGCACCAATTTGCATTCCCACCAACAGTGCAAGAGGGTTCCCGTTTCTCCACATCCTCTCCAGCATCTAGAGTCTCCTGATTTGTTCATTTTGGCCACTCTGACTGGCGTGAGGTGATACCTGAGTGTGGTTTTGATTTGTATTTCCCTGATAAGGAGCGACGCTGAACATCTTTTCATGTGCCTGTTGGCCATCCGGATGTCTTCCTTAGAGAAGGGTCTATTCATGTTTTCTGCCCATTTCTTCACTGGGTTATTTGCTTTTCGGGTGTGGAGTTTGGTGAGCTCTTTATAGATTTTGGATACTAGCCCTTTGTCCGATATGTCGTTTGCAAATATCTTTTCCCATTCCGTTGGTTGCCTTTTAGTTTTGTTGGTTGTTTCCTTTGCTGTGCAGAAGCTTTTTATCTTCATAAGGTCCCAGTAATTCACTTTTGCTTTTAATTCCCTTGCCTTTGGGGATGTGTCGAGTAAGAGATTGCTACGGCTGAGGTCAGAGAGGTCTTTTCCTGCTTTCTCCTCTAGGGTTTTGATGGTTTCCTGTCTCACATTCAGGTCCTTTATCCATTTTGAGTTTATTGTTGTGAATGGTGTGAGAAGGTGGTCTAGTTTCAACCTTCTGCATGTTGCTGTCCAGTTCTCCCAGCACCATTTGTTAAAGAGACTGTCTTTTTTCCATTGGATGTTCTTTCCTGCTTTGTCAAAGATGAGTTGGCCATACGTTTGTGGGTCTAGTTCTGGGGTTTCTATTCTATTCCATTGGTCTATGTGTCTGTTTTTGTGCCATCACATACACATTTGAAAGAAGCACAAACCCAAGGGGAAAAACATGTAAAATGTTCATGATGGTCTGGCATTCCTCATTTTGTAAGATGTCCCAGTCCCTGGCAAGTTTGGGCTTTTAAAATCCTGTTTGACACAGGAAACAAAAGTAAACATGAACTATTAGGACTTAATCAAGATAAAACTGTTTCATCTACACAGTTAAGGAAACAGTCAACAAAACTAAAAGGCAGCCTCCAGAATGGGAGAAGATACTTGCAAGTGACATATCTGATAAAGCATTAGTATCCAAAATCTATAAAGAACTTCTCAAACTCAACACCCAAAACCAAATAATCCAGTTAAGAAATGGGCAGAAGACAGGAATAAACATTTTCCAAAGAAGACATCCAGATGGCTAACAGGCACAGGAAAAGAAGCTTAGTATCACTCATCATCAGGAAAATACAAGTCAACACCACAATGAGATACCACCTCACACCTGTCAGAATGCCTAAAATTACCAACACAGGAAGCTACAGATGTTGGTGAGGATGAAGGGGAGGTAAAGGGGAGCCCTCTTACCCTGTTGGTGGGAATGTATACCGGTACAGCTACTTTGGAAAACAGTGTGAAGGTTCCTCAAAAAGTTGAAAGTAGAACTCCCTTATGACCCAGCAATTGTATTACTAGGTATTTATCCAATGGTAAAAAAATACAGATTCGAAGGGGCACATGCACCTCCATATTTATAGCAGCACTATCAACAATAGCCAAACTATGGAAAGAGCCCACATGTCCATCAACTGATGAATGGATAAAGAAGATGTGGTGTGTATGTGTGTGTGTGTGTGCGTGCGCATGCACACACACACACACACACACACAATGAAATATTACTCAGCCATCAAAAAGAATGAAATCTTGCCATTTGCGACCACTTGGATGGAGCTAGAGTAATAAAAATGCCCATTTCATATGGTTATTATGGGGAGCTAAATGAGATAATTAATGTAAAGTGCTAGCATAATGCCAGTGTTGTATGTACAAGGTAGCTGTGTGCAATGGTTACAAACTGATAGTATGAAGATGGGAGGCAAAATCTAGGACAAAAGACAGATGATGGGAGAATGGGTTCAGGACATCCTAAGAGCATGAATATAATAGGATATAGCAGGCTTGAGCAAGGGAAATACATTTGAAATCCATGAGCAAAACTGAGGTCCAGACTAACAGGAAATAAGGCACAAGCCTAGGTGGTTACATGAGAAGAAGTTTATCCTGCATAGTAATCAAATGTAAATTAATGTAACAGTGAAATATTATAGTGTCAGTAATTATTTAGAATAACTAAAGCCTGTTTCAACAGAAGGATGAGAAATCAGGTTTAGTTACACAATGCTAATAGAAGTATAGATTGTTGGAGCACCTGGGTGGCTCAGTTGGTTAAGCAGTCGACTTCTGCTTGGGTCATGATCTTACAGCTTGTGAGCCCACACAGCGTTCTGTGCTAACAGCTGGGAGCCTGGAGCCTGCTTCCGATTCTGTGTATGTCTCTCTCTCTCTGCCCCTCCTCCCCCCCCCAAAATAAATAAACATTAAAAAAAATATTTGGAAGTATAAATTGTTATAGGTTTCCAGGAGGCCTAATTGGCAAATTAAGTTAGAGTCCTTAAGTATTTATAGCCTAAATTACACTTTGATTCTACTTTCAGAATCTTTACCCTTCTGAAAGGCTACTTAAATTTACAACAGGAAGAACCTAAACGAATTGTGACCAGTGCATTTACTCCGTTACTAATATTCAAGTTGAAAATCATTCAGTGGTTGACTGCAGAAATCCACATGTGTCTTTATACTCTTTCAACATCTATTCTACTAGTTGAGCTCTGTAGAAAGGAATCTTCTTTATTCGTGAAGAAAAGTCAACGCAGGCTTTACTGTAGAATAAGGGAGTCTGAACCCTGCGTGAGTTCTTATACTGTGAGGTAATGCCTCTCTTGAGTGTTGAGAGAGCATTTTTGTTGCTTTATAATATTGTTATTGGCAAGCCCGTTACTGCTGTATAATAACAATACTGAAGTAATGCTGTTAGTTTCTTGATTTCTTAAATTGAGTGTCGAATTTAGAGTCATAACATTTAAATTATTCTTCAAATAAGAGTTACATGTGGTATTTATGCAGCTAGTGAAAAAACAAAAACCAATAAGACATTTCATTTATCAAATTGGTAAATATTTTTACAACTTTATTGAGGTATAATTGAAGTATAATAAGCTGCACATAAGGTATTCAGTTTGATCACTTTTGACATATGACCTGTTTTTACTTACAGCACTTCTGACACCAAATATATGGGGATCTTTTTCCCCATACCAACCATTTCTCCAATTTTCCAGAAACCAGTTGGGTGTCCGACAGTTCCACTCAATTCTGACACTACCCAGAATGGAAAGTAGACCCCCACAGATAAGGACACTGTCGCACAAGACTGCCCCACTTCAGATGCCAGGCACACGTCCTTTGCTGCCACCTGTACTTCTGGCCAACAGGCTATAAATTTAGGGGGTTCCCCCGACCCTCTCCTCAAGTTTGATCATGTGCTAGAATGGCTTACAGAACTCAGGAAGATATTTTATTTACTATCACTGGTTTATTATAAAGGATATAACATGAACAGTTAGAAGGGTCTCGACCATAGCAGTTGGCATCAGGATGCACCAAACCTCCCAGCATGTCAATATGTTTGAAACTCAGGAGGTCTCCGAGCTTCATCATTTGGGGGCTTTTTATGGAGGTTCCATTACATAGACATGATTGATTAAATCATTGATCGTTGGTGCTTGAACTCAAATCTTTAGCTCCTCTCACCTCCCCAGAAGTGAGGTTCTTATTTTGGTATTGGATATTATTTAAAGATCTTCTCCCTTATCTACACTAACAGAAAGCAGAGGCGCAAAGATGTTTTAATAATAATAATATCCAATACCAAAATAGGGGGAAAAAGGTACTTTCATATATGAATATGGGAATGTGAAATTGTTACAACTTTTGTGGAGCTGTGCCAATTTGGAGCAAATTGTTAGCGTCAAAAAACACCTAAAATGCATGTTGTTCGAACTAGCAATTCTGTTTCTAACTTAAATAAATTTTCTTATAAACAAGGATTTAAAAGGGGCGCCTGGGTGGTGCAGTCGGTTAAGCGTCTGACTTCAGCCAGGTCACGATCTCACGGTCCGTGGGTTCGAGCCCCGCGTCGGGCTCTGGGCTGATGGCTCAGAGCCTGGAGCCTGTTTCCGATTCTGTGTCTCCCTCTCTCTCTGCCCCTCCCCCGTTCATGCTCTGTCTCTCTCTGTCCCAAAAATAAATAAAAAACGTTGAAAAAAAATTAAAAAAAAAATAAACAAGGATTTAAAAACAAAAATGTTTATCACTATGTTGTTTACAGTTACAAAAATTTGGAAACAAGTTAGATGTCCAACAATATGGGCTTGTTTAAGGTAATAGTTTGTATAATTAAATATTATGCTTTAATATTAGTAGTAAAAGTCCATTGTTTTATAAGCAACAGGATCATATGGTATTCCTGTGTTTTAGCACATTTTTTCACCTCAACAACAAAAAAGAGTTCATATAAAAAATACTAAAACTGTATCTTTAAAGCAAAATGTTAAAAATAGTTTCCTCTGTTTAGTGAGATTTATCTGTATTTTTTCCAGTGCATATATTTTTTAAGTTTATTTATTTATTTTGAGAGAGAGAGAGAGAGAGAGAGGAAGAGAGGGAGAGAGCACATCTCCGCACAAGTGAAGAAGGAGCAGAGAGAGAGGGAGAGAGAATCCCAAGTAGGCTCCAAGCAGTCAGCACAGAGCCTGACATGGGGCTCAAATTCACAGACAGTGAGATCATGACCTGAGCTGAAATCAGGAGTCAGATGCTTTACTGACTGAGCCACCCAAGTGCCTTGATGCATATTTTCTTTAAAAAATTTTATTTGAAATTTTTTCCTGATTATAAAACTAACACAAAAGCATAAAATCAATCCATAAAATTGGACTGATATATGAATTTGAGCTATAAATTATTTTATAAAATAACTTCTTTGTTTTGATGTTATCAGGATAAAGTCCTTGGAGTTTGGCCCTCCCTACCTCCACTTTTTACCTTTTGCAGTTCCCACCTCCCTCTTCGTGCCCTAGTGGTAAGGAAATGCCTGAGGTTTCCTGGCACACGCATTCGGCCGGTCCCTGCCTTTGTCTGTCTGCCTTTAGTTTTCTTCCTCCTCAGCTTTATTCTCCTTATCTCTTGAAATCTGCTGTCAGATTTCAGCATGTTCAGGCATGTTCGAGAAGCCTTTCCTGAGCTCCTAGTGCTTAACCTTTCTCATCCCACTGCTCTCTAGATTCATTTCTTCTGAGCCACCTGCCACATATTAGCCCTTTTCATTTTCCTCTCCCAACAGAATGAGCCTCACTGGAGGTCAGGACAGTATTGGTTAGCACAGCACCTAGAACCTAGCAATAGAAGCTTAACTATGTGTGTGTACACGCACGTGTATAACTGAACAGTAGAAATAAAGATGTGATGGGATCAAGTAGCATGGAGTGTTGGAAGAAGTGTGAATATATCTGCATGACTGGAGCATGAGATCTTTATGAAGAATTTAGATGAGGATAGAAATGTAAGGAGGAGCCAGATAATTAAGGGCTTGATATGGCATCCCAAGGAATTTGGATTTTATAGCATAGTGATGGGAAGCCAGAAAAGATGTTTATGTAAGAAAATCACTAGCCTTAGCATTTTTCAAAGTGTTAGTTGTTATCAATGTTATGTAAAAAACTGGGATTTGGAATTTTTGAACCACTATATTGGACTCCTGAAATTAATATAACACTGTATGTTAACTATACTGGAATTAAAATCTAAATTAAAAAAAAAACTTAGATATAAAATAAATTTGGGAAGTCCTGGGTAAAACCAAGTTGAATAGATTTTTATTCTTTTGGACTTCTCAGTCTTTACTATGCTAATGTGCATTTTTAATCCTCCAAAAGGTAGGTATGTGTGTGTGTGATATAATTTACATTATTTCCCAGATTTATTTATCATAGAACACTTCTATTTGGGACTATGTTATAGACATTTGGGGAAATAGACACTAGTATCAGTGAAACCTTTTAGTGATTGTTACAGTAGTTCAGGTGAGAAACATTGAAGGCTTGAATCAGAAGGTTAATGGTTGGAGAGAGAGAGAGAGAGAGAGAGGAGAGAGAGGCAGGCAAGAGCATGGTAATTAGGTTTTATCTGTCAGAACACATTCTCCAGAAGTGGTGATTTCTCAGTAATTTTATAAGATAGCATGATTTGTGATTTGCTAATATCTGATCCAAAGACATTAGAACAAGCAGTGTGAAATGCAGTTTGAAACATCTCTGAGATAAATGGTGGTCAGAGGAAAGTGCTTCTATTTATATGTTTACAACCCCACCAACTGATAACATAGCCCCAGGCTCACTCCTTTTGATATCACAACCTGTCCACCGTCTGGCATGAACTAATGCGCTTGATGATGAAGGGACAGATTCTAGACTGAATATGGTGACTACTTGTTACTGGGTGAGGCAAAGCCAGGAGTCTAGATTGGACAACCGAGCAGATAGATGGTGGTATCATAATGAGATTTGCAAGATAGGACAGTGTGCCAGTGTTGGGAAGAAGGCACTCTGTCACTCTTTGAAATGTTCATGAGTGAGAGTTGTCTGTGGGACACCCTTGTAAAGAGGAACCGCACCCGGAGCCCATCAGGTCTATGAGTTTGTACCTCCGATGATTTGGACTGATCCCAGCCCTCATTTTACCTACTGTCTCTCAGTTGCTGTGTATGTTAGAGGTTCATGTCTCTATGAGATCATAAAAAATTAAATTGCACATTGAAGACCGAGCACATTCCTAACCTTTTTAAACTTCTGATTTTAGGAATATTGAACTATATATTATTCATCTCTAAACGGAGGCTGCCCCTGCCTCTGCAGGTACGAGGAAGATGCTTGATTGACAGTGTTTCTTACTACTTGGTTACTAAACCAAGTAAAAGCATTAAGTTAACTATTTTATTTTTAATTATTTTAAGTGTAGTAACACTGTTCCTTCATTTTATTTATAGCTCCAAAAGGAATTCTTCATTTGTCTCCTGATGTTTATCAAGAGATGGAAGCCAGCCGCCACAAAGTAATCTCTGGCACTACTCTAGGCTATTTGTCACCCAAAGATATGAACCAACCCTCAAGCTCTTTCTTCAGTATATCTCCCACATCGAATAGTTCAGCTACCATTGCCAGGGAACTCCTAATGAATGGAACGTCTCCTACAGCTGAAGCCATAGGTTTAAAAGGAAGTTCTCCTACTCCCCCTTGTTCTCCAGTACAACCTTCAAAACAACTGGAATATTTAGCAAGGATTCAAGGCTTTCAGGTATGAATTACAAGCAAAAACAAAAACAAGAAAAAAAATTCATTAGCCCCAAATCCTTCATCTCTATCCATCAGAAAGCTCATTCTTGCCTGCTAGTGTGATCTATATGCCACTTACATTGTAAAGTATCAGGAACACAGAGGTCAGAAAAAAGAGAGCCCTATGCACGTGCCTCATTTTTTTTTTTTTTTCATTCTATCCATTCATCTTTTGCTTCCTGGCTCTCCTCCATTTTTCTACTTCTTCCTATTATTTTTTTTTTGAACATTTTTAATTCTCTGTTCTGTCTTCCAGTTGGTCTTGATTGGGTGCATCTATCTTCTCACTCTGTCTTCCACAAACAAAAATTCTGCCTTTCATACATTTGGTGTTAGTATTTAGCACTAAGTTCTCCCTCATTTACAATAAGGCTGAGGTTTTCTAATGATGATTTTATTTCCATAGCAGTTTTGAAGTCGGCATTCTATTGCTAGTAATGATTCAGGTATACCGTTAAGGTACAACATCCTAGAACTCTGTTATCTTAGGAGTCAATTAAACATGGTATTAGAACAATAAGGACATGCTTTCTAGTTGTTTGAAGCATAAAAACATGTATTTGTTTTAGTGGATCACGTTTTGAACCATGTAGGGTAGGACCTGCCTCGGTACTAATAATTCTGTTTTACTGGTTAGTCTAACTCTAGCTCACAGCTCACTGAACTTGTGTATATGAATTTGGGAATGGGAATTTTTTCCTGCTATTCTTTGTTCCTTTAGGAAAAAACCCCAGCAGTCCTTTGTGGATAGAGCTTTTAAAAGAATTGTTAACTCTAGGAAGAGGAAATACCTATGTTCTGATTTCTTAGTTGCCTTGAAAATCATGTACTGAACTGTAACTGCTGACTTGACTGGATGAACAGCCGTGTGCTTGTGCGTAGAAAGAGTGTACTGCACCCTCAGATCTCACTGTTCTCATCCCCTTTTCCATCTTAGTCTTATTCCCTAAGACCAAAAACTGTAATTTCCTTTAGAAATGCTCTAGAAGATCTGTATTGTGTAGAATGATCATGTATTTATAAAAATTTTACCAGTTTAGATATGAAATCAGAAAGAAGATCTTGTGTTTTGGCAGGTATTTTGCATGGTTTTTTTTTTGTTGTTTGTTTGTTTGTTTGTTTGTTTGTTTGTTTGCCTTCACAGAAACCCGATTCTTTCAAATCTATTGCCAGGTAATCGTTAGTGTTTTTAATCAGACTATTAATATGAATTGAAGAAGCTGTTATCACTTATTGGCTCTGTCGTCTGAAATTTTAAACACTTGATTTAAAGTTAAAAAATTTTAGAATTTGGTTTTGTTGTTTACCTTAAGAATGACAATAAATCACTGTTTAAAATAAAAAGAACTTGATTTATATAGTTAAAGTACTGGAGAAAAGCTAATAATTCTTAGTTTCATCTATAATCTGCACACAATGAACTAGAAATAAACTGTGATGAAAAGAAATTCACTGCTTATTTACAAACCTAGTCATTTAGAAATGTCTGAGAATAACACTGCATTTTTATAGAAACAAAGCACAAAATACATTCAAGCTCTGAATTGATTTTTTTGCTTGGAGATGTTATTATGGTAGATGTAATTTTGCTGCCAGAAAAACTACTTAAATTTTTTTATTTGTATTTATTTGTTAATTCTTGGTGATGATAACAATTATAATTTTATAATTACTTTAGTCAAAATGGAGAGTCTGTTTCCCTTATTATTGGGCTGACTGCTCAGACCTCTTTATAAAGCTTATGCTAAGATGATATACTCTTATTTATGACAAGTTAAACATTTCCAAATTCGTGTACTGTGATTTTTACATACTAATGAACATAAACAGATGGTTTGAAAACATTACTGTGCTTCTTTGGTCGAATGAGCTTGGTATTGAGTGAATTCCTGTGTCACGGAGAGATCACAGCCTGCATCTGAGCAGTGAACAGAATCTTTGTGGGAAATGGCTTAGTGTCTTCTCAGGCACATGGCATATCTTCATGATGTCACAGTAAAAGGTTCTTCATAGTTGAGAGTTTGTAGGTTACTAACTTTATCAGGTATCTTTACATGGTAGAAAAACATGTAGACTGTTTCTCTTTCTTAAATGTTTCATCTGGACTGTAGTTTAGAAGTTATAGGGTCAGCTTGTTATGGATTTCATGCTATTCTGTTATGTTTCTTTCTGGAATTTAAAACAATAAATTCTTTTTCTGTGTTTCTAGGTTAGTACTTTTTTATTTTGTTATTGTACATTGAATAGATATTACTGCTTATTGAATATTGTATAAACCCTTCTTTGGCCTTCCTTGACCATTTGAAATTTGATTTAAGCCTATCAGAGCCTTTGTATGTGACAGCTATATTGTATTACAAAGTAAAAATATATTAGTGTACTGAAAACTAAGTTGTTTTAGCTTTAAATTTTTTTCATTACTCAATCTTTAATTGAAATTTATAAATTATAGAAAGCCTATTTGCTTACTAGAATGTAGGTATTAAGCTCACATTTTTTGCTTAAATCTACAAAATAATTAAAATTATTATGCAATTAAACTTATTATTAATAAAGCTGACTTCACAGAGCAGAATGTGACTGAACACCTGCACATTCTTGGTACTTTTATCACTGTTTGGGCTCACCTTAAGTTTTATCATATTTTAGATGCAAGCGTCTGGATCCCTGTCATAAATGAGTGTTTCTTTGAAGTTTTATTGAGTGCATTTTAACTATCCTCTTTTAAAGTCTGAATGTTCTTATTGATTGTCTTATTATTTTCTAGCAAGAAAAGTTTTTTTAAGTTTTTATTTACTTTTGAGAGAGACAGAGACGATGTGAGCGGGGAGGGGCAGAGAGAGAGAGAGAGAGAGAGAGAGAGGGAATTGCAAGCAGGCTGTGCACTGCCAGCTCAGAGCCCTACGCGGGGCCCAGACTCACGAACTGTGAGCTCATGACTTGAGCCAAAAGAGTCAGATGCTAAACTGACTGATCCTGGCACCCCAAAACTATTCAGCTCTTTAAATTTTTAATGTTTATTTATTTTTGAGAGAGAGAGAGAGATGGAGACAGAGCGTGAGTAGTGGAGGGGCAGAGAGAGAGGGAGACACAGAATCTGAAGCAGGTTCCAGGCTCTGAGCTGTCAGCACAGATCCCGATGCGGGGCTTGAACTCATGAACTGGGAGACCTGCACTGAAGTCAAACGCTTAACCAACTGAGCCAACCTGGTGCCCTGTAACTATTCAGCTTTTTAAAGACAGTTATTATGGCGGAGACATTCTTGAAGTGCTGTGCATTTGAACTGAAGTAGATTTTGTTTTGTTGTGTTATAATTTACGTTATTCTAAGTTATAACATTAATATGCTTGGCCATACTAATTTTATTAGAAATCTAGATTTGTATAATTAGATATAAACAGTTTCTTTGTCTTTTGGTTCTTGTACTAATTCCAGTGTATGTGTATGGGTAGGGTGGTTCCCACAAAGCACCAAGTAATTCTCAGGACACCAGCAAGGTGTCAGAATTCAACTCAATTCTGATACTGTTTCCATGGAGACAGCATCAGATGCCCCAGGTCAAGGGTTCAGTCCTGCAAGACACCCTCAGCCCTCCCCACCAACCATTAGATGCCAGTAGCAAGCCCAGGTTGCTGCCTGTACTTTTGACTGACCAGCCATCAATCAGAGGTTCCCACAACCTCCTCCTCAGGTTCAGTAATTTGCTAGAGCAACTCCCAGGACTCCGAGAATTTTACTTCCTAGATCACCCGTTTATTGTGAAAGGATATAAGTCAGAGCAGCCAGAGGGAAGGGCACAGAGCTTCCACGCCTTCTCCTGGCGCACCACCTTCCCAGCACCTCCATGTGCTCACCAACCCAGAAGCTCTCAGAATCCTGTCCTTTTGGACTTCATTATGAAGCCACGATTGGTTAAATCATTGACCATTGGCGATTGATTCCACCTCCAGCCCCTCTCCCATCCCCCAAGGTCAGGGGGATGGGACTGAAAGCTCTAACCCTCTAATCATTGTTTGGCTCCTTTGACGATCAGCTCCCATCCTTAGCAAACGACTCTATCGCTTTCAGTACTTAGGAAATGCCAAGGGTATGGGGAGCTAGTATCAGAAAAAAGGGGTGAAGACCAAATGTATATTTCTTATAAATCATAGTATCATGCTCTATTTAAATGAGTCATTAGAAAAGTGATTTGATTGGAAATGAAAATTCTTTTAGCAAGTTATCCTTTCTAGATGAATTTAATTTCAGTTTGCTATTCTCTGTCCCCTTTTTGTGATCATCATCCATTGAATAGTGTTGATTTTGAAACCTCTGGATAAACTATAAGCTAGGTTTGCTTTTTTCACATTAAGAAGAAATAGTTGTCGTCTTAGTTAAACCATAATTATTTTTGCAAAATCAAGGAGGGTTTTATAGAGGGTTTTTTTTTTATTATTTTGAGTTTTAGATGTTAGTACTGTTTCTAGCAAGATGAAAATGTCAGTAGAAAGCTTTAAAATACCTACTTAAAATCTTTCTTTCAAATACAATTCAAACTTAATACATTTCAACTGGTTTTATCTCCTTTTATGAAGTTTAATGTGATTATAGCAGGCTTATTTTACAGTTACAGGCTGCCTTTAAATATTTATTTTAACATACATGGCTTATAGCATTAAAAAAATTTTTTTAGCATTTATTTATTTTGAGAGAGAGAGTCAATGCAAGCAGGGGAGGGGGCAGAGAGAGGGAGACACAGAATCCGAAGCAGGTTCCAGGCTTTGAACTGTCAGTACAGAGCCTGACGTGGGGCTTGAACCCACAAGCCATGATATCATGACCTGAGCCAAAGACGGACGTTCAACTGACTAAGCCACCCAGGCGCCCCTATGGCATATAACATTTTAAGAATATGGCCATAATACAGATTCCATTAAGAATTAGTATGGAAGGTAGCTGACCAATCTGAGAATCAACCTTTTGTCTTTCCTTTTTCATTCTTCCCTGTACCTCATTTTTTATAATCCAAGTATTTATCATCAAAGAGGCTATTTGCAGCTTTTTTTTTTTTTTAATTTTTTTTTTCAACGTTTATTTATCTTTGGGACAGAGAGAGACAGAGCATGAACGGGGGAGGGGCAGAGAGAGAGGGAGACACAGAATCGGAAACAGGCTCCAGGCTCTGAGCCATCAGCCCAGAGCCTGACGCGGGGCTCGAACTCACGGACCGCGAGATCGTGACCTGGCTGAAGTCGGACGCTTAACCGACTGCGCCACCCAGGCGCCCCTCCAGCTTTTTTTTTTTTTTAAGAACGAGGAATCTATTTTTTTCAAAGAGCAATATAAATTAAACTTTGTAGGTTTTTTTCGTAGAATATGGAGAAAGAAATCATGCATATACATATACCCCCCCCACTTAGAAATATGTTTTTCCCCAATTTTAGATTTATCCTTGAAACATAACTTACTACATTATTTCTCAGCCCAAATTTTCATTTATGCCACTACAGAAATGGCTGTGTAAAATGGGGAGAAGTTACTCAGAGTGCAATGAGTAAAATACATTTGTGGGTTTGGCATGGGGTCAACAGATTCTGCTCTGATTTGCAGTTGCTTTTTTTTAAAAATTTATTTATTTAGTTAGTTAGTTATTTAGTTAGTTTTAGAGAACACACTTGGGGCAGAGGGAGAGAGAGAGAGCGAGAGAGAGAGAATCCTAAGCGCATTCTGCTGCTTAGCACAGAGCCCTATGCAGGGCTTGATCCCAGCACCTAGGGATCATGATCTGAACTGAAATCAAGAGTCAGACGCTCAACCGACTGAGCCACCCAGGCACCCCTGCAGTCGTTCTTTAAAAATCCCTTTTGGATTTGGCCTTTACTACTTTCCAAAGACGTTGGAGACTTGGTTTAGTATTTGAACTCTCCCAAAGGCTTGGTGTTTCTACAGTGACCCTAAAATTCAGGTTTGTTCTTCAAATGGGCAACCCAAGTTTGTGCAGACTGACTTATTGTCTCTGGTATCATTATACCTTGACATATTTTGCCAAACTCCCAAAAGTATGCAGACTACATATTACAAAACTGTACTTCTGTAAAAACCAGTGGAATTATCTATCAACTCATTTTGCTGAAATTTCTAACTCTATAGAAAAAAACTTCTGGTTGAAAGAAAGAAATTCTGATGCATATAAACCATGATCAGTAACAATAATATAGGTAAGAATCAGGCAAGCCTTGAGTAAAATAGTCCCTTATTACTACATGCATTTATTCTGGACTCACTTCACCCTAAGTCACTACAGAGTACAACCATGGAACTCAAAAGGACAAAGACATTCATCTTGGAGCCTTGATGTACCAGCACGCACATAGTAAGACATATAAGGTATTTCAAAGAAAAAGTACTATACAAACATGGAAAGAGCCTTTCCTACCACAGTGACTTTGATGTGGTACAGAAAAAAACAAAGGCTGTCATTAATGTGTCTTCCCCAAGTAGAAATACCTAGCTTTCTCTGTTTGTATCAAACTTCAGCTCAGCATGAGAATTCTACTTGGAATCATTTGAAAATCAAATCTTTGAAGAAATTATTTTTCATCTAAAGGTGAATTAAATTTCCTTTTGCTAGAAAAAGTCGGCAATAATAGGATTTTTACTTAGGGACATGAGATTAACTGTTCTACCCATCGAGTCTCTTCATGTTGGGCAAATAGCAATATACCCGTGCTCATTCTGAGTCATGTTGAAATGATCTATTTTTCTCTCTCCAGCAATCAGCTGTGTCTAAGATTTTTTTCATTAGTGACTGTGGTTAAAATTTCATATGTATTGTTCTCTTCTCACCCAGGATAAATCTTGAAAAAGAGAGCAATATGTGGAATTATTGCACATAAAGGATTTTCTGCACACTGAAAAAAACAAACAACTAAGATAGCAGACGCATGCTTCATTTTGGAAATATATGGGTAAATAAGGAAACGAAACTGACATTTACTGATTTAAGTAGGCTTTACGACCAGTGTGGAGCCCAGTGCAGAGCTTGAACTCACAACCCTGAGCTAAGATCAAGAATCAGATGCTTAACCAACTGAGCCACCAAGGCACCCAGATCTTTGTATTATTTTAAACCAAACTGTTGTATAGTGTTTGAAGATTGATCCCTGTAAGTAGGACTAAGTTTGTGGGGGAGGTCCATGGTCTTCTAGATAGTGGTTTAGTTATTGATTTTATGAATCCATTTGTGCCCTCTATTAGATACATAACTGAGTCTGAGTTATTTAAGAGTTCTAACTCTTTTGAGCTGGAAGGAAGTTTGAATTTTATTCTGACATAAAATCTTATTATGTAAATACACATTTGAGGGACTACACAAGTAAAAGCATTCTATTAGCAATGTAGTTTACTCATTTCCCCGTGTGGAATTTTTAGTTAATTTTAAACCCTGACAGAGTTTAGGTTCTGGAAAGTTCTGCCATCTTAACAGGGTCACATCAAAAGGCAGACTTACTTGTCAGAGATAAGGGATATTTGAAAAACTTTCAACATGTTTTTGTCTGTATTACTGTCATTTTTTTAAGTTTAAGAAAAGCCCAGAATCAAGTCCTAAATTGGAACATTTGAGGAAACGAAGACCACAGTTTGAAGATGATACAGTGACAGCTTGAATAAACCTTATTAAGAGAAAAATAGTAGCTAATGCATTAGTTTTCAGTAATCTCAGTATGTGAAAGAACTAGATGGATATGAAGTTACATCTGGCTACAGAGTTTGTCAGCCCATTGAATACTGGAATTGATTTAGCTGAAGAACAGGAAATGGGACATCTGCCTATTCATTCTGGGCAAACACTTAATAAGTACCTACACATGATAGGTAACATGTCAAGCACTGGACACAGTAGGAATTATGGTCAAGTTGAGCACAGACAGGTAAATAAAACCAATATGCCAAAGGTTGGCTACTACCATAAATTAGTCCTATCTCCAAGGATCATTGTTTGAACATTACACAACAGTTTGATAAAAATAATTAAAGATTTGTAGCATCTGCATGAAATTATGTAATGTCTACCCCCATAGTAAGAGGCATAAGGGTCACCTGATAAGTGTTCACTTTAGGTGTAGTTAGCCATGTCAAGAATCACAAATAAGAACGAACAGCTCTGACCGAAGGAATTAGGGAAGAACAGCAGATGAGACATTTGAAATAATTTTTAAAGAGCACATAGAATTTTCAGGTGAATAAGAATTGCAGGCAGAAGCCAAGCACTGAAGAATGAAAGGACACAGCATTTCAGAAAATGCTTAGAGTCAAAGTGGAAGTGGCTGGCAGGGAGACTGAAAAGCTGTGTGTTGCTGGGAGTTTGGATTTTAGCTGTTAGGCAGAGACCAGGAACTTAACTTTTAAAAGGGTAGTGACATTGGTTTTGTATTTTAGAAAGACAGTTCTACCAGTGATACAAAGGATGAACTAGACAAAAAAGAGACATGATTGGTAGCAAAAAGACCAACCAAAGTGGTTTTGTGTGAATCCAGGAGAGAAATAACAAAGACTAATGAATTAGGGCAGAGCTGGTGGGCATAGAGGAGTGGGGCTGAGGTACAGTTGTCTAAGGTACAACTGAGAGAATTAAATCATCTCTTGTGCTGATTTCCGTGAGGACGCTTTCACTAGCCTGGTCAAGGTGGCAGCAAGATGTATGTATGTTAAAGAGTAAGTAGAGACTATTTGAGGATACATAGACTACTTTTTCAGGAATTTCCAGGAGTGAAATAAAGTAGGATAGTATGAACGTGATGTGACTTGGGCAAGGTTTTATGTTTAGTGTGGATGAGATGAATAAACTTAGAAGAAGTTAATGTTTAATGGCTAAACATGTGGAATTTAAGTTGCCTGAAATAAAGTTGTCCAGTACAGTTGTAAATGCATCTGGGGATCAGCAAGAAAGGATAGGACACACTGATTGGAGGGTCCTCTTTATTTAGATGTAATTGAAACCATAGAAGGAGGTAAGTTTGATTAGGGGAAATGGGTAATACTGTAGGAGAAATTCCAGATGAATGCTAACAATGTAAAGGGTTCATTTAGCCATTAATTCAACTGCAGTATATTGAGCACCGCCTGCAGGCCAAGTATACTTCTTGGCCCTGAGGATATAGTGTAAGTGACAGTCAGGGTTTGTGCCCTCATGGAGCTACCATAAAACGGATGTGGAGGAGGTGGGATGTGGAGGAGGGGCAGGGGACAGGTGGAAGAACACATAATCATATCTGAACACACGATAAACTCAAATGACATTAACATCCTAAGGTAACAGTTGTTAGGAAACTAATTGTGAGATTAATTATGATTATTTAGAAGTACATGCAATGACTTAGTGTCTCCAACTGTTGTGTCAAAGATAGCTGTGCTTTTTAAATGTTTGAATCATCCCCATTGGCTATATAAACACACCCATTTTATCATGTAGTTTTGAAAAATGTGTGCAACCATGTGACTGCCACCGCAGTCAAGATGAGGATATTTCTATCACTATAAAAGTTTTCCTGGTGCCTCTTTGTAGCCTTTTTTCCTCACTACCACCCCACCCCCCCATGGCTACAGATAACCAAGCTGTCCTTTTGTAACTAAAGAGTAGTTTTGCCTTTTCAGGAATTTTATAAAAATGGAACCATACAGCATGCAGTTTTGCATCTGGCTTTTTTCATTCACTTGTAATGTTTTTTTTTTTTATTTTTTATTTTTTTTTAGCGTTTTATTTATTTTTGAGACAGGGAGAGACAGAGCATGAACAGGGGAGGGTCAGAGAGAGGGAGACTCAGAATCTGCAACAGGCTCCAGGCTCTGAGCTGTCAGCACAGAGCCCGACGCGGGGCTTGAACTCACGGACCGCGAGATCATGACCTGAGCCGAAGTCGGCCGCTTAACCGACTGAGCCACCCAGGCACCCCATCATTCACTTGTAATGTTTCTGAAATTCATCCATGTTGCATATATCAGTAGTTTCTTTTTTTTTAACTACTTGTCCACTATATGGATGTATGCCACAAATTGTTTCTCAGTTTACCTGTTGATGGACATTTGAGTTGTTTTCAGTTTGGTGCTATTATGAATAAAGCTGTTTATGATTATTCTTGTACAAGATTCTTAAAAGATTTTTTTAACATTTATTTATTTGGGAGAGAGAGATGCAGAGAGGCAGAAAGAGAGGGAGAAAGAGAATCCCACACAGTCAGTGGATCCTTCACGCTGTCAGTGAAGAGCCTGACATGGGGCTCAAACTCAAGAACTCTGAGATCATGACCTGAGCTGAAATCAAGAGTTGGCTGCTTAACTGACTGAGCCACCCAGGTGCCCACATGTACAAGATTTTATGCAGACATCTTTCTAATTCTCTTGGAAAAATTTCTTGGAGTAAAATTGTTGGGTCCCATGGTAAGTGTTCATACAAATTTATAACAAACCATCAGATTTTTTTTTCAATATACTGTAACATATAACATTCCTACTAGCAGTGTATGAGGGTTTCATGTATTGGCATGATCAGTCTTATTCTACTAAGACTATAGCAGTATCTCATTTATATTTTAATTTGTATTTCATTGATGACCCATATGATGAACTTCTTTTCATGTGCTTATTGGCCAATTATATATCTTTGTGAAATGTTCACGTCTTTGCCCAGTTTCTAATTGGGTTTTTTTTGTTGTTGTTCTTATTATGGAGTTATGAGAGTCCTTTTTCTATTCTGGGTATAAGTCCTTTGTGTTGCAAATATTACCTCTCTACCAGGATGATCTTGACATACTCAATTTCATCTGCAAAGAGCCTATTTCCAAATAAGTTCACATTCAAAAGCATAGAGGTTAGGACTTGGACATATCTTCTGAGATCCATTGTTGAGCTCACTGTATATTTATTGCTTTCATCAAATTTGAGAAATATGGGGCCATATTTTCTTTGAGTAAATTTTTTGCCCCCTTTCTCTCTTTTCTTCTGGGACTCCATTTACATGCATTTTTTAAAATATTATCCCAGATTCCTGAGCCTTTATTCATAAAAAAATATTGTTTTCTCTGAACTTTATTTTACTTTTTAAACAATTTTTAATGTTTATTTGTTTTTGAGAGAGAGTGTGAGTGGGGAGGGGCAGAGAGAGGGAGACACAGAATCTGGAGCAGGCTTCAGGCTTCGAGCTGTCAGCACAGAGCCTGACGCGGGGCTCAAACCCACATACTGTGAGATCATGACCTGAGCCAAAGTCAGACATTTAACCAACTGAGCCACCCAGGCACCCCTTCTCTGAACTTTAAATTGTATTATTTCATTGATCTATAAGTTACTGACTCTTTTGTGTATCTCCTTCATCCAGTGAATTTTTCTTTAAACTTTGGATATTGTATTTTCATTTCTAGAATTTCCATATGGTTCTTTCCAAAGTTTTGGTTTTTCTGCTGAGATTTCCTGTCCATTCATGCATTATGCTTGTATTTTCCTTTACATCCTTAAGAAAAATAGGTGCTTGGCTTTAAACACCTTTTCTGCTCATTGCAACATCAGATATATTGGATTTGGTCTCTATTGATTGCCTTTTCCCTTAAGTATGAGTCACCTTTTCCTGTTCATTACAGGTCAAGTAATTTTGGATTGAATCCTGACAATTGTCGATGATACGTTATAGAGACTCTGGATTCTGTTACATTCCTCTGCACAGTGTTGGGTTTTGTTTTCTGAAGCAGTTAACCTGGCTGGACTCAAACTCTGAACCTTGTCTCTCATCTTAAACTTTCTATTCTCTTGGCTTCTGCAATAGTAGTCTCTTCTGGTTCTCCATCAACTTCTTGTCAACTGCTAAAAAGAAGAACCTGATAGAATTTGTTGGTTCCTGCTCCCTATTAAAAGTGATTTCAGCGGAAATTTTTTGTAATGACATTCATGATAGAGGAGAAAGTTCAGATAGTGATAGTCATATTGTCTTAGAGTAAAAAATAAAAATAGCTAAAAAAAAATTGTCATAGGTAGTATTTCCTACCACTTTGCATTTGCAACATAAGCAGCAACTTCTTACCTTTTGGAAATCAAGTAGCATTTATTGATATTTGTTTGTTCAAGTTTCTTGGTCCCCATTGCTAGGCTTCCCATGATTAGGCATCTGTCAACAATTTTTTTTCTCTCTAAATCTCTAACTTAATGAAGAACCTTTAGCTTCTTTGTCATTATGCTTTGGATACTGTAATTTTCCAGGCTTTTTGCCAGAAACTTTTTTTTCCTGCATCCTGTTTCCTTTTGATATCGTAGGTAGAAACTACCACATTGCCCAGTGACTTTATTTTTCTAATGCAAAGAAAATCTCCACTGATTACCTTCTCTTGTGTTTAAAGGTTCTTTTAATATAAAACTCTGATATGCGTAGAAAAACTTGTTTATCTGATACCTACTCTAATGGGTGCTGGGCCTCTCCTTATCTCCTTTATTCTGAAGCACTAAAGGTTTTCTTTTATTAGTGGCCTTTAAAAAATAATTTTAGGGGCACCTGGGTGGCTCAGTCGGTTAAGTGTCTGACTTCAGCTCGGGTCACAATCTCATGAATTGTGAATTTGAGCCTCACATTGGGCTCTGCAGGGACCATGCAGAGCCTGCTTACAATTCACTGTCTCCTCCTCTCTGCCCCTCCCTGCTCACGCTCTCTCTCTGTCTCTCTCAAAAACAAATAAACATTTAAAATAATAATAATAAAAATATTTTAAACTTAGGTAGAAATATAGTACAGAACTTAATGTTAGCAATGATACAACCATAGTATAATTGTCAGTACTGGGAAATTAATGATGATACAATCTTATTCAAATTTTCCGGTTTTCCTACGAGTGTCCTCTTTCTGGTCCAGGCTCCAGTCTAGTATTCCACAGGGTATTTGGTTGCAATGTCTCTTAAATCTTTTCCAATCAAGTAACAGTTCTTTAGTCTTTCGTGATCTTAATACCTTTTTTTAATGTCTTATTATTTATTTTTGAGAGAGAGAGAAACAGAATGTGAATGAGGGAGGGGCAGAAAGAGGAGGAGACAGAGGATCTGAAACAGGCTCTGCGCTGAGAATGCAGACCCTGATGCAGGGCTTGAACTCAAGAACCATGAGATTATGACCTGAGCTGAAATCAAGAGTCGTTTAACCAACTGAGCCACCTAGGCAACCCCTATGATCTTAACACTTTTGAATAATGTGATGACTTATTTTGTAGGATGTTCTTGAATTGGGTTTTTCTAAAATTTTCTCATGATTGGTTGAGGTTGAGCATATTTTTGGTAAGAATCGCACAGAATTGATGCTGTGCCATTCTCAGTCCCCCATATGCTGCTTTGTTTATAATATAATCTTCTTAAATATTTCCTTCACAAAGAGTAAGAACCATATCAGACACTGTTAAAATTTTTGTTTCCAATGTCAAACATAGTTTAGAAAATTCAAGAAGAAAAGGAAAGTCTATTTTATTTACCAACACTTTTATTCCTTTCTGTTTTTTCTTCCTTTCCCAATGGAGTTCCAAGATCCCTGCTTTTATCATTTCCTTTCTGTTTCAAAAACTTACTTTAGCCATTCTGTTAGAGTAGGTCTACTGGCAGCCTATACTCACATTTCCACTCATTTGAGAAAGTTTTGGACTCCCCTCATTCCTTAAGGGTATTTTTGCTCAATATAAAATTCTGGGTTGACAGTTCTTTCAGCACTTTAAAAATGTTGTGCCAGTTCCTTATGATCTCCATGGTTTCTGCCAAGACACTGCTGTCCCATTGTTTCGCCTCTGTAGGTCAGGAGTTGTTTCTCTCTCACTGCTTCCAAGATTATTCTCTGTCTTTAATTTTCAGAAGGTTGATTATGTTGTGTCTTTGTGTTTATTCTGTTTAGGATTTTCCCAGCTTCTCGAAGCTATAGGCTTATATCTTTTACCAAAATTGTGTACATTTTTAGCCCCAATCACTGTCTCTCCTCCTTCCGGGATTCTGATGACACAAATATTAGATCTTTGTTATGTCCCAGAAATTTCTGTGGCTCTGTTCATTTTTTCTCAGTCTATTTTCTCTCTGTTGTCCAGATTGGGGAATTTCTGTTTTTCTATGTATAAGTGTACTAAATCTTTTCTGTCCTCTCCACTGAGTTTTTAATTTTGGTTATTTTATTGTTCAGTTATAAAATGTCTATTTGATTCCTCTTATATCTTCAATTTCTTTGGGGAGACTACATTTTTTCATTTTTTAAATGTGTGTGTCATTGCCTTTTAAAGCATTTTTATAATGGCTCTTTAAAACATTTGTCAGATGAATCTAACACCTATGTCATCTTGGTGTTGGCATCTCATGATTGTCTTTTGTCATTCAAGTTGAGATCCTGGTTCTTGGTATAATGAATGATTTTCTATTGAATCCTGGACATTTCAGGTATGATAAATCTCACTGTCTTACTTGTCTTCTGTTTTAGCAACCCTAACACTGCACCAACTAGGAGTATAGGAGTGCCACCTTGTTACTTGTTATGGGTAGAAGTTTACTTTTTCCACTGAGTTCTCTTGACATTGTTGTCGGAGAAGGGGGACTTAGTATAGCTGAATAGTGGTGAAGGTCCTGACCCTCCACTATGCCAGTTCTGAAACTACCCCAGTGAGAAGGCATAGTGTGCCTCATTATCACCAGGTAGAGACAAAGCCTAGGGATCCAGCAGGGATAAAAGCTCTGACTCCCCATTCAGACTTCTCTGTCACCAACCCAGTTGGGGAATTGAGTTAACTCATTCATTTGGCAAGGATAGAAGTCTAGGCTCCCCAGTTGACCTTTGCTGATGGGAGTGAGGATGGGTCTGCCAATTTTTCCATGGTGTTTGGCTGGAATAGGGCAGTTATTGTCTAAATGTTTTCTGTCTTGCTAATTTATTCCTTTTCTGGCCTTTTGAACAGAGAAAGCAGATTTTCTTCTGGCATTATTAGTATTATTTTTATTATTATTTTGTATATCCATTGACATTTTCAGGTTGCCAGCTTCTTTAGCACCCAGCCCAGGATGTATAAGGCAAAGAGAAAACTTAGGAGTTACCACTCTGTTGTTTCTTGGGTCTTGAAATCCTTAGCTTAGATTCTTCCTTCTTCTTTCTCCCCTTCCTGAATCCTCTTATGTTTGTTTTATATATAATATCAGGAGCTTTTACTTATACTTAGCAGGAAGAATAGGGAAAAGTAAATCTATTTCATCTTGTCTGGAAGTAAAAGCCATCATAATGGTCTTCGCATCATGAAAGTAATTGTATTTTAAAAACAAATACAGTATGTTTCTAAAATCTGTAATTCCTGAGTATAAAGCAAAACATTCTGATATTTTTATAAAAAAATAATTAAATGCCATTATAAAATAAACTGGTATATAATGAAGATTTGTAAGGTCTTATCTTTGATTCCATTGTTTGAAGGGCTATTCAATACGATAGAATTCTAATACATGAAAATTAGAGTTGGTTGGCTCTATTGGGAGAAGATTGTGTTAGTTTAACTTTGGTAGTGTACTAATTGCCTAAATAACTGTAACTGCCCTTTGACCTTAGGAGAAGTTTTTCTTGTTAAAAAATTATGTCTTTAGGGGTGCCTGGGTGGCTCAGTCGGTTAAACGTCCGATTCTTGATTTTGGTTTGTGTCATGACTTCAGGGTTCATGAGTTCGAGCCCCCCATCCAGCTCTGCACTGACAGTATGGAGCCTGCTTGGGATTCTCTCCTCCCCTCTCTCTGCCTCTCCCCCACTCACGTGCGTGTGCACATGCTCTCTCCTTCTCTCGAAATAAATAAAAACTTCAAAAAATTTTCTTTCAAAGCCCTGTAGATTTTAGTGTCTCTTCTTATAAATATGTAAATGGTTATATGTGGGTATGTCAAAACATGAGTACGCACTACAAGAGACAGAAGCTTCTTTTTTGGTAGCTATGGAATTGCCTGTTAAAAATCACCTAGTGCTTTTTTGTTTTGTTTTGGGGTTTTTTTGATGGAAGTGTCAAACTAAAACAACTATGTGTGTGTATAATTTACTTTCTAAGTTATTGGCTTCCTCCTTAAACTTCCACTGGCATAGTAAGTGGAAACTAAAAACCAAAGAAAAAACATTTAGGATTTTTGTCATGTACACGCTCATCCCTTAAAGTAAGAATGCATTTATCTCCCTTGACAATACAGATAACACATCTGTTGTTGAATTTGCTAGGCAATTTTTATCTGTGACTTACACTAGAAATAAATCTATACATCCCTATTAGATTTTGTATGCCAAATACAGCCTTGTAACTCTCAAAGCTTATCCCAAGCATAGAATTTCTTAAAGAGAGAAAAGATAATTACAAGTTGAGTCTCAGTCTTTATAATGTGATTTCATTCATTCACTTATCCTTTTAGAGATGTTAATGTGACAAGCATATTGCATGCAGAGTAAAACAGGTTATTCAAACAGCTAAAACACAGGTAAATGACTGAGCATGTTAAATATATATTTACATTTTAGTTACAAAGGAGTTGATTTTAGTTATGAAAAGGATTGGGAAAAATTTTAGAGAATGTCAGTGACAGGCATTATACTAATATAATATTATTCTTAATGATTATATGTCATGTCATGTCTTTTAGTACATTATTATGGGATGTATTATAATTGTAGTAAGAAGAATATCTAATATATTTATTTTAATGCTAACCGTGATCTAGGCATTGCTCTAAGTGATTTTCATGGAGAAACTCATTTTATCTATTACATATAAATTAATTCATTAGTTAAATAACTAACATAATGTAGCTTTTTACTGTTGACCCTAATTGACCCAAATAAGATGATTTACATGTCATCAAGTGATCTAAAAAAGCAGCTAAGAACGTTTAATACCAACTGACACTATTTATTAGGGCAATATTTATCAAGTAATACTGTTTCACACTTTGCCAAGAAAATGCTGTTTTTTGGTGTTAATAAAGATACAGGTCTTTTGTACGGCCACTGTGCAGACACTGCAAAAGTCCAGCGTGTTTTGACATCCTTATCCTAAATTCCAGTGTTGAGACGGTCACTCTTTGGCTCCTTACAGCCTTTATTGTTCATGCAGAGCATCTGTGCAGTGGCTGGAATGGGATCTCTGCCCCACAGTTCATGAACTCGAGGTGTGCTAATCACACACGTTTTCTTGATACAGTGATTTTGTTAGGTATCACATATGAATATACAGGCCTTTATCTTTCCTTAGTGATCCAAAGAGCAACGGTCTTTAAACATGGGTCTTTTTCATACCCTCCTCATTTTTGTCCCACAGTGGGTGACCATTAAAAACATCTGACAAACAAGCAGTTAACCAGTTTCCTGCTGAGATTAGTAAAATATTTAGTAGTCCTGCAACATCAAGGAGTTTCAGCCCTGCAGGAAACAGTTTGATTCAACTCTTTTTTTTTTTTGGAGGTAGGAGGTAGGGAATTTACATTTTCATTTGGATGCCCCCTCGTAGTTTCAAGTGGGCATGAAAAAATGTACATATGTAGCTTTTAGTGTAAATTACTCTAAGGTTTTATAGTAGTTTTCTTTATTTTTTAAATTATATGAATAGTTGGAGTAGCTTGTCTTCCCTTCAGGAAAGAGAAATCTCTGGACTGGCAAAGTTAGTATCAGAATGCACAACTACAGCATCTCATCTGGGTTTATGTGATTACAAGTCAAACTAGGAAACTTATTTTAAAATAAAAATTATCATAGATTTGCAAATTTCAAAGTAAGGCACATGTTTAATTTACATATATTGAAATTTTTGGCCCATCTTTTCATGGAATAATTTTTTTAAATCCATGAGAAAGAAACAAAGTGTTAGTTGATAGTGTTATAAATTGAGAACAAGAACTATAACATTATAAACGTCAAGATCAATTGCTTACATTTTAAAGTACCAAAGATAGCAAAATGATATGATTTGTAAATAGTAAATCTTAAAGTACAATAGGAGATGACTTTTGTAGTCTTCTAAAATTATCTTTATATAACTTTTTCTTTAATCAAAATCAAGGTCCTGTGACATTGCATAGTGGAATTTTTAGAGCCACATTTGTAGGAACACACTGCTCTGTTACAACAGATTTTGCTGTGTCGGTGCTAAAGATTTGTGCCTTACAGAATGTAGTATGATTTTATTACCCTAATTATTTCAGGCTAGTGGTCCTCAGAATTCTGGCTTCTGTTGATGCTTTGAATCATAAGAAGCATTTTTCTGTGCCAGAGGATGAATTTCAAAATGTCATTCACAGATTTTTTTGACATCCACAATTTTATGAATTTTAATGTTGTTATATCCAAGAAGAAAATATATAACTAAAAAGAGCCATATCAAACTTACTTTTATGACTGGCTGATGTGGAGTGGTGTGTAACATGTGACTCTTTCTTAAGGCCTCTTTTCTGTATATTATTACTTTTTGTTTAATTTGGAACTGTGCCCTCAATCACTAGTTTCTTGTATTTTTCGCATAGTTTTTATCTGGTTTATTGGGCAGTCTCAGTGCAGTGAAGGTACAAACGTGGAGTGATTTTATATTTCTCCAGTCACCACTTTCCTCCATGCTGTGTCAGATCTCCCATTCATGTTCCTTTATATCTGGTTACCTTTAATTTTAAAAATTGAGTCTGGTTCACTGTAAAATGCCAAACTCCGATCCCTAGCATTGCAAGCCAGTTGATTGGCTCAAGACACTTGGAGGAGGGAGGGTGGGCAATAATTTCTTTTTCTCTTCCTCTCACTTCGGTGCCTTTGAATATTTGTGGTCTTTGTGGTCGGTGGGGTAGGGACTTTTGAGACCTCTTCTGCCATACTCCGCCTGTTTCATTTTTTTTTTTCATTTTTTTTTTTTTTACATTTATTTATTTTTGAGAGACAGAGACAAAGTGTGAGCAGGGGAGGGGCAGAGAGAGAGGGAGACAGAATCAGAAGCAGCCTCCAGGCTCTGAGCTGCCAGCACAGAGCCCAATGCAGGGCTTGAAACGAACTGTGAGATCATGACCTGAGCTGAGGTCAGACACTTAACCGACTGAGCCACCTAGGCACCCCATCCGCCTGCTTCATTTCATGGCCTTACTACTCTGATGTTGGGAAGCCAGGAGGGGGCCAGGGTAGGGGAAGATGCCACCCTAGCCTGGTTTCATTCCCTAGTGGCTTCCATGTAGATGATATTCATGATTTTCTTGAGGCAGCATTTGGTTTCTTCCAGTTCCCTCTGTCCCTACCCTAAATGTTGGCAGCTCCTTAGAGATCCTTTTGTTGTTGGCTGTGGGTCCTGGTGTCAGTTCTGGGGCAGCAGGAAAAGTCCCCCTGGGATTAGGTTCTTTTGTAAGTGATAAAAAGCCCAGTGACTTAAATAAAATAGATGTTTATTCTTTTGTCATATAAAGGTCTGTAAGTTTGCAGTCCAGAGCTAGTGTGATGGTTCTGTTCCATCAAGTCTTCAGGGACCCAGGATCCTGTCTACTCACCATCCTACCATCTCTAGGTTTCTGCCTTTGTCCTATGGTGAAAAGATGCTAACATCCACCTGCATTTCAAGCAGGTTGACAAAGCGAGTCAAGAATAAGAGCAAAAGGCACACGCTTGAAATGTCTTTTCAAAGTTTCCAGGAAGCTGTTACATTTACGTTCTACTCAACCACATGCAAGGGAGGCTGAGAAATATGAACTTTATTCTGAGCATTTAAGTAGCCAGCTGGGAATTACTGAGGAAGAATATTGGAGGATAATTAGCAATCTCTGTCACATTCACTGGATGCTCTGACATTTGCTTTGAAGCTGTGTGCAAACTCACACCTCTACATTTATGTTATGTACAGGTTATACATGTTCACCAATATTGAATGTCTGCAGGATGCATAATATTTCATAGGGTATTGCAGGCTTACAGTGAATTGTATACAGTTAGGAGAAAGTTAAATCTTTCAGTAATAGTGTCTAAGCCATGGATGGAAATGCAGTTGGGAGTTTATATTTTCTACTAGGATTGTCTTGTGGTATTTCTGTCCTTTATAATCTTCATTTCTCTAGAAGAAGACTAGAACTGCAGTAAACTGGCTGACATATAAGTGTATTCACTATCAATTTGATTTTTTAGGGAAGTGTCATGTCTTTCATACAGATTTTCAATTGATGTCAAAGGGCGGTTATATTTTATTTTAAAAAGCATGTTTTATAATAGCACTATATCAGACATAATACTTTAATGGTACCATAAATAGCTGTGAACTGTAGCTATTTTAGTGTCACCATTTATTGGCTTTTGCATAAAGCTGTTATGTGATAAGTTTCATTCCCCCCATCATATTTAGCTGGTGCATAGTAAACAACACTTCCACATTCTTGAACTCATATATACTGAGTGACCTTTCAACTTGCTTAGGAGGCATAGTGCAGTGATTTAGAACTGCTGTCAAATCTTTTCCCCCAAAGTTAACTTGGAAAAAAATATTTTTATCATAAAATCTTTAAAGTACTTTGGAAACAAGCTTTGTATATTGCCTTGATTTAAACTCTAAACTACTTTTTATAGATTCCAGGATGTTTCCCTACCTTCAGGGAAACTGATGGTGAATCTTAACAACCCTACTGCTTTAAAAATGTTCAATTATTAACCTATTAGACCAAGATCCATATTGTTGTCATTTTCAGTCAGATATATATTATCCATAACAAAATATACGTGGACCATAATCTATAACAAAGGTATATTATGGATATTATCATGCAGCAGTTAGAATTAAGCCACAGGGAACTGATATGTGTATTTTAATTTTCTTCCTCACAAATTCAAGATTTTCACCTAAGCTTTTAGCCTAGATCTATGTAAATTTAACAGTTTGAGTAAGTTATAACTAATAAAACCAATTTTCCCTATAAAACAATCAGTAAGAATCCCATTCGATAGGCACGTTTCATTAATCACAAGAGCAATGCTATTTTTACTTTGTTAGCTTAGAATGAAAATAAAAACTGCTGGAAAGAACTTTTCTGAAAGTAGGTAAATGAGAGGATGGAAATTTTCCCACTGGGAAGATGGACTCACACTTCTCTCTACCCCCATTTACCCTGCCTCTGATATGGAATGTCTTACATGTGGTTTTAATAATGGTTGGTTGTGTTTAACTAAAAGAAAAATAATAATATAGTAACTTTATTTTGGTTTGTACATTAAAAATCATTTCACTTTAATTCAATTTGATTACAATGTCAATTTCAAGCAGAACATGAGGTAGTGATATCTATATATATTTAGCAGTGGTTTTATAGAGTATACTGTAATGTAGAAATAGAAGAACATCACTGGCAGTTAACTGGCAATCACACACATGTAGAGTCAAAGATGAACAAAAATTCAGGTTGACAAAATTCCATTGGAATCAAGTGAACTTTGACTTATGCTTACCCTTGAGTCTTTTATGCATGACGCATTATGAAAAGCTGGACTGTAAAGATAGGTATGGTATTTAATTGTGAATTTTTCTACTAGCTATAACACTGTAAAGCATTTTATAAAGCATATCCGAGACTCTTTTAAAACCTCAAAAGTACTTAAAATGGAATTAATAGATTTTCCCTGGATATTGGAAGGTTCTTGATAGCTTTTTAAATATTTGAAGTATATTCTGCATAAATTATTTGAATTTTTCCGGAAATCTAGACCTATTGGAAAGGACCTATTGCATCTGGCTCCCTCTTACAAGTGGCGTTCAGCAGATTGCATGTGTTCTGTTATAGGTTCACTACTGTGATAGACAAAGTGGCAAAGAGTGTGTGACCTGTCTGACATTAGCCCCTGTGCAGATGACTTTCCATGCTATTGGAAGCTCCATTGAAGCCAGCCATGATCAGGTATAATTTGCCACTGCCATTTTGCTGCATTATGGCCCAGCTGAGAAATCAGAGACCATCAAAATGGAAGTTATGTGCACACCTACAGCTTTGCTTTCCCTAATACATTACCCACTAGCACCATCTGCTAGAATTTTTAAAAATCCAAAATTTGGGGGTTGGGAAACCAAGATCTTGGGAGATTTAAATTATTTTAGACTTCTAGTGGGTAGTTCATTATTAATTAAAATACAAAATTCTCTTATATTTGCCCTACAAGTTATTTTTGTGTTTAAAAATTACATATAGGAAGCAGGGTTAGATAAACAACATAGATAACACTAGGGTCTCACTGTAATATACTCATTCAGTTCTGTTGAAGAGAGCTCAATATTCTAGAATGTGTATAAAATAACTGAACTTTCAGAATCATCACCTTACTCCCATAATTTGAGATCTTATTTAAATGACACTGCAGTGTTGTTTCTACTTTTAAGGTTTTATTTCTGAATTACAGCTTAAAATCTGAAAAGTATATTATTTCTTAATAACAAATTCCCTTGTTTAGATAGCAGCTTGCAAAAAAATATCCTGTTTATAACATAATACATATTTTCAGTTAAAATAATCATCGGATTAGACTAAACTAATGATCGAGGTCATAGAATTTCTAGTTTGGAGTAAAAATAAATACACATACACGATTTACAGTTTGACTAACCAGCTATGCTTTCTAAATTAACTATTCGTATGCAGAACAATGGTAACTCACTTTTATATCCATTTCTCAGTAAATTTGAAGATTTCTAATAGTCTTGCCGGACTAGTCTTTTTTTCCTTCTCTCTGAGTAGTACCCTTGGATGGAAAGAATAAAAGAACATAGTAGTTTATCTTCTAAAACACATGATTTATCGCCCAGCTCAAAAAAGACATCCTTAATGGCGCACTTCCCTAGTTCATAATGTCTCTGTCATTGTGGGGTTTCCTTCCGATCATCATTTGTTGATTGGTGTTGAGGAAAAAGCAACTAAATTAGGCAGAAAAAATGAGTTTTAGGAACTAACCACGGCGTGAGTTAGCTGCAGCTACCTGAGTGGATTCTGCCCTCTCTTTGGGAGAGGAGTGTTTTCTGGATTGTTAAATGAAGGAGTTGATTAGATGGCTTGCAAGATCCATTCCAGTGCTGCCATTTTCTGGTTCTGTGACTGATCTTCCTGCTCCTGGCTGAATCAGCCCCACTAATAATAAACAGTTAATAGCATATTGACTTCGAAAGCAGCTTGGAGATTACTCCAGTGCTTCTCAGAGTTTGGCTCTGACCTCTGCTCTAGCTGCAGAAGAGAGTGCAGCAGGAATTAGAGGGACATGACCTAAGCTAATTGATAGAAAGTATTGTGTTTCCCTGTGTAAAACTATAACTTAGCTATATGCTAGGTGCTAAGGATAAGTGATAAGAATGTTAGACATGGTTCCTGCTCTCATGGAGCTTGCAAACTAGCAACTTTACGACTTTGAGTATTTGCCAACAAGTCTAGCTGCTGCTGTATCTCTGTATCCATTCATGGCAGAAACACATGCAAGAGCAGCATGAGATAACCATCCTGCAAAGGCCACCTGTTAGGCTGAGCAAAGACATGAAAGAGTGTTTCAGAAAGCCACACACCTGAGAAGAGCAACCCATTGTTAGCAGAGGCAGCATGCTGCTGTACAAGAGCACTGGAATGGAATAGAGACCGAGATCAAACCTAGATTTGCCATGAAGTAGCTGTGGGAACTTGTCTCTCTGCCTCTTGGAGCTTGGCTTCTTCATGAATAAAATAATGAGGCTGGTTCAGGCTTGTGCCAAGTCCATGTGGTAAAGTTCTGGGCTAGTGTTAGCCCATATGGCACCTTTACAGGTTAGAAAAAAAGATGCTTCTTCCTCAAGGCAATTTACTGCTGTCCAAATCCACAAGAACTACAGCATGAATGGTCTTCCCACCCCCCACCCCACAAGGTGTTCAGCACACAACCTGCACACGTATACGTAGAGGTCTTACACTACATCTACTGGAATGTCAGTTTTACGCAATGGTAAGTAAATAAAGACATTTCTATATTAAAGCAAATACAGTTGCATTAGAGTTGATGAATTTGCATGAAATTTTAAGAGAACAAAAACTTTCAGGAAATTTGTTGATAATGGTCAGGTGGATGGATGGAAACTGGATGGATAGATGGATGAATGAATGGAGCTGTGACTGGATTGGTCATTCTGTACATTAAACACTCTACTTCGGTGGCCTCAGAGGTGCGAATGAAGTACAGTGTGATCAGTACTCCTCCCTTGTGCTTGGATTCTCAGGCTCCCCGAGGAAAGGAGGCACAGTAAATCTCTACTGCACATCCTCTGCTTTTCCGCATTATGTTGCCCTTACACTTTCCTCATACTCAGGGTCTATCTACGCAAAAAGTACTTCTTCACCATACCGAAAGCATAAACTTGATTTCATAAGGTGGAAAGGATGTACCACTAAATGGCTTTTTCACCTGTTAACCAGTAAATACTGGAAAACATTTGAAAGCAAGAAAAACTACAGTCACTTACAGAACGTGTCCTATCCTTAGTTCATTTGAGCCACGTAATTTAATGAACAGAGTAAGTATTCTGAGAAAAAATATGTAAAATTTAGAGGCGACCCCTCTTAAAACAAACTCCTGTTGTTCTTATCTATGTGGAAAATGAAGGTGACAAATGGAAGAGCTCTCTAGCCTTGAACATTTACAGGCTACCTTAGTTTTTTAGATTTAACCCTAGGAACTCAGCAAAATGGAGACTAAATGTATTGTTCAGTGTATCCACTCACTGTATTAAGGAGTGAGAGGACAAGGACTGTGAAGTATCTCTATCAAAGGTCCATACAGATCTGCAGAATGGTCAGGAGGGAGATATAGTATCATCTGTATGCTGACAACGTCCAAATGTATGCAGCTTTTAATTCTCCCACCAACAAACCTGCCTCTCCCTTCACCCCTGTCCTTTCTTTTTACCCATCCTGGTAAACAACACCATCACTGCCTTGTTGCTCAAGCCAAGCTCCTTGGAGCATGTTTGCCTCCTCTCTCCTCCTCACATGCTACATCCAGTCCCAGTATCCCTTTGAATTACATCTATCATCTGACTACTTTTCACTACCTCCATTGTTGCCCTTATAGTCACTATCATGGTTTTTGGGGTTTTTTTAAGATTTTATTTTATTTTATTTTATATTTATTTATTTATTTTGAGAGTGAGGGGGAGAGAGAGGGAGCAATAAAGAGAGAACAAAAGAGAGAATCCCAAGCAGGCACCATGCTGGCAGTGCAGAGCCTAACACAGGGTCCTAGCTCATAAGCCGTGAGATTAAGACCTGAACTGAAATCAAGAGTTGAACACTCAACTGACTGAGCCACCCAGGCACCCTTAAAAATTTTATTTTTAAGTGATCTCTCCACTCAGTGTGGGCCTCGAACTTAACAACCCCAAGATCAACAGTTGCATGCTCCACTGACTGAGCCAGCCAGATGCCCCTATCCTGTTTAATCCAGGCAACTGCAGTAGTCTTTACACTAGATTCCTTGTTTTCTGCTTCTGTTCCGTTGTGGTCTGTCTTCCATGCAGTAGCCAGAATTATTTTTAAGTTAATCCGATCAGATTTTCAGCTGTTCAGAACCTTCCAGTGGCTTTTCTCATCACACCTAGTACAAATCCAAAACTTTTGTTATGGCATTTAAGTCCCTATGTGATTTGGCCCTTTCCACCTCTCCAGTTTCAATTCCTACCACTCTCGGTTTCACTCAGTGTCCAGGTCTCTTTCGCTTTGTTGCCAGTTGTATCATGACAGATGAAAGAAACCAGAAATCAAAAGGCAACATACTGTAGAGTTGATGTGTATGACATTCTGGAGAAGGCAGAACTTTAGAGACAGAAAACAGGGGCTGAGGAAGGATTGACCATAAGTTGTCATGAGAATTTTGAAGGGCAATGGAAATGTGCTGTATCTTGATTGTGGTGGTAGAGCATGACTATACACTTATTAAACTTATAGAACTGTATGCTTTTAGTAAAAAGGGTAAATTTATTGTATTTAGGTTATACCTCAATAAACCTAACTTAAAAAAAAAAAAAGCCAGTTTCATTCCTTTATCATTGACCCATGTATGGTATTGACCCCAGGGAAATGTGGAGACATGACATCCCCTTTCCTTTCCTGTATGCTCTGAATATGTTGGATCCACCTTAGAATGCACTAAATTTAACTTAGAGCTTAGTTTAGAGCTTCTCCAAATACCAGTGGTTAGTTAAGGCCCGCTTCAGACTTCCTAGAATAATTATTAGTCTCCAAAAGTGGTCTAAACCTGCCCCTGTCTGACTTCAGAGAAAGGATCTGTAGGCCAGCATTTCGCATTTGGGAACTTTGAATTCTCATCCAGAGAGTAGGCAGTCATTCAGGCTGGTTGCTGCCTGGGCGTCCTGGTGAGATCTGGGTGAAAATGTTCTACATGTTTGCTTTTATTCATCGTAGCAAATGTGATACTATTAATTTACATTAGTTTTGAATGTTTAATTGTCTAGAATAAAAACAGTTTAAATTTCTAGATGGTGATTTTCTTTTTAAATGTTTTTTAGCAAAATATTTTAAGTATTTTAACAAATATAGCAAAAATTTGTCAACTGAACAACTCTCTGGGAATATTGCACTAGATAGTAGAGCATCCAAAGATAACTAACTTCTAGTCTTCGTAATAGGCTAGGTAACTAACTTAATGTAGGCTTCAGTGAGTTCATCATCCTGTGAAATTTAAAATCTGCAGAGCATATGGTGGTTTCAATGAAGAGCAGTCATCCTTATTCATAAGTTGGGTAAAGACCTCATTTATTCGGTAAGATTAAGCTAGTGAGGGTTTTGCTCAATGTTTTTCAATATATCCTATTTGGAAATTAAATTTATATTGGTTAGTATATATTATTAAAAGCAGAATCATTTATAATAAAGCAGAAAGGTTTTTGGAATCTTCTAGCTTGGGTATAATTCACCAAATATTCTTTCCTCTCTCCTTGTGGCCTGACACTTTCTACATCTTTCTTCGTCGTGCTTGGATGTTACTGAGTCCTGTTTACTCTTTCTCTTTTGCTTAAATCGGTCACCTTCCAGGTACATCCTCAAAATCATAAACTTCTTTCCCTGTCTTTATATTTTATTTTATTCACCTTCATTTAGACTGCATTATTAATCTCACCAATCTCACCAGCACTGGGTAGGCAGATGTAGATTAGTTAAAATACTGTAGCTTAGTTTCTAGTTATGTGGTTTATCACTACCTACCTTATTGTGTTCAGGTTAGCTTTGGAACTCACTTGCTTCATATAAAAAAGGAATAAATCAACCACCTAACCAAGCACTAACTCACCCATGTAGTATATAACATGTAAATTACTATTTGCTCTAATTTGACTTCTTGTCAACATAAAATGAGATTATGATATAAAGGACAAAGTATAATTAGTATATTTATGTACATATACATACATATACATACAAAGCATAATTAGCACATTTATATATATATATATATATATATATATATATATATATATATATAAGAGACAAAGCATAATTAGCACATTCTACAAGATAAATGAAACAGGAACCAAATTTATATTAAATGTGTTAACTCTGTACCAGACATTGTGCTAGGCTCTACATCCATTATTTTGATTGATTCTCATAATAATTCTATGAGGTATAAACTATAGTGTTCGTATATTTGCTTCATTTGCTACATCACCTGTAAAAATTTATGTCCATCTTTGCATACCAAGCTGAGGTGTTGCCAGTGTGGGTGCTTTGACTGGAATTCAAGGCCAACCTCTCAGTGAAAACACAACCATGAAGTACATGGAACAAGTTACAAATCCAAATCTAAAGGGTATTCTCTTCTACTTTTGTTTAAAGTCTGCTCATAGGTTTTTCTTTCCTGATTAATTAATGTGATATGACACATATGTGATAGTATATACTATCACAACAGTAATGCATGGATTGATTATAGACTATACACAGAACTTATATAGTGCTAGATGGTCTTAAATGATAGTACATATATAGTCCCTTTCCCTTGAGGTAAACGTTAGTCTGATGGAGTGGATCAGTTAGGATGCTTTTGGCTACAAGTAGCAGAAAACCTGACTCATACTGGCTTAAACAATAAGGAACCTTGTTATCTCCCATAACAGGAAGTTCAGAGGAAGGGTGAATCCCAGGGTTGGTTGATAAAGTAGCTTAGCAATGTCAACAAGGACTCAGGTTATTCCATTTCTTAGCTCTGCTTCATCCTCTGATTCATGGAAAGATGGCCACAGTAGTTCTCTGTGTCACTGGCAGTGTATCCACATTTAAAAGAAGATGAGAGATCTGATCTTACTGTATCTCCTTTTAGGAGCAAAGACATCTATATCAGGAACTCCTCCAGCCATCTTTCCTTCATGGTGCATGCCTGGATTGAGTCATTCACAAGCCCATCTCCAAATAGTCGCTGGCAAGAGACAATGAGATCACTATGAGATTTTTTTTTCTTTTTTAAGATTTTTATGTTTTAAGCAATCTCTACACCCAACATAGGGCTTGAACTCATGACCGCAAGATCAAGAGTCACATGCTTTACTGACTGAGCCAGTCAGGTGCCCTGAGATCACCATGAGTCTAAATGCTTAGGGTGAAATGATTGTTGAAGAATCAACTACAGAGACTACTACATGAGGAATTAAATGCCACATTATATAATTCTAAATGTTCTCTCAGACTCATTAAAAAAAAACAACAGGTGAACTTGATCTTAATAATATACGTTAATTAACCCAATATATCCAAAGTATCACTTCCACATACAATCAGCTTTTTACATTATGGAGGTATTTAACCATTTCTCATATGTCTCATTTTGGACTAGCCACACTTCCAAGTGCTCAGTACCACGTATGTGTTGCACAGCACAGGTCTCCGGGCATTATGATTTGGTCCCTGCCCTTGTCTCCAATCTCATCCTTCACCATTCACCCTGTACCTAACTAAAACCCACACTTTATGTTCTGGCAGTATTGAGTTCCCATATCTCATGCTCTTTTGCATCTGTGTCTTTGTCTACACTGTTCCCTCTGCCTGGGCCATTCTCTCCTTGCTCATAATAGGAACTTTAATTGTTGTATCCGTCAGATCCAACCAAGCTGTCAGTGGCAGTCAATAGGCCTTCCCCAAATCTACTTTCTGTGTTATTCCATTGTTAAACCTATCAAACTATCTTCCCATTGTTTTTCATATTGGTGGACCCTGCTGGGCAGTAACCTCTTGGAGGTGCAGGGCAATGTCTTATTCACCTTTGAATTCTCCTTGTCTATGCTCTGGCATGTAGGAGGCACTCAATTCATGTTTAAATTTTTTTTTTCAACATTTATTTATTTTTGGGACAGAGAGAGACAGAGCATGAACGGGGGAGG